>NW_012114699.1:6415097-6432071 GCF_000951035.1 Colobus angolensis palliatus
TGAGCCGAGATCGCACCACTGCACTCCAGCCTGGGCAACAAAGCGAGACTCCATCTCAAACAAAAAAAAAAAAATTCCATAACTTTTGACTATCACTCTCAACCCCGTCTTTGGAGCTCCAGTCTTATATTCCATGTGACTAGCAGGAATCACCTGGGTCTCCCATGTGCACCTTAAACTTAGTCCAGTCCAAAGTAAGCTTCGCATTTCCTTTCCCCAGACTTCCAAAACCTATACCCCTTCATTCTGCAACTCAGTTAACAACGTAACTTCCTACCCCAGTCACTTAGGTTGGAAACCTCAGTCATTTGATTCCTACTTGACCCCTTCACTGTCTCCCTCTCTGCCAGCTTATACAGGGGCTTAGGCCTGCAAATTCTGTCTCTGTAATAGTCCTTAGGCTCCTATTTTCTCTTCATTTTCATTTTCACTGCCCTAATTGAGGCCCTCATCGAACCTTTCCTTTGAAACTTTACATATATCCTCTACACAATCAGCAGGATTTTCATGCTGAAACACGAAATTGATTGTTGCTCTCCTTAAAATCCTTCAAAGGCTGTTCACTTACAGAATAAAATAAAATTACCTAGCATTTTAGCTATGTTGGACAACACATTCTATTACATACCACTCCTTTCCCTATGTCTGTGTTTTTGCTTATGCTCATCTGTTTGGATTTTTTTTTCCTCCTGACAGAACTGTACTTAGGCCTCAAAGCCTAATTCAAAAGGTCACTTCCTTCCCCAAGCCTAACCTACCTCCTAATAATATTTAATGGTGATTTCCTCTGTGATTACCCCTATAGAATAACGTAGCAGTATGTATTTAACCCATTACGTTATGCTGTTTGTGTTGTGTATGCCTCTGCTCTGAAAGGCTGTGAGCTCCATGAGGACAGGAACTATCTTAATCAATTGTGTATTCCTAGCACCCCACACAAGTGCCTGGAATATAGCTACAATCAACAAATGTTTGTAAACTGAATTGAATTGAAGGGACATTACAGCATTGTAGTATAAATCACTTTGTAGCCTGTGATTGATCACTACTGCAAATACTAAAAATGGAAGAACACGTACCTTTACTATTCAGTAGAACAGTTTTATGGTTAAATCAATAGCATCGTGTAACATGTGATGATGTGCGTTTATGCATTTATCCAAATATTTGTAAGTTTAATACTGACCATGATGTATATGGCTATTGAAGAAAACCACACATAATATGTGTGTGAGGTTTGAAACTAGCTCTGTTGCCTAGGGCTGTCTTTGTGCCTTGCCAGAATGTGGACCGTGGCATGATCGGCCTGATTATTTAGCCATCCTCATGAGAGCATGTGGAATAACTGGTTTACAGTTCATTCGTTTCATACATACTCTACCTAGCATGCAAAATTAACTGGAAACTGAGGAATTGGAGCCAAAGTTAGAAAATGAGGAGAGTTCAATTTGAACCATCAGGAAACAGGCTAATTACATGAAGGTCTTTTTCTTTTTCTTTTTTTTTAGCATAATAAATAGAGATGGGGTTTCACCACGTTGCCCAGGCTGGTCTCAAACTTGTGGGCTCAAGCAGTCCTCCTGCCTCAGCCTCCCGAAGTGCTGGGATTACAGGCCTGAGCCACCATGCCCATCCTATATTTTTTTAAAGGCAATATCCTTTTGTGCTCAAGAAATTAAGACACACACCCCACCACAAACTACATTTGAAGACTGTGCCAAAAAAAGTCGTGTTTTTTCTCATTTTCTTTCATCAGTAATTAATGATACCAAGAACACTTATATGCATGGTTTATAGCAGTGGGCTATGGTCAAAAAAAGTTGGGCTTCCCCTCTGAGACATTTGCAGATCTATTTCCTAGGTATATTATCAGTGGCAAATAATGCTTATCTTAAGATCTAACCTCACAGGGCATGCTGGGCTCACGCCTGTAATCCTAGCACTTTGGGAGGCCAAGGCAGGAGGATTGCTTGAGGCCAGGAGTTTAAGGCCAACCTGGGCAACATGGCAAAACCCTGTCTCTACAAAAAATAAAAAAAAAATTAGCAGATATGGTGGCTTGCACTTGTGGTCCCAGCTGCTCAGGAGGCTGAGGCAGAAGGATCACTTGCGCACTAGAGGTGGAGGTTGCAGTGAGCTGATATTGGAGTGCCAGTGGACCCCAGCCTGGGTGACAGAGGAAGACTCTGTCTCAAAAAAAAAAAAAAAAACTAACCGCCCCTTCCCTCTAGAAATATTCTAAAAGAAGGCTTATGATATGAATTTGAGACTCCTAACTATAAAGTAATAGTTATGTGCTTCAAATAATACATAACAATACAGGGACTCAAGGGCAATGTGCCTAGATTCTTAAGAGAATGGAAATCTGTTTAACATATATTGGTAACCTGGGCCGGGCGCAGTGGTTCATGCCTGTAATCCCAGCACTTTGGAAGGCCAAGGCGGGCAGATCACGAGGTCAGGAGATCGAGACCACCCTGGCTAACATGGTGAAACCCCGTCTCTACCAGAAATACAAAAAATTAGCCAGGCATGGTGGCAGGTGCCTGTAGTCCCAGCTACTTGGGAGGCTGGGGCAGGAGAATGGCGTGAATCCGGGAGGCAGAGCTTACAATGAGCCGAGATCGCACCACTGCACTCCAGCCTGGGCAACACAGCAAGACCCATCTCAAAAAAAAAAACAGACTGGTAACCTGAACACAGTGATCCTTCTCAGCAGTATTAGAGAGTAGCCTCAGCATCTCCCTGCTGAAGTTGTCATATAAGAATCAAATAAGGCTTTATTTACACTGCTGACAACAAGACTGGAACCCCCTTCTCTTGCTGTAACAGCCAATCCTATCCACTTATGATTCCAATTATAGTGTCGTAAGTTAGATAATCATAGGAATATAAAGAAAGAAAGCTGTAAGAGCATGGCTTAAGACTCAGAATGTTTTGTTGCTTCTTTAAGGCAAGAACTCCCCTGGAGCAGGAAATTTTCAACCTCCTCCATAAGAACAAGCAGCCAGTGGCAGACCCTTTACTGACCCCCGTGGAAAAGGCCTCTCTCCAAGCTATGAGCCTGGAAGAGGTAAGTGTGTCATAGGCCCTTCACACCCAGGCATGCCACGCTTCTCCTAGCATTTGTCTTCTGGCCCAGATGTCACTGTAAATGTCATTTGTTATAGGCAAAGATGCGCCGAGCAGAGCTTCAGAGGGCTCGGGCTCTGCAGTCCTACTATGAGGCCAAGGCTCGAAGAGAGAAGAAAATCAAAAGTAAAAAGTAAGGAAGCCCCTGTGAACTGGCCTTTGGTTCCACAGAAGAAAGTCATGTGGCTCATCATAAATTCTTTGGAGAGAACCTTTGATGCGGCAACTAGAGTCATGTAGATGAGGTCCCAAACAGGAGTGACTAGCCTTTTGTTCCCCACAAACCAACCTCATACAGTTTTGCCAAAAAGAGGACTATTCAGTTACTTTCTCTACCTTCCAAGGCATCACAGAGTGGTTCTGCAGAATGAGCTCTGAATTCCAGAGCTGTTAAGGCCAATAGGGCTTCCTTCCTGCCTTTTTGCCTCTTTGAAACTTGTTGGCCACATGTGGTGGCTCATGCTTGTAATCCTAGCACTTTGGGAGGCCGAGGTGGATGGATCACTTGAGCTCAGGAGTTCAAGACCAACCTGGCAACTGGTAAAACTGGCTGGACACGGTGGCTCATGCCTGTAATCCCAGCACTTTGGGAGGCTGAGGCGGGTGGATCACTTGAGGTAAGGAATTCAAGACCAGCCTGGCCAACATAGCAAAACCCCATCTCTACTAAAAATACAAAAATTAGCCAGGCGTGGTAATGTGCACCTATAGTCCCAGCTACTTGGGAGGCTGAGGCGGGAGGATTGCTTGAACCCAGGAGGTGGAGGTTGCAGTGAGCCAAGATCACATCACTGCACTCCAGCCTGGGTGACAGAGTGAGACACTGTCTTAAAAAAAAAAAATGAGGTTGGGCGCAGTGGCTCAAGCCTGTAATCCCGGCACTTTGGGAGGCTGAGACGGGCAGATCACGAGGTCAGGAGATTGAGACCATCCTGGCTAACACGGTGAAACCCCGTCTCTACTAAAAAATACAAAAACTAGCTGGGCGAGGTGGCGGGCGCCTGTAGTCCCAGCTACACGGGAGGCTGAGGCAGGAGAATGGCGTAAACCTGGGAGACGGGGCTTGCAGTGAGCTAAGATCCGGCCACTGCACTCCAGCCTGGGCGAAAGAGCGAGACTCCGTCTCAAAAAAAAAAAAATGAAACTTGTTCTACTCCTCCCTTGAGTTATAGAGGCAAAGGAGACTCTTTGAGCCACAGAGGTCTACCCTGAGGACTGTGGGTACCAAGAATCCTGCTAGTCCTCTCAGGTCCCAAACTGACTCCCTATAGCCAACTAGCTCTATGATGCCTGTTCCAGCCCCCTGCCCAGGGAACCCATTGGGTAGTATGGGCACTTGTGCCTATGACATCCGTGCTTCAGCTAAATTGCTAAACTCTTCCCTCCTACCCCTCTTACCCTACAGGTATCACAAAGTCGTGAAGAAAGGGAAGGCCAAGAAGGCCCTAAAAGAGTTTGAGCAGCTGCGGAAGGTTAATCCAGCTGCGGCACTAGAAGAACTGGAAAAAATTGAAAAGGCCAGAATGATGGTGAGACTACCTCTTGCCCCACCCCCACCCCTTTGAACCAGCTTTCCTTGGAAGCCACTAAAGGTCTAAATCTCACTCTGTTCTTTCTTTCTAGGAAAGAATGAGCCTTAAGCACCAAAACAGTGGGAAATGGGCCAAGTCAAAGGCAATTATGGCCAAATATGACCTGGAGGTAAGAGACCCTTGGGGTGAGAGAAGATCTGGAATTGGAGGATGCTAGCAGAAGCAGAGTTGGCGAAGAGCCATGAGGATGGATAGAAAACCAGGAATCTAAAAAGGCATCAGAAAAATCTCTAAGGCAGAAAGGAAAATGACCAGAAACAAGGTGGAAAAGGACAGATGAAAGGGAAACAGCATTGAAGGCAAGTCCAGAGCAGGAGAGGAGCTTTTTAAAATCTTATTTCACCTGTTGATTCCTTGAGGACAAAGAATTTGTCTTCCATTTTATACCACAGCTATTAACCCAGCATTGTATATGTAGTTTAAACAGTAGGTACCAGTAAGAAATACCAAGTCAAATCGAGAGGAGGCAGCTTTATGAAATGGACCAGGAAAGGTATTATCGCAGTCACTAATGACAGGGCTCTCATGCTGTGACTCTTTCCTCCAGGCTCGCCAAGCTATGCAGGAACAGTTGGCCAAGAACAAAGAACTAACACAGAAACTCCAGGTAGCCTCTGAGAGTGAGGAAGAGGAGGGAGGCACAGAAGAAGTGGAAGAACTCCTTGTCCCTGATGTAGTGAATGAAGTGCAGATGAATGCAGATGGGCCGAATCCCTGGATGCTCAGGAGCTGTACCAGTGACACCAAAGAGGCTGCAACCCAGGAGGACCCTGAGCAACTGCCAGAGCCTGAGGCCCACGAAGTTTCTGAAAGTGAGGGAGAAGAGAGACCAGTGGCAGAAGAAGAAATTTTGTTGAGAGAATTTGAGGAAAGGCGATCCCTTAGAAAAAGATCTGAGCTCAGCCAGGATGCTGAGCCAGCAGGCAGTCAAGAAACAAAAGGTGAGCTGTGATAAAATGGAAGGGAGAAATTCCTAGTGCTGTGGACAGACTATGGGAGAAAAAAAAATGTGTCCACCCACACACACAACTGCATAAGTGATTAGGCTCTAGGGACTTGCAAGAGTGCATGCACTGGATCCCTGTAGAGAAATTACATTCATAACTACTTTTCTTTGAAGGCATTTAATAAGCAGTCGTCTGCATGGCCATGCAACGTGGTTCAGGCACATTTTCTGTTTTTGGGGGCTTACAGCCTTCAGAAAGCCATAATAACTAAACCATCCTTGAAGTTAGGGTGTGAGTTAGTGTTCCTGGTACCTACACACCAGGGAGAAGTACATATGGTAGAATGGCAAATCTGAAAGTCCATTCACACCTGTAGACACAGATAGGTCGATTTTGAGACATTAGGAAACATCTTCTAATTGCCAGATTTTTTTGTTTTGTTAGTTAAGTAGGAGTGGCATTTTTAGCACTTCTTAATGCTAGTTTATGTGTGTCTACATGGGGTGAGACTTTACGGAATGAATGACTCCACGGGGCTACATGGCAAATTAGAATTGTGACTCCATGCTCAGGCTCTATTTGTACTTTATATTTTCTACCTGTTATCTTGAAGAGATCTTATTAACAGTGTTAGCACCTGTGAGATTGGTCAGCGTTCCCATTCTGGCAATAAACCAGGACACTAAAAAGCCTGACTAGGAAAACGACCTATATTGAGAAATCACTTGGCTATCTGGACAAATTACCAGGTCTGGTTTGGTTCCACATAGGAATGCATTTAGATGACGGCAAAAATCTGGTTTTACATGGCAAAAAAAAATTATTTTTTTCTACTTTTTTTTTGTTTAAGAGACAGGGTTTTGCTCTGTCATCCAGGCTGGAGTACAGTGGTGCAATCATACCTTACTGCAGCCTAAGACCTCCCAGGCTCAAGCGATCCTCTTGGCTCAGCCTCCCAACTAGCTGGGACTACATGTATGTGCCACCATGCTGAGCTAAGTTTTTGTAGAGACTGAGATCTTGCTCTGTTGCCCAGGCTGGTCTTGAATTCCTGGCCTCAAGCTATCCTCTCACCTCAGCCTCCCAAGGTGTTAGGATTACAAGTGTGAGCCACCGCGGCCGGGCGCGGTGGCTCAAGCCTGTAATCCCAGCACTTTGGGAGGCCGAGACGGGCGGATCACAAGGTCAGGAGATCGAGACCATCCTGGCTAACACGGTGAAACCCCGTCTCTACTAAAAATACAAAAAACTAGCCGGGCGAGGTGGCGGGCGCCTGTAGTCCCAGCTACTCCGGAGGCTGAGGCAGGAGAATGGCATGAACCCGGGAGGCGGAGCTTGCAGTGAGCCGAGATCACGCCTCGGCACTCCAGCCTGGGCGACAGAGCAGAGACTCCGTCTCAAAAAAAAAAAAAAAAAAACAAGTGTGAGCCACCGCACCCAGACTCCTTTTTTTTCCTTTGTTTTTTTCAGGTTTCCACATACAAAAATTTATTTTAAAAGACCTATAATTTAGAATGTATTGTGGTGACCTTTACTTAATAGTTTTGGCTGGATATTTCTGGGATTAATAATTGCAAGCAGTCACTTCTGAGAGAATTTTGGAAAGCAGCACAGCGGGCTGAGATTGTTGGGGTGTCCATATATGACCACAGGACCCTAGTGGCTTTCTCTTAAGCCCCCTCAACAACTGACCATCTAGCTAAATGTGCAGAGCAGCTGACAGTGATATGAAAGGATGAAAGATAGATTTGCATTTCCTTAGACAGTAAATAAATCGAATTTTCTCAAACCTTCCAAGAGTGTCCTAAAATACTGGAAAGTCACGGACCCCAATGAAAATGAACAAGGAAACCTGATTCTTGAGAAATAAACATACATGTGTCCAAAGGCCAGATCTGAGGAGCTACAATGGCTTCATGCCAAAGCTAGAGAGCAGGATCAACTTGGGAATGGTGGCAACTTGAGTCGATGAAAAAGGCAGTTTAGAAGCATGTCACTGCCAGGTTTCCCTCCAGACTCCTTTTTTTTTTTTTTTTTGAGACAGGTCTCTGTCATCCAGGCTGAAGTGCAGTGGTGCAACCTTGGCTCACTGCAAGCTCCACCTCCCAGGTTCAAGCAATCCTCCTGCCTCAGCCCGCAAGTAGCTGGGATTACAGGCATGCACCACCACGACCAGCTAATTTTTGTATTTTTAGTAGAGACAGGGTTTCACCATGTTGGTCAGGCTGGTCTCAAACTCCTGGCTTCAAGTGATTCACCCACCTCAGCCTCCCAAAGTGCTGGGATTACAGGTGTGAGCCACTGTGCCCAGCCAGCCCCTCCAGACTCTTAAGACTAGTGTTATTTGCTCAGATGTTGCCAGTGGAAGTGTGAGCTACATCCACTGGATAAAGCAGCTACTTCATCCCTTGACTCAGCAACAGCAGATTATGAAATACTACTTTAAGATATGGAGTAGAAATTCTTGAGTCAAGATGAAAATCCTGGGCTGGCGCGGTAGCTCACACCTGTAATCCCAGCACTTTGGGAGGTCGAGATGGGTGGATCACGAGATCAGGAGATCGAGACCATCCTGGCTAACACGGTGAAACCCTGCCTCTACTAAAAATACAAAAAAATTAGCTGGGCATGGTGGTGGGCGCCTGTAGTCCCAGCTACTCAGGAGGCTGAGGCAGGAGAATGGCGTGAATGTGGGAGGCGGAGCTTGCAGTGAGCCGAGATTGCACCACTGCACTCCAGCCTGGGCGACACAGCGAGACTCCGTCTCAAAAAAAAAAAAAGATGAAAATCCTGGATAAGGTTTTTACAAGCAGTAAAGCATAAATTACAATGAAGTTACATTCAGAAGCCACCTGTTAAAGTGGCTTCCTTTTTTAAAATTTGGAACTTGGGACAATCTTCCCAAGTGGGGTTTATTGCACGAGGAACTTAAGCCACAGTCCCAGTCATACAGTGGATCATTGGCAAAGCTGGGAATAGGACCCAGGACGTCTGCTTTCCAACATGCTACTTTTTTTTTTTTTTTTGAGACAGGTCTTGCTTGCCCTGTTTGCCCAGGCTAGTATGCAGCGGCACAGTCACAGCTCCCTGCAGCCTTGATCTTCCGGCTCCAGTGATCCTCCCAGCTTAGCCTCCCAAGTAGCTGGAACTACAGATGCACACTGCCATGCCTGGAAATTTTTTGTTGTTGTTGGGGGAGTGGAGGTGGTAGAAATGAGTTCTCACTATGTTGCTTAGGCCAGTCTCGAACTCCTGGGCTCAAGCGATCCTCCCCACTCGGCCTCCCAAAGTGCTGGCATTACAGGCGTGAGCCACCATATCCAACATCGCACATGCTACTTTTTTTTTTTTTTTTTTGAGACAGAGTCTCGCTCTGTCACCCAGGCTGGAGTGCAGTGGCGCGATCTCAGCTCACTGCAAGCTCCGCCTCCCTGATTCCAGTGATTCTCCTGCCTCAGCCTCCCAAGTAGCTAGACTACAGGCACATGCCACCATGCCCGGATAATTTTTTATATTTTTAGTAGAGACAGGGTTTCACCATATTAGCCAGGTCTCGATCTCCTGACCTCATGATCTGCCCGCCTCGGCCTCCCAAAGTGCTGGGATTACAAGCATGAGCCACCGCGCCTGGCCACATGCTACTTTTAATTACCAAACTCCGTTGCCTGCTATGATTAGTGTACTCTCTAGGAGATTCAATGTACAGAATCTTCTTTTCCCCGTTTGTCCTCGTTAGAATGTCTTATGTGGTACCTAGCACTTGGTGGGTGCTCAACAAATGCTTACCGACCAGACAACGTACATACCTCCTTTTTCTGACAGCTTTCATTCTTTTTCCCCCAGATTCCAGCAGCCAGGAGGTGCTGTCTGAATTGAGGGTACTAGCTCAGAAACTGAAGGAAAATGATCAGTCTAGGAAGCAAAAAGCAACTTCAAAGGGGACTATTCCCCAGGTCCAGAGAGAGGAACCTGCCCCAGAAGAAGAGGAGCCCCTGTTGCTACAGAGGCCAGAGAGAGTACAGACGCTGGAAGAACTAGAAGAGCTGGGAAAAGAAGAATGTTTTCAAAATAAGGAGCTTCCCAGACCTGTGTTAGAAGGGCAGCAGTCAGAGAGGACCCCAAATAATCGCCCTGATGCCCCTAAGGAGAAGAAAAAGAAGGAGCAAATGATCGACCTACAGAACCTCCTAACCACACAGTCTCCCTCTGTGAAGTCTTTGGCAGTTCCCACAATAGAGGAGCTGGTGAGCAGAGCCAGGGTGGTGGGCCATTGTTCAGAAAGTGTCCTTGCACAAGGAGTAATGAAGCTTTGTTTCGCTGCGGGCACATTTCAGTAATTGAGAAGTCCAGAATAGTATAGGGCCAGGCTAGTCCCAGTGATGTTTTAATAGATGCAGATATATAGGTGCTGTCAAGACCCCTATTTCCAAAACCCTGATCCACCAAAACTCCTCTGGGGTGACTGTAAAACTGCTCTCAGAGGAAAGAGGGAGTAACAGAGTTCTGACCAGATCCCAGGCAGGACAACTCGAAGGTGAGTCATTGAACTGTTGCCAAAGTTTTATTTAGTGCGATCTCAAATGGTCTAAGACTCTCCAGTTAATCTGAAACTTAAAGTGAAGCATCCTGGCACCTGTCTTTTAAGGGATATAAGCTGGATGAAGCCTACAGTCTGGCCACTTAGAGCTCCTGCTGCTAACACGGGCCATTCCTTCCTCCACCCTGCAGCTTCCTTACTCAAAAGTTTAAAATTGTGTCATATGATAATGAGCTAGAGATACTTACCCTAGAGGGAAGAAAATTGGAGCATGATTGGCTGCGCATTAGTTTGTATCTCAAGACCATCATTGTTCAGCACTTCCCTCTAGGGGGCGCTAAAATGTCACGACCCAAAATTCAACCGTTCTCACCATGAACCACAGCTCATAAGCCAAGCTGTAGCTCTCGCTTGTTTCTCCCCAGGAAGATGAAGAGGAGAGAAACCAAAGGCAGATGATAAAGGAAGCTTTTGCTGGGGATGATGTCATCAGAGATTTCTTGAAAGAGAAGAGGGAAGCCGTGGAGGCTAGTAAGCCAAAGGATGTGGACCTGACGCTACCTGGCTGGGGCGAGTGGGGTGGTGTGGGCCTAAAGCCCAGTGCCAAGAAAAGACGCCGGTAAGAATGCAGAAGAAAGTCTGTCAAAAGGGCACTAGGTTCTCCCCCATCGCCCTTCGGTGTCCTCCCTACCCTTTTGACTAAGTCCTTAATGCTCCTAGTCAGATGTCCTGTTGTTTTGCTTTCCAGGTTTCTCATTAAAGCCCCTGAGGGTCCTCCAAGAAAAGATAAGAATTTGCCAAATGTGATTATCAATGAGAAGCGCAACATCCACACGGCGGCTCATCAGGTGAGAACTTAGAGAGTTCTTTAGCTGCCTGACTCTCTTGCTTGAGAGGAGTATTCTAGTGATCTGTAGTCAAGAGGGACGTGTGATCTTGACCACAGAATCAAATCTATTGTTTTCACTGAATGGCTGTTAGATTTATCATCTCAGATAGACTATGCTGTTTTAATTACTGGCCAGGAAAAAAGTTTAGAGTCAAGGTAATGCTCAAACAGAGGCTATAAGGTTTGAGCTGTAGCTTAAGAAAAATGAAGACAAACCGGTACTTGTTCAGGAGAATGAGAAGATTGTAAGTTGTGTCACATGATAACGAGCTGGGGATGTTTACAAGAGAAGAAAATTTGAGCGTGATTACGGTGTTCAAGTATATCGAAGGTTACTGTATGAAGTCACATAAAGTAGAAGTTAGAGGAGATACAGAATTCAAGGCTGCTCTGGGAGTATGAGTACGTGTAAAGGGGACTCAAGAATGAGATTGAGGCCGGGCGCGGTGGCTCAAGCCTGTAATCCCAGCACTTTGGGAGGCCGAGACGGGCAGATCACGAGGTCAGGAGATCGAGACCATCCTGGCTAACACGGTGAAACCCCGTCTCTACTAAAAAAATACAAAAAACTAGCCGGGCGTGGTGGTGGGCGCCTGTAGTCCCAGCTGCTCGGGAGGCTGAGGCAGGAGAATGGTGTAAACCCAGGAGGCGGAGTTTGCAGTGAGCTGACATCCGGCCACAGCACTCCAGCCTGGGTGACAGAGCGAGACTCCGTCTCAAAAAAAAAAAAAAAGAATGAGATTGGACTAGATGACCTTTATGTTCCCTTCAATTCTGAGATCTGTCCCCAGCCAGTATATTGAAATGAGTTACGTTTTTCCCTCTGAAGGAATAAAGAACTAATGGCTACAGAACAGAGGTAAGAAGATACACATTTCAGTAACATTCTTTTTTATCTTATTTTGTAAACCAATCATTGCAGAAACTGAAACGTAACTACTGCAGTCCCAATTAAGGCTATATAACTAGAAAATAGGCAGTTACACGACAAGGGAAGGGGGGAAAGGGTGCTTCAGTGGGCCAGGATTCCAGGTGATGGGTAGAGTAGGGAGCTCAATAAAGACGACCGTTCCCTTCCAGGGGTCTGTTTGTTTTTTTAATGCAGTCATGGCAAACTGACAAATAGTTTTCTAGGAATCTCCCCTGATTTTCATCTTTTTAATAAGTTACTGCAGGTTCCAACATGCAGTAGAATAAAGTGCTTCAAGGTGCCTAGGGGGGACTTCTGAGACTGAATACTTTGTCCAGGTGTTCTCTTTGTCCAGGTGTTCTCTTTTTCTGTTGCCCTGGTTGACAAGCACAGATGTAGCCGTCAACCCAAATAAGACATATCCTTAACTTAAAGAGAATCTGTTTCCTTCGCTACTACCAGGAGCACCAGATAGTGCTTAGCTTCTCTTGAGTATTCCACTGAATGTTTCCAGAGAGTACTGATTTGCTTTTTTTGTTTGTTTTTGTTTTGTTTTCAGATGGAGTCTCACTCTGTCACCCAGGCTGGAATGCAGTGGCATGATCCCAGCTCACTGCAACCTCCACCTCCCAGGTTCAAGCTATTCTCCTGTCTCAACCTCCTGAGTAGCTGGGATTACAGGCATGCGCCACTACGCCCAGCTTATTTTTGTATTAGTAGAGACGGGGTTTCAGCATGTTGACCAGGCTGGTCTTGAACTCCTGACCTCAAGTGATCTGCCTGCCTTGGTCTCCCAAAGTGCTGGGATTACAGGTGTGAGCCACCGTGCCCTACCAAAGACTACTGTACATCCCCATTTTCTGCTTACGTGTTTTCCTCCTTTGGCCATTGGGGAAGTGTTGAAAGATTATTTAAATGTCTGAAGGTAGAAATGTGGTAGAGGAATACCAGGCAAGGAAACAGGAGCTTTGGGTTCTGTTCTCCAATGCTGCTCCTCATTTACTTAGGTCCATCATTTCCTCCCTCTAAGCCAAATTTTCAGGCCAGAGATGACCATTGCCAATATCTACGGCCTTCCAGCTCTACATTCTGTGGTGCCAAAAGAAGATGAAGCCAAGTGGGCTGGGCGCGGTGGCTCACGCCTGTAATCCTAGCACTTTGGGAGGCCAAGGCCGGCGGATCATGAGGTCAGGAGATCGAGACCATCCTGGCTAACACGGTGAAACCTTGTCTCTACTAAAAAAAAAATTCAAAAAAATTAGCCGGGCACAGTGGCAGGTGCCTATAGTCCCAGCTACCCGGGAGGCTGCGGCAGGAGAATGGCGTGAACCCGGGAGGCAGAGCTTGCAGTGAGCTGAGATCACGCCACTGCACTCCAGCCTGGGCGACAGCGAGACTCCATCTCAAAAAAAAAAAAAAAAACCCAAACAAAAACAAACAAAAACAAAGATGAAACTAAGTGTGATGGCCTGGTAGAGTTCAGGATTCGGGTTCCTTGAAACATCAATTCTAAGAGAGGGAAGGAGGAGACTGAGAGCATAAAGAGGGTAGAAAAGTTATAAAATCCACAGGGATACACAATGGTCTGGATTCTTGCAGTGACAGTGTTACATAGGAAAGCTCACTCTGGGACAACAGCCCTGGAGCTCCTGTAGCTGGATAGGGACAGTGTCACTTGTAATCCCAGCTACTTGGTAGGCAGAGGTTGCAGTGAGCAGAGATTACCCCACTGCACTCCAGCCTGGGCAACAGAGTGAGACTCTGTCTCAAAAAAAAAAAACAAAAACAAAGACAGAAGTAGTGTCAGGTTGGTTTTTTAGACCTGAATTGTTGAATAAACAGGGGATCCAGAGCCAGCTTAGGCCCCCCTACTCCCAAATGTCATCAAGCAGATTTGACTCCTAAGAGCAGATGGAAGCGATGAGATGCCTTAACCTCTTAGTCTCTTCACTTGCAGTCATCATGTGGAACCGTGGCCTGTACCAAAACAGTACCTGATGAGAGTTGCCGGTACAGTGTATAACTGCACCCCAGGCCTGCCTCATACCAAATCATTCTCCTTCCTTTCCAGGTACGAGTGCTTCCATATCCATTTACCCACCATTGGCAATTTGAAAGGACCATCCAGATCCCCATTGGATCCACATGGAACACCCAGAGGGCTTTCCAAAAGCTGACTACTCCCAAGGTCGTCACCAAGCCAGGCCATATCATTAACCCCATAAAAGCAGAGGATGTGGGCTACCGGTCTTCCTCAAGGTCGGACCTGTCTGTCATACAGAGGAATCCAAAACGAATCACCACACGTCACAAAAAACAGCTGAAGAAAAGCTCTGTAGATTGAGTTGCTGGAGGAGTGACAGCCAGGAGCCCTGACTTCACTTCCTTTGGTCCAGTTTTACTCTGGTACAGGGTGGATTCCAAAACTGGCTCAGTACATTGCATGTAGTTGAGCCACATTTTAAAAATAAAGGCATTTTTAAATCTATTTACCTGGAGTATATGTTGCGTTGTCCCCCAGTGGAATCATTTCGTTCAAGTCAGACACCTTTGGATTCTCCAGCATTGCATTTCTCGAGTTGCACTTGTCAGGGCCACTTCCTTTTCTTACCAAGGATTATGTAGTTGGTCCTAAATCGAAGTGGAGAAAATTCACTGCAGTCTGTAATCTTAAATATATCACATCAGATATGATCCACCATTAATAACTGCCAACTGGAAGAGACAGGGTTAATAATGATAAAATACTGTATATTTTAACCTCTGAACCTAGAAAGAGGATGTACAAACTGCAATTGGATTCTGCCCTAGACTGATTCTAAGACCAGGACGGTGCTGAAGCTGGGTTCTGTCCCCACAAATCTAGCCACAGCCATTTTTTTCACGTGTGTGAGCTTCCCGGCTTGTACAGGCTGCTGTCTACAATATCTCGCATATAACCTTCTACTTATTTTCTCATAAGAAGACCAGGAGGTTTTACCCTTATTTTGTAGATAAAGGTAGATGTGATTTCAGAAGTAAACCTCTATTGCCTTTCCTTCCTAACTCAGGGCCCACTCCTCACCATTGATTGAAAGTGTAGTTTATTCAAGCATTGCTTTGCTATGTGACAGTTCACATGGGCTTCTCAGCTCTGAGGAACTTGGCCTCCCTTTGGATGGCAAGAAATATATGGAAAGAGCCCCTGCAGCTCAATTTCCTAACAAGGAATTTGGGAAACCTAATTCCAAAATGACACCACTACTGCACCTTGCCTCCTGCCTTGGAGATTCAGTCCCATCCCCAGCATTCTTAGACCACAGTGGGTTCATTTTTGTGTCACAGGTCCCTCTAAAAATATGCTGAACGTTATGAACTGTCTCCAGAAAAATGTGCGCACACACACATTTGTATGGCATTTTACATAAAGTTTCAGGGGTTTTCAAGACATTTGGAATCCCTGGGCCAAAAGTTGTACCACTCCCAAATTTTCTTTTGCAATCCCCCCAACAGATACGGCCTTCTCTTCTGAGCACACCGCTCTCCAAATCAGTTCCAAAATGTTTAGACCTCAATGGTAGCTAGTCCCAGTATCTTCATAGGAGAAAATTTTCAGAATAGAGCGATGTATCTAGTGTTACACATCAAACCGAAGTGAAAAGCCAAAGGATAAATTTCTATGAATTCCCCAGCGGTCCCCTGTGGCCCCCTACCATTGCTCATCCTCCGGAAAGGGAAGAGAAAATGAGTATGTTGAGCAGTGTTCAGTGCCCAAAAGGTATGCTTAAGTTATCCATTGGCTTGAGATTATCCACGATCCACTCGCTGGTTGACACTTAAGTCAGTAGCCAGTGATAGGGGATGCGGGACCCCTGCCCATTCCTGCCTCCGTTTAAGAGACCACAACATTCTCTTGCACTCTTTTGAGCACAAAGCTGCTACCTCTGTCCCACCCACCCCCCAAATTGAAGCACCCAATCAAGTGTCCCCGGTAAACGGCCAATCCCCATCTACTTTCCCGGGACCCTCTTCAGCTCCGTTTGCTCCCCACTACCCAGGAGTGATGCAAGCGACCCCATCCTTAAAGGAGAGGGCAGGTGCCGGAACGTGCCATAAACGACGCCCATTCCCAGCCTTCCAAGCCCCCAAACGGATTCGATTGTTGTTTCGTGGGGCTTTTTTTTTCTTTTCTTCCTCCGAACCTCCGAAGTGTTCTCCCTTCCCATTGGCCGAAGCTGCCCCTTGACGCCACCCTGGCCTTGCTCGCTGATTGGTCCATTCTGGATGTGCCCAAGCCTTTTTCCCAGGGTGTGGCGCCCCCCCGCCCCCAACAGGGTTCTGACCCCTGGCTCCTCCCTTCCCCCAAGCCCCCCTCTCTGTTCCGAATGGTTCCGCCCTGGCTCGGCTCCCCCACGGCCCAGGCCGCTGCCCTTAGGGCCCCCGGACGGGGCGGGGCACACTGGGGACGGGCAGAGGGCGGTGGTGGCGCCTTCCTGCCGAGTCCGAGGCCGCCCCCGCCACCCTTCTCTAACCCTTGTAGGTCCCACTTTCCCCTGGGCAGTTCTCCTCCTGCATCGGTAGCCCCGTCCCGTCTGTGCAGCCCCCACCGTGGTCTTTGGGTCATCCCGAACAGCGGCGTTAAATCCCTGCCCTCAGCGCTGCACACACGCCCATCCGCCTCCACCCTCGGGTCCCCGCACCACCCCCTTTCCCCGTGTCGGCTCCCCCTTCCCCTCCCGAGACCGCGGAAGCTCCGACCCCCTTCCCTCGCGGACTGTCCATCCCCAGGACCCCCGTCCCTGTGTGTGGTCAGTCCCAGCGGCCTCCCCTTCGCGGCCTCCCTTTGCCTTCGTGGCGAGTGTGGTGGAGCACTCCCGCCCCCCTTTTCTCCGTACCCCCGCGCTCCCTTCTTATGTT
The DNA here is from genome assembly GCF_000951035.1 of Colobus angolensis palliatus. NCBI lineage: Eukaryota > Metazoa > Chordata > Mammalia > Primates > Cercopithecidae > Colobus > Colobus angolensis. The sequence goes on from NW_012114699.1 coordinate 6,432,001, forward strand.
GTCCCTTCATGTCCCTCCCTAAGTCCCTCCCACACTATGCCCCCCCGCTGTACACACACACCCCTCCCCGC
>NW_012114699.1:6432676-6452736 GCF_000951035.1 Colobus angolensis palliatus
CTCGGAAGCCTCACGGGGCGCAGGCGCCCGTCGGAAATGTTTGGGGGACGGGCAGACCGCGGTTCCTCCCGCAGCCCAGGCAGGGCCGGCGCGTCCCGGGGAGTCGTCGCGACCTTACCTCCGGGGATGACTTGACCCGGAGCCTCCTCCCGGCTCCCACCCCAAACCTGTGCCACCAAGGCGCGACGCGCAGCTGAGACTCATGGCTGGCTGGAGGAGGGCGGGGGACTGTCCTGAAAATGCCCGAGCCTTGAGGGACCCTAAGCCAACCGTCAGACTCGGAGAGGCGAGGTCTAGTGACACGTCCTGGCCACCCAGGGAGAGAGGGCAAGCCCACGCCAAGCGCCACGGACCGCTGCCTCTCCGCCCGGGGTTCTCCCCACTACGCATTGCAGAGCTCTTTGTATAGACCCCGCCGGACCCAGAGTGAGGGACGTGGCTCAAGTCGACAGAACACCCAGCCACCCACCCGCATGCCAATAGACACTTTTATTTAAAAGTCTGGTCGCATCGGGCACGGTGGCTCACACCTGTAATCCCAACACTGGGAGGCCAAGGTGGGCAGATCACCTGAGGTCAGGAGTTCGAGACCACCCTGACCAACATGGCGAAACCCCATCTCTACTAAAAATACAAAAATTTAGCCGGGCGTGGTGGTGGGCGCCTGTAGTCCCAGCTACTCCGGAGGCAGAGGCATGAGAATCGCTTGAACCCAGGAGGCGGAGGTTCCAGTGAGCCAAAATCACGCCACTGCACTCCAGCCTGGGCAACACAGTGAGACTCTGTCTCAAAAAAAAAGAAAGGAATAAAAAGTCTGTTCGATGATGCCCAAGTTGACTGTTTTCTCGCCCCAACCTCTTCTCCCAAGCCCTCACTTAGTCTTACTTACTTACCCACCAGACTGGAAGCTCTTTGAAGGGGGCCCTGTTTGTGGCAGTGGCTCACTCAATGGATCCCTTGTGATTGGCGGACAAGTGGATGTATTTGTTAACTGCTCGCCTTTGGGATCTGTGTCATTATTGTGTGACTTAAGGTTGTAAACTCGGGAGGGCCAGGACCGGGTGGGGATTACTAGCTCGTGCCAGGCACAGCATGATACCCAAAGGGATGGGCCATCAATGCTTTTTGAGACTGATGTAACTAATTATGCCGGAGGCAGATGCCTACCTCTTGGTCCCCAGAACTGCCAGTTCCAGGGCTAAGTCTGAGCGAGGAAGAAACTAAGGAGCCGTCTTAGCTCATCCCCAATGGGAGGCCGACTCGCTGGGAACTAGACATGGCTGCAGTCACCACACGAACACACCGAGTAACGTGACTGTCTAGTACTGGGAATAGTTTGCAGGGAGCCAGAAACTCGACTTTAACTCCAGTTTGCAACTGGAGCTGGGAGGCAGAAAGTAGCCAGGTTTTTCTCAGCGTGAAGCAAACTGTCCCATATAAGGATCAAACCTGTAGTTCTTCATCCATTTGCCCCAAGGTCGACCTGAAGCCCAATCCGTCAGAAGAGGGAGGCTGCAAACAAACTGGACCAGAGGTCAACAGCAATTACCCCAGGGGTTGGGGGGGGCGAGTAGGCGGTGCGGGGGGGGGGGGACAGTGGAAGCACTCCTTCCTCCCATTTACGGGTGCAAGATTCACCCTGTACTTTGCAGCAGCTCATTTGTAACTTGGTCACTTTAGAGTTGGTCCAGCTCCCTGCCCACCTCACACCTCCACCCCCAACCAGACAGGTCCTCTCTGTCCTTCCTCAGCCCTATACTGTCTTCGCCCAAGTCAGCCTGCTCTAAATGGACATGGTCAGTGATCCAAGCAGAAACTGAAACAGTAACAATCGGACAGTGTCAAGAGACTCCGGCAGAGATGCCTCGGAGCGCCCGGCCTCCTCCTCTGCCTTGGCACAGATGTTCTTATTGTCCTGGAAAGAAATACCAAATTCCCTCCCCAAGCATGAAGCCAGGATACTCCGGGACTTAGCCTCCAGGGACAGAGTCGCAGGCCCAGCCCAGTTCCCCTACCCCCTAATCAGACTGAGACGGTCACCATCCCTCTTCCCCATCCTAGCCAAGACATCTCCCCCTCACCAAGGAGATTATGGGGAGTGGGGCTGGAGCTGCATGAGAAGACTGCTAAACTGTTCTACAGGCCTCTTTAGGGACAGTTAGCACATCAAAATACATATTTGGAAAATGCTCACAATTAACACTGGGAGAAAAACAGTAAACACAGTGTCACTTTGCCAGGCTCAACAGTTTTGTTTTGTTTTGTTTAAATGCTAATGGCCTCAAATGGGGAGCAGCATCCATCAGTTAAATAAACAAGCCATTAGACTGAGACTAGAAGTGTCAACACATGACTAATCTACTAATTGGGAGAAGGCATGGTGTAGTGAGGAGCAAGGCAGCAAAGCATGCTGGAGGCTGTGGAGTGGACTTGCTTACGTGCAGAAGCACGTGGGATTGGAGCCAATGAGACCTGAGTTTGAGTCCTGCCTCGATCAGTTGTTAGCTGTATGGCCTTCAGTGAGTTACTTCATTTCCTTGAGCCGCTGTTTCACATTGTGTAAAATAGAGACATTAATAGTACCAACACCACAGGGTTGTTATAGGAATGAACTAAGATAATACAAGTAAAGTTCTTGGTGCAATGTAGGAGCCTGCCACATCGTAAATGTTTGATGTCTGTTGGCTGTTATTGATCATAATAAAATGCCTTGTGTACAGAAGACACTCAAAAAATAGATGAAAAAAATGACTTGTGGTTGCTAGATATTAGCAATAAAATGGTGAACATGGTCTCCAGACCCCCTGCCAAATACAACTGGCAAAGGGGATGCTTTTGGTGGGTTAATTCCAACTTCTTCAAGCCATCCCTTTAACCTGGAATTCACTCCAGCTCTTAAGGATGGACTGTCCTGCCCGAGGGTTGCTGGGCTCTGGGGTCTGCTCTCCTGGCACCTGGCTAAGAAGCCTGGGTTAAGCTAGCCCTCCCAGATGGGGACCAGCCAGGTACAATGCTGAGCATCCTTCCAGTCAGCCAGGCCCATTCTTGCAGAGTACTGCAGGCTGTTCTTGGTTGCCTCCTTCCTGTTGTGGTGATCACAATATTGAGAGGGGCCAGACTGTGGAGGAAGGGAAGCAGGAAGAGGCACACAGGACTCCCAGAAGTAACTGTGACCTAGACAAAGTCCTTGGTCTTCGCTGCCTTGCCCCACCTTCTTGAAGCCCCATGTCCTCCCAGTCACCTGCTAAGAAGGCCTGTTCTCAGCCAAACGGAGTCTCCCTCTTCATCACCAGCCCTTCATAGACAGTCTCCTAGCCCTCTCCTTTCCTCCCTTCCTGTTCCAGGAGAGTGGTTCCCTCTATCTGAAAGGTTGGTAAGTTTAGAGAATTCCCTCTGTGCAAGTAAGGAGTTGAGCTGACAGTGGCTTAACATGCCACCCCTTCCCAGGTCTTGTAATTGCATATGAGCCTCCTCAACTTGAAAAAAAATCCTTAAGGTCCCTGGAAAGGAATGAAAACAGGTATCAGGGCCAGGCGCAGTGCCTCACATCTGTAATCCCAGCAGTGGGAGGGATTACACTGTGGGAGGCTGAGGCGGGTGATCACCTGAGGTCAGGAGTTTGAGACCAGCCTGGCCAACATGGTGAAACCCTGTCTCTACTAAAAATACAAAAATTAGCTGGGCGTGGTGGTGCACACCTATAATCCCAGCTACTCGGGAGGCTAAGGCAGGAGACTCGCTTGAACTTGGGAGGCGGAGGTTGCAGTGAGCCGAAATCATGCCAGTGCACTCCAGCCTGGGCAACAGAGCAAGACTCCGTCTCAAAAAAAAAAAAAAGAAAATAAAAGAAAACAGGTATCAGGGGACTTGTGGCCCTTTGACAGGCTGAGGTGGCATGGGGAGGAGAAAAGTTTTACTCCATCAGGTCCTGTTTTGTCTCCTTATTCTGCCCTGAACTTGAGGCCCTGAACAGCCCCACACCAACCCCAAGAGGCACCCTCCTGTACAGTTCTACACCTGGAGCAACCCCTCCCCAGCAACCAGATGGGTTCTCAGGCTCCATTCTTCACCCTCCTCTCCCAGTTGAGCCCTGAAGTAGGCCCCCTCCTGGCTCAGCACTTAACCAGCAAATAGCAGGTTAGCTTGATCAATTAAGCCCTCTCCACATCTGTCTGTGGAGTGCTAAGGGGTTAATGTATTTTCCCTCCTGCCACACCCAACTGAACTGCAGTTCTCAAAGCACACTATCACAGTTCTGTTCCAGAGTCTGTGCTGCTGGCAATTGCTTTTTTGAGCCTGGTCCACTGCAACCAGGACACCCACCCTGTTACTTGCAAATCAAACTCTCTTCCTCAAAGGACCACTTGACCTGTGCCTGCCTTGGAGAAGCTGCCAATAGTGCCCCAGGTGAAGCCATGTTCCCCTTTCCTATGGGTTCACACACTATGTCCCTCTTTGAGGGCCCCCTTGCACATTCCGCCTGGCATAAAATTAGTTGCTGACTTATCTCCCATGGGATAGACGGGATAGACATAACCTTCTCCAAGCCAAGATGTGCTTCTTAGAGACCAAGGTGCTTCTGTTTCTTTATAGTTTTTGTTTGTTTCCAATCTGCACAAATAAGTGGATTGTAACAGGAACTCCCATCACCTAGATTCCACAGCTAAGATTTTACAACATTTGTTTCCACTTCATGTTTGTATTCCACTTCCACCAAAACAGTGCGTAGCACTGCCTTGAACAGCACTTTGAACAAAGAAGCCAGGACTCCGTGGGAAATGGTGGGATTTCAGGTTTGCAGAACAGGCTTCTGGGAGTGGCATGGGATGGGGAAATGGGTAACGAATATAAAAAGTTGTCAATGCCTGAGTACCTATTATGGGCCAGGTGTTTTACAGGCCATCTCATTTCACCCTCACCACAACTTTATGGAGTAGGTACTGTTATTATCCCAATTTTACAGATGAGGAAATGAGGTTCAGAGAAGGAAAGGGACCTCCCTAGGTCACCCAGATAGGCGATGGCACAGCTGGGATTTAAATCCAAGCCCTGCGCCCTTCTCACTGTGCCCTGCAGCCTGCCTCAAAGGGTGCCAAACAGGCTGCCACCTGCTCTGCTTCCACTTCACAATGTACACAACATGCTTTGTGCATGCTTTGCAGAGTACTATGCACACATACACACACATGCACACCTGTGCAGTGACCTACATGGTCACACACTGATTTTTGTCCATGAGATGTCTCCTGGGTGGGGAGCTGGGGGCGAACCCAGGAGTTGAGGGAAGAGGGCAAACACCTCCCCCACGTCTGCGAAGGCCATACTCTCAAAAGGGAAACAAAGTTTTTCTCCTGGCTCCCACCAGTGCAGTGCATTCTCTTCAGATCTCCAAAATGACCTTGTAACCCGCACTCCTCTTCAGCACTCCTCTTCAGCACTCCTCTTCAGCCACGACGGTCTGCTCCCTGCCTCCCGCTGTCTGCTTCCTGCCTCCCGCAACAGACATTGCTCTTTGCAGCCTTTGTTGTTTCGCACCACCAGCCCCCAACCTCCACCTCCCAACATGGATTCATGATGTTCCTCCAGCCTGGGATGCCCTCCTCACCACTCTCTATACTTACATTCTCCGAGTCAAGATTCAAATCTCACCCCCTTCCAGAAGCCTTCCCTGATCCTGCCCACCTTCCAACCTTTTGATGTGGTCTGATTTTTTTTTCACTTGAATATTGATGCTCTGCTCTCTCTCTCCTTGTTATCTAGTTGTTTCTTGTAAGCTGTTTCGTGGACCACACTGTAAGCCCCTTGAGCTCACAGTTTCAGCTACAGAAAAATAAAGGAAAGGCTTTCAGGAAAGACATGTGGTCGGCTGCCTTTTTCTTCCCATGGTCCTCTTGCGTCCTCCATGTTGCCTCTTGGGTTTCTGCCTTTGCTGCCACTGGCATCTTTTCTACAAAGACCAGGAGGTAAAAAGGAGATTCACATGTTTATCTTGATCGCTCCTTTTTATTTTTCCATTCTTGTCTTTCATTTGCCCAGGTGGGCCGAGGGCTAACTGGGGTCTGAAAAGCCTTAAAACACCCTGAAGCTACTCTCAGGTTTTTCTAGTCTCAGCATTTATGGGAGGGGAAACAAAATGTATTAGGGCTGGGCAAGGTGGCTCACGCCTATATTCCCAGCACTTTGGGAGGCCGAGGCAGGTGGATCACTTGAGGTCAGGAGTTCAAGACCAGCCTGGCCAACATGGTGAAACCCTGTCTCTACTAAAAATACAATAATGAGCCGGCCATGGTGGCGCACACCTGTAATCCCAGCTACTCGGGAGGCTGAGGCATGAGAATCTCTTGAACCCAGGAGGCAGAGGTTGCCGTGAACTGAGATGGCACCACTGCACTCCAGCCTGGGCAACAGAGTGAGACTCCATCAGAAAAAAAAAAAGAAAGAAAGAAAGAAAGAAAGAAAAACCTACCAAAATCGATTGGGCTTGTTAATGCCTGCAGCACCACCTCCTACTTTTCTCCCCTTTATCTACTTCACCTCCCCTCCTCCTTCTCTTCACCGCCACCCCACACTCCCCTGCCCCCAAATCCACAAGCACATATGCACTTACAGCTAGAAAGAGACAACCCGTCTTCCAAATGTCAGGAACTTCAAACAGAGAAGTGTTGGATAAAGACACAGACAGGGCCACCTCATACCACCAAAGGAGTTATTATTTCCATTTGGCAAAATGCTGGGCATTAAGGAGTTGCCCTAATACCTGAGCAGTAACAATAGGGATAAGAGTTCCCTACCAGGCCAGGCAGGATTGAGAAAGGCAAGGGTTGAGCCACACACCACCCCCTCCACCCCGCTGCCCCACCACCGGAAGTTTAAACTGGGGGTGGGTAGGAAAAGCCAAAATTGAATTATAGCTCTTAGTGCTACCTGTACTCCCCAGCTGCGGCTGAAAGTAGAGATAATTCAAGCATGCTGTACCTGATTCTGTCTTATGCATTCTCACACATTCTCCTCCCACTCCACAGCCCAAGGTGGCAGGAGCAGGAAGGCTATTGCTGCTCCATTGCACAGATGGGGGAACTGAGGCACTGAGGGATGATAAAACTGGTTCCATTTTCTCACAGGAAGGGAAATTCCTTTCCAGTTTTACAGACCTCCTTATCCCTGGGGGAGCCCCATCACCTCGGCTGGGGTTCCCAGCACTGAGGAGTTCTGACAAAGTTTCCAGGAATGGAGGTAAAGATGGAATGGTCCGTTCTTTTCCGTCCCTCCAATTCCTTTAACCAGGCATCATGGGTCGCATCTTTTCCCTCAATCTTTTCTGGCGCTCCTCCAGCAGCTCTCTCAACAGTCTCCACCCCTGGGCCCCGCCCCTGCTTCCCAAAAGACTTTCAACAACTGCCTTTGGCTGGGCTGCTCCCATCCCTCAGCTAACTCAGGACCAGGAAAAGTCCTCTGGGCCAGGCCTTTCTGATCAGCAGGCTGAGGGCTCTGAATATCCACGCGAACTGGCAAGAAAGGTTTTCTAGACTCTATGCAACTTCCAATGCTGCCCCTGAGCATCTTCCACTGGAGTTCTGGACTTGCCCTTGCCTTCTGGTTAAAAAGTGCTTGCCCACCTGCCTGTAAGAAAGTGTCACCCTTGACCCTTGAAGGGAGGAGATTGTATTGATTCACTCATATTCCACCCCACATCCCTTTCAACAACACAGATTTGCATGATGGGGGTAAGTGGGTGGAGAAACGGCTGACTGTGCAGCACAGATCGGGATTCAGACCCTGGCCAGGGTTAGGGAGATTGGTCTGTGTATAAAGTTGAGGAGTCCATTGTGGCCTTGATTAAGATGAGATTCAGGACTAGGATTATAAATCGGGGAAATTGGCTAGGGGCAGCAGTTCATACCTGTAATCCCAACATTTTGGGAGCCCAAGGTGGGAAGATTGCTTGAGGCCAAAAGTTCAAGACCAACCTGGACAATATAGTGAAACCCTATCTCTATCACAAACACACACACACACACACAAAACAGTCAAGGAAGTTATCTCTTCTTGAGGCATCCTATTCAAGAATATCTAGTAGTGGTCTCTGTCAGGAACTGGGTTTAACTGGGATCCTTTGTTCTATGAAGCAGTGAAAAGGAGTCAGCCCCACGGGGCTTGACTTCTGGTTCCAACTCTGACACTAATTTTCTGGCATCAAGCAAGTTACTTCAGCTCTCTGATCCTCAGTTTCCTCATCTAAATAATGGGGGAATCAGTCTTTATCTCTAAGGTCGTATCTAGTTCTGAAAATATACCACTTTGGGTCTATGGGAATATAATAAAAGTTATTCTATGGTCTCATAGGGTTAAAAATAAGACAATGTAAAAGAAAAGAATCTGGAAAAATGCAAAGTACCAAAGATAAATTCAAGACTATTCTCCTATATTAAAAATATTATAGGCTGGGTACTCACTTGTAATCCCGGCACTTTGGGATGCCAAGGCAGGAGAATGGCTTGAGCTCAGGAGTTCAAGACCAGCCTAGGTAACACAGTGAGACCTTGTCTCTACTATATGTGTGTGTGTGTGCGTTTGTGTGTGTGTGTGTATCACATGCTCATTGTAGAACTTTTGAAAATACTGGAAACTATAAAGATAATAAAAATCACTTGTAGCCGGGCACAATGGCTTATGTCTGTAATCCTAGCACTTTGGGAGGCTGAGATGGGCAGATTGCCTGAGCTCAGAAGTTCGAAACCAGCCTGGGCAACATGGTGAAACCCCATCTTTACTAAAACACAAAAAATTAGCCGGGGCCAGGGCCGGTTGCTCACGCCTGTAATCCCAGCACTTTGGGAGGCTGAGACAGGCAGATCACTTGAGGCCAGGAGTTCGAGATCAGCCTGGCCAATATGGCAAAACCCTGTCTCTACTAAAAATACAAAAATTAGCCAGGCGTGGTGGCACACACCTGTAATCCCAGCTACTCGGGAGGCTAAGGCATGAGAATCACTTGAACCCAGGAGGTGGAGGTTGTAGTGAGCTGGGATCATGCCACGGCAGTCCAGCCTGAGCGACAGAGCAAGACTCCGTCTCAAAAAAAAAAAAAAAAAAAAAATTAGCCAGACGTGGCAGCGCACACCTGTAGTTCCAGCTACTCATGAGGCTGGGGCACAAGAATTGCTTGAACCAGGGAGGTAGAGGTTGCAGTGAGCCAAGATGGCACCACTGCACTCCAGCCTGGGCAACAGAGCAAGACTCCATTCCCCTGACCGCCCCCAAAAAAATCACTTGTAATCCTACCACATCGAGTGTAGCACCATTAACATTCCAGTGTTTTATTTATATTTACTATATATTTTAGATAAAAATGAAATCATGCTGTAACTGTTTTTAACCTGCATTTTTCACATAAAATGTACATTGCATTTCTCAATGTCATTAAATATCCTTTGAAAACACGATTTTTAAGGGCCTCATGTGTTCCATTCAATGAATGTGCTGTAATTTATTTACCCAACCTTTGTTGGGTATTTAGATTGTTTACCCTTTTCCTGTTATTATAAATATAATATCTCGTTAGCATCCTTTGTGCATATTTGATTTTAGGAACAACCAGATCAAGAGGTGATGATGCATATTAAAATTTTATAATGGAAAAACTCAAACACATACAAAAGTAAAATAGTATAACAGCCCTGATTTTGTTTCACCTACATTCCCACCCATGTCCCCCTGCCAATGGATTATTTTTTGTTTTTTAAGCAAATACTGGATATCAGATAATTTGGGCATGCATATTTTTAACAAGTATAACCCCATTATATAAAATTCCAGAAAAGGCAAATGAAACTATAGCGACAGAAAGAAAGTCAATGGTTGTCTGGGGACAGAGGTGGAGGAAGAGATGAATTATAAAGGGGCATGAGCAAAGTCTTGGGGGTGATGGATATGTTTTGTATCTTGATTGTGCCAGTGATTTCATGAGTGGGTACACCTGTCAAAACTCTTTGAATTGTGTGATTTAAGTGAACTCAGCTAATTGCAGCTATATTATCCCTCAATATAGCTGATTTTAATTTTTAATTTTTATTGTTTATTTATTTATTTATTTATTTATTTTTGAGATGGAGTCTCGCTCTGTTGCCCAGGCTGGAGTGCAATGGCACCATCTCGGCTCACTGCAACCTCCGCCTCCCGGATTCAAGCAATTCTCCTGTCTCAGCCTCCCGAGTAGCTGGGATTACTGGCATGAGACACCATGTCCAGCCTTTTAAAATTTATTTTAATAATACTTGGCTGGCCGGCCAGGCATGGTGGCTCACGCCTGTAATCCCAGCAGTTTGGGAGGCTGAAGTGGGCAGATCACGAGGTCAGGAGATCGAGAACATCCTAGCTAACGCGGTGAAACCCCGTCTCTACTAAAAATACAAAAAATTAGCCGGTCGTGGTGGCCGGCACCTGTAGTCCTGGCTACCCAGGAGGCTGAGGTAGGAGAATGGCGAGAACCCAGGAGGCGGAGGTTGCAGTGAGCCAAGATCGTGCCACTGCACTCCAGCCTGGACAACAGAGCGAGACTCCATCTCAAAATAATAATAATAATAATAATAATAATAATAATACTTGGTTGGGCATTGCGGCTCACACCTGTAATCCCAACACTTTGGGAGGCCGAGACAGGCAGATCTGAGGTCAGGAGTTTGAGACCAGCCTGGCCAACATAGCAAAACCCTGTCTCCATCAAATTACAAAAAATTAGCCAGGCTTGGTAATGCACGCCTGTAGTCCCAGCTACTCGGGAGGCTGAAACAGGAGAATCGCTTGAACGGGGGAGGCAGAGGTTGCAGTGAGCCGAGATGGCACCGTTGCACTCCAGCCTGGGTGACACAGTGAGACTGTCTCAAAAATAAATAAATAAATAAATAAATAGACAAAGAAGTATGTATGTATTTTTTCCAACTTGAAGGGTAAAAAAATGATATGTAGATATCTCAGTATTTGAATTTGTGCTTCTTTATTAATACTGAATGTTTTTCCTAGTCTATTGGCCATTAATATTTCTTGTTTTGAGAATTGCCAATTCATATCCTTTGCCCAGTTTTCTAATGAGGTGTTTATCTTTTTCTTGTGGATTTGTAAGACTTTTTTTTTTTTCTTTTGAGACAGTGTCTCGCTCTGTCACCTAGGCTGGAGTGCAGTGGCGTGATCTCAGCTCAGTGCAGCCTCTGCCTCCCGGGTTCACGCCATTCTCCTGCCTCAGCCTCCCGAGTAACTAGGACTACAGGAGCCCGCCACCACGCCTGGCTAATTTTTGTATTTTTAGTAGAGATGGGGTTTCACTGTGTTAGCCAGGATGGTCTTGATCTCCTGACCTTGTGATCCACCTGCCTCGGCCTCCCAAAGTGCTGGGATTACAGGCATGAGCCACTGCGCCCGGCCAAGACTTCTTTATATATCAATGATACTAAAACTCTGTCACACATTGCAAATACTCCTTGCCAGTTGGCCTTCTAATCTTGCTTGTGGAGTTATTTTTAAAATAAGAAGTTTTACGTAGCCAAATCTATTCATCACATCCTTTATTGTTATTTTACCTTTATGCCTAGAAAGACGTTCCCTGTTCCTAGGATCAGAAGGACATTCACCTATTTTCTTTTTTTTTTTTTTTTTTTTTTTTTTTGAGACAGAGTCTTGCTCTGTCGCCCGGACTGGAGTGCAGTGGCCGGATCTCAGCTCACTGCAAGCTCCGCCTCCCGGGTTTACGCCATTCTCCTGCCTCAGCCTCCCGAGTAGCTGGGACTACAGGCGCCCGCCACCTCGCCCGGCTAGTTTTTTTATTTTTTAGTAGAGACGGGGTTTCACAGTGTTAGCCAGGATGGTCTCGATCTCCTGACCTTGTGATCCACCCGCCTCGGCCTCCCGAAGTGCCGAGTGAAGGATTACAGTGCCGAGTGAAGGATGAGCCACCATGCCCGGCCACCTATTTTCATCTAAATTGTTTATGGTTTCATTTCTGGCCATTCTTGTTGTAAGACTGGGTCTCACTCTGTCACTCAGGCTGGAGTGCAGTGATGCAATCATAGCTCATTGCAGTCTTGACCTCTAGGGCTCAAGTGATCTTCCCACCTCAATCTCCCAAGTAGCTGGGACTATAGGCTCCCAGGTAGCTGGGACTACAGGTAGGTACTACCACGCCTAGGTAATTTCTTTCTTTTATATTTTTTGTAGAGACAGGATCTTGATATGTTGCCCAGGCTAGTCTTGATCTCCTGGCCTCAAGCAATCCTCCTGCCTTGGCCTCCCAAAGCATTGGGATCACAGGTGTGAGCCGCCATGCCTGGCCTATTTTTGGCCATTCTTGATCACTCTGGAGCATAGTGGATAACCATCTCACTCTGGAGTGAGATGGAGCTAGGGCCAGATCTCAGCTCCATCCCGGATGCACTAGCTGTGTGACCAAAGGCATCTTCAACTTCCTTGTCTATAAGATGGGGATAATAATAGTTTCCAACTTACAAGTTTGTTTTAATGATTAAAGGAAATAGTGTTTGTAGAGCACTTGGCCAGGGACCTATCAAAGCTAGTGCTCAAACATCCTTGAGTTTAACTGGCATTTTTGGTTTTGGTTATTTAGTATCCAAACACCCTGATGATTCCAAACAAATTCCAAGAAACATGGAAGGCAGATATCCCTCTCCCTCTCCACTGGCAATTAGGTAGTGGGGCTGTGACTCAGGGTCGGCCAGCCAGATGCTATCTCTCTCTCCGGACTTTAGAACTTGAGCAATATTGTACTGCAGGGAAGAGCAGCATTTTTTTTCTGAATGTCTCAGCAGCCAGGCCCACAGAAGAGCAGTGGCAAGTCTCTGGAGGGGCCCGTGGCGTCACGGCATCCTAAACAAGCCAGGCCTGTGGCATGATCCTGACTCTACCTGCCTTCCTTGGTTCCTACCCTTTTCCTGAGGTTGGTTTCTCACCCTTCCAGTCACAGTGAGATTCCCATAGCCTTCCAGCAAACTCTTTCTCAGCTTATGGTAGAGTAAGGGTCTGTAGTTTACAACCAAGAACCTAACTAGGCTCCTCTGGGATTTACTTGGGCAAAGATCATGAAGTGTTAACTTTTTTTTTTTTTTTTGAGACAGAGTCTTGCTCTGTCACCCAGGCTGGAGTGCAGCAGCACAATCTTGGCTCACTGCAACCTCACCTTCCCGGGTTCAAGCCATCCTCCTGGCTCAGCCTCCCGAGTAGCTGGGACTACAGGTGTGCACCACCACGCCTGGCTAATTTTGTATTTTTAGTAGAGACAGGTTTCTCCATGTTGGTCAGGCTGGTCTCGAACTCCCGACCTCAAATGATCCACCTGCCATGGCCACCCAAAGCGCTGGGATTACAGGTGTGAGCCACTGCACCTGGCGGTGTTAACATTTTTTCTCCAAATCAGATATCCCCAAATCATTGGTTAAATAATGCAGTATTTTTCCACTAACTTGGGCTATTTTTTCCATTAAACGAGCTCTTGTCCTTGGGACTGTCCTGTTGACTAGAATCCCAAGCCTCTCCTAGAACCCCAGTAGGTTTTTTATTGCCTTCTCCACAAGGAAATTCTCAGGTTCTAGAACTCCTGACTGCCTGCTTGGTAGTGAACCCTCTGGATATCTATAGAGTCCTTGTCTTGGCCAAGCACAGTGGCTCACACCAGTAATCCCAGCACTTTGGGAGGCTGAGGCAGGTGAATCATGAGGTCAAGAGATAGAGACCATCTGGCCAACATGGTGAAACCCAGTCTCTACTAAAAATACAAAAATTAGCTGGGTGTGCTGGTGCGCCCCTGTAGTCCCAGCTACTCAGGAGGCTGAGGCAGGAGAATCACTTGAACCCGGGAGGCAGAGGTTGCAGTGAGCCGAGATCAGCCCACTGCACTCCAACATGGCCACAGAGCGAGACTCCATCTCAAAAAAAAAAAAAAAAAAAGGCCTTGTCTTGAAGCTGAAGGGCTGCATTCAGGAGTACGTCTACTGAGCTTCAGGCTTTCCCATAGCAAGCTATCTATTTGACAGTTCCAGCCCCAGTTGAGAGAACCTCAAAGGCATAAAAGGGGTTGACCTGGCCAGGCCTGGTGGCTTACGCTTGTAATCCCAGCACTTTGGGAGGCCAAGGCGGGAAGATCGCTTGAGGCCAGGAGCTCAGGACCAGCCTGGGCAACAGAGCGAGGTCCCCATCTCTACAAAAAAAAAAAAAATACAAAAAATTAGCTGGGCATGGTGGCATGCACCTGTAGTCCCAGTTACTTAGGAGGCTGAGGTGGGAGGATCACTTGAACCCGGGAGGCGGAGGCTGCAGTGAGCAGAAATCACACCACTGCAATCCAGCCTGGGTGGCAGAGCAAGACTGTGCCAAACAAACAAAAAAACAAGAGGAGTTGATTTCGAAAAAAAAGAAATGGGCCAGGCGCGGTGACTCACGCCTGTAATCCCAGCACTTTGGGAGGCCGAGGCAGGTGTATCACCTGAGGTTAGGAGTTCAAGACCAGCCTGGCCAACATGGTGAAACACTGTCTCTACCAAAAATACAAAAATTAGCTGGGCATGGTGGTGGGCACTACTCCCAGCTACTCAGGAGGCTGAGGCAGGAGAATCGCTTGAACCCAGGAGGCAGAGGTTGCAGTGACCCAAGATCGTGCCACCACACTCCAGCCTGGGCGACAAGAGTGAAAGTCCATTAAAAAAAAAAGAAGAAGGAGGAGGAAGAGGAGGAGGAGGAAGAAGAAAGGAAGGAGGGAAGGACCCAATTAAAGCACCCCATCCCCTCACTGGCTCCCTATTATGTAATTATCATTCTCACCAACACCAGGAGAGAAGAGCATCTAGGAAGATTCCTCCAGACGTGGGAGCTTGATCTGGCTCTCCTGAGGCCTGCTGACGGCTACAGTGCTCACCCCTTGGTCTACTTTTATTTCCCCCATGATTTACTTTTTTGGCGCCATCAAAACTGAGTTTGCAGAGCAGTGCCATCTCTGGTTGGAAGGGTGAAAATAGGACTGGCCTCCAAGGAATCCTTGAGGAAGCCCCCAGCCTAGTCTCAGGGGGCATTCTAGGGAGTGAGGAGAGGCAAAGATGGCTAGGGGAAAGAGGAGAGAGTCCGCTGAGGCAAGAGTCAGATTGAGTTACAACATGGTACCACAAGATCTGAGGATGTCTTGGCTGCCACTAAGCGTAAAGGGAGACACCACACACAAGGTCTGAAGATCTCTTGGCTGCCACTAAGCATAAAGGCAGACATCTGTGGAAATACCTCAGTGAAAGTACAGACCCCAATAAATGTCTCAGGAAATAATTGGATCTGAATGTGGGGGATGGGGAACAGGTGGTTCCACCTCAGAGTCAAGAGTATTGTTGGGTGGTAAAGGGTAGAGGACAAAGGAGACAGTAGGCTTGAGAACTTTTAAAAAGCAACAGGAATCTACACAATGGGCTATTATGTGGCCACTAAACTGATGTTTACAAATACCTTTTTTAATAACATGAGGAAATTCTTATTATAATTTTAAGTTTTAAAAAAGGCAAGATATAAAACTGTGTATTGAGTTACATCACAAACTATGTGGAAAAAATAAGCATTTTTTAAAAAATCCTGGAAGGAAATGCACCAAAATGTTAACAGCAGCTGTCTCTGGATGATAGTTATGTTACAGTATACCTGCAAAATAGTAAGGATTTATTAAGCCCCAGGTTCTGCGTTTGTCATTCTACTTACATAAATTATCACCATGGGCTGGGCACAGTGGCTCATGCCTGCAATCCCAGCACTTTGGGAGGCCGAGGCGGGCGGATCACCTGAGGTCAGGAGTTTGAGACCAGCCTGGCCAACATGGTGAAACCCCACCTCTACTAAAAATACAAAAATTAGCCAGGCGTCGTGGCACATGCCTTTAATCCTAGCTACTGGGGAGGCTGAGGCAGGAGAATCGCTTGAACCCAGGAAATGGAGGTTGCAGTGAGCTGAGATGGCGCCATTGCACTCTAGCCTGGGCGACAAGAGCGAAACTGTGTCTCAAATAAATAAATAAATAAATAATCACCATGTCTTTGCATAATGACCCCGTGAGGCAACTACTCCCTCTCCCAGTTTATAGGTGAGACTCCCAGAGATTAACATGCTAAAATACACAAAGCTCAGAAATAGCCTTATTAAAATTATCAATTAAAAATTATTTTTATGAGCCAGGCACAGTGGTTCACGCCTCTGATCCCAGCACTTTGGGAGGCCGAGGTGGGTGGATCACTTGAAGTCGGGAGTTCAAGACTAGACTGGCCAACATGGTGAAACCCTGCCCCTACTAAAAATTCAAAAATTAGCTGGGCATGGTGGCGTGCACCTGTAGTCCCAACTACTCGGGAGACTGAAGCAGGAGAATCGCTTGAACCTGGGAGGCAGAGGTTGTAGTGAGCCAAGATCGTGCCATGGCACTCTAGCCTGGGTGACAGAGTGAGACTGCATCTCAAAAAAAAATTAGTTTTTGTAATCCCAGTACCTTGGGAGGCTGAGGCTTGAGCCCAGGAGTTTGAGACCAGCCTGGGCAGCATGGTGAAACCCCGTCTCTACAAAAAATACAAAAAAATTATCCGGGCATGGTGGCGTGTGCCTGTTATGGTTCCAACTACTCGGGAGGCTGAGGTGGGAGGATCACCTGAACCCAGGAGGTTGAGGCTGCAGTGAGCCATGATAGTGCCACTGCACTCCAGCCTGGGCAAATAGAGCAAGACCCTGTCTCAAAAAGAAATTATTGCTGGGCACGGTGCCTCACACCTGTAATCCCAACACTTCGGGAGGCCGAGGCTGGTGGGTCCCTTGAGCTTTGGAGTTCGAGACCAGCGTGGGCAACATAGCGAAACCCCGTCTCTACTGAAAATACAAAAATCAGCTGGGTGTGGTGGCAGCCATGGTGGTCCCAGCTACTCAGGAGGCTGAGGTGGGAGGATCGAATGAGCCCAGGAGGCGGAGGTTGCAGTGAGCTGAGATCGCACCACTGCACTGCACTCCAGCCTGGGCAACAGAGTGAAACCTTGTCTCAATAAAATAAATAAATAAAAAGAAATTATTATTTTTTTCTTTTCTCTGTCTTCTAAACTTTTGATAATGAGCATCTGCTTTCTGCCTTTTCCCAACAGTCCCTTTCCTCATCTAATTAATCCTTATATTAAGAATAAAAGGAAGCATTCTCTCCTGCTCCTTAGAATTTGTGATCTCTTTCTCAGTAGAGCCCAGAGTCCCTGGTGGGGAGGCACTCTGTCCCCAGTCCTGAGCACAGAGGGGCACACAGTGATGTTGAATAGATGTTTATAGAATAAAGGACTGAAGGAAGGAATAAATGAGTAACAGTCACAAAAAGGTTGATTGTGATGATGCTACTGGCTTGTATACACAAGGTGTTTGGTGAGAGAACAGTCTTTCACTACAACGGTGAGAAGCGTGCCCTTAGGTCTACAGCCTTCTTATGAGACTTTGGTCCCCATGGCCCTGGGCACCCAGCCAGCAATTTCTCAAGTGATATTCCTAGCCTTGGGGACCCCACATTCAGGGCTGCCACCCACTGGGCTTGTAGCTATGTCCTTCTCCCCACTGAAATACCCCTGTGTTTGTCAGGCCCCAACTCCTAGTGCAGCCCAGTGGTAGCCAGAGTGGAGAGTGGTCTAAGCTCAGGGAGATGCTGGG
Source organism: Colobus angolensis palliatus (assembly GCF_000951035.1). Taxonomy (NCBI): domain Eukaryota; kingdom Metazoa; phylum Chordata; class Mammalia; order Primates; family Cercopithecidae; genus Colobus; species Colobus angolensis. The sequence goes on from NW_012114699.1 coordinate 6,450,368, forward strand.
TTCCCAGGGCCCTTGGGAAGCCCCCTGTGGCAAACAGGGAGTTGACTGAAATTTGCAAACTAAAAAGAATAACATGGCCAGGTGCAGTGGCTCATGCCTATAATCCTAGCACTTTGGGAGGCCTAGGCGGGTGGATCGCTTGAGCCCAGGAGTTTGAGACCAGCCTGGGCAACATGACAAAACCCCATCTCTACAAAAAAAAATACAAAAATTAGCCGGTTGTGGTGGTGGACACCTGTAGTCCTAGCTACTTAGGAAGCTGAGGTGGGAGGATCACCTGAGCCCAGGAGGTGGAGGCTACGGTGAGCTGTGATTGTGCCACTGCACTCCAGCCTGGGTGACAAAGAGAACCTGTCTCAAAAAAAAAAAAAAAAAAAGGAATAACAGATAACGTGATTCACATGATTAAGATGCCAATGGGAAAGAACCAAGATGCCCAAGGAACACCTGACCTGCTCACAGGGACCTGGAATCTGGATTTGGAATCCCTGGCTGGGCTGTCCAACCCCAGTGATTCCAATTGTGAGCCCACATGTGCGACAAGAGAGAAAGGCAATGCCAAGGCAAACCTCTCAGTGCCCCTGGACCATACTTACTGAGTGGGTGGCTACCTCCTATCCTTGTGGGGCAGGGGGACAGGGGACAGGATACTGACTTCATTTCCTTCTGGCCCGTGTTTCCTCAATGGAAAAAGCAGGCTAAGGAAAGTTTTCATGGGACTGGTAGCACTTTGGAAAATCATAGCCAATTCCCAGTAATCAGCACTAACGATGGGCCAGCAGTAGGGCCTGCAATTAAAGAAAAATAGTAATGTTTACAATCCAATTTGTTTTATTTTAATTAATTAATTAATGTAATTTTTTTTTAGACAGAATCTCTGTCGCCCAGGCTGGCTTGCAGTGGCGCAATCTCAGCTCACTGCAACCTCCAACTCCCAGGTTCAAGCAATTCTCCTGCCTCAGCCTCCTGAGTAGCTGGGATTACAGGCACCTGCCACCACACCCGGCTGATTTTTGTATTTTTAGTAGAGATGGAATTTCACCGTTCCTAGTCTTAAACTCCTGACTGTGCCCGGCCCCAATTTTTGTTGTTGTTATTGTTGTTGGTGATTTTTTGTTTGTTTGTTTGGATGGAGTCTTGCTCTGTCACCCAGGCTGGAGTACTGGGGCGATCTCAGCTCACTACAGCCTCTGCCTCCTGGGTTCAAGAAATTCTCCTGCCTCAGCCTCCCGACTAACTGGGACTGCAGGCGTGTGCCACCACACCTGGCTAATTTTTGTATTTTTAGTAGAAATGGGGTTTTGCCAGGCTGGTCTTGAACTCCTGACTTCAGGTGATCCACTCACCTTGGCCTCCCAAAGTGTTGGGATTACAGGCGTGAGCCACTGCACCCGGCCCCCAGTTTGTTTTAAAACAACAGATTTACCTTTATAATTAAGAACCAGTCCAGGTTCCTGTTAGGAGCCGGCCTTTGTTCCAGTCTTTCTCCCCTGGAATAATCCCTCCACCTGCCCCTGCAGCCCTTGGGTTCCAGAGCTCTCAGCCTTCAAGGCCTGCCCAAATCCTACTTCCTCCAAGAAGTCTTCTAGTTCCTGTCATTTCTCCATACTCCCTCTGGCACTTTGCTAGCACAGGGTACAGACCCTTCCACTGTCAGCCTTTTCTGTCTGTCTGTGACCTCCTCTCCCTCCAGAGTAAAAGCTTCCAGAAGGTAGCTCAGCCGTTTGGCCCATCTCAGCAGCCTCTTGGACCTAGTACCGTGCTTGGCACAGTGGACTCCTCCCCCAGCCTCATTTGTTGTTGCCCAGTGAAATGGACAGAATGGAATGGGGCCTACCCAGGGCCCCAACTCCCAGAAGGCTTGGGGTGGGATACTGTAGGGTCCTGGAGATTCCAGATTCCAGAGGCCCTGCGGAAGCCGCCTGTGGATAACAGGGAACTGCTTGTATTTTGCAAGCTAAAAAGGGGCATTAACCAGGCCCAATTACAGCCCCATTGGTAGTTCCAGGAGTGGGGAAGCCTCAAAACTAGCTGCCTGGGCAGAGTGAGATAGCGAGAATAAAGGGCTCCTTCTGCCGGAGGACGGGCTCTCTGGCTCCCATTCGGTCACTGGGCCCCCCAAGTGTGAGGCCAGAGAGTTGAGGCTGGGGAAAATAAGGAAAGGGAAGAGGAGAGCCGGGGCCGCCCTCCCCTCCTCCCTTGCGCTCCTCCCTTCTCTCGCGGTCCACGCTGGCCTCCCTCTTGGGCTCTTTGTCTGTGGGTCTGTCCGTCGGCTTTCTCTCGTGCTGGCTCTCTGCGCGTTCGCTCACTCGCTCTCCTCTCTCTTCTCTCCCTTCTCTCTCTCTCTCTCTCTCTCTCTCTCTCTCTCT
>NW_012114699.1:6453036-6457233 GCF_000951035.1 Colobus angolensis palliatus
CTCCTCCCCCGCAGCCAGCCCACTCTGGGGAAGGGGCTTCGGCGTGGGGGACAGACAAAAGGGCCTGGATGGACCCAGGGGCACCCCTCTGCAGCTCCCCATCACCACGTGGCCCCTCCCTCTCCCTCCTCCGGCAGCCGGCAGCTTCCCCCTCCCCTGTCCAGCCAGAGGTCTGGGGAGTTCGGGCCCCGAAGCATCCTTCCGGGCCTTGTTCGCGCCAATCGCTCCGCCGCGGGTGCTGAGCCTCCGGGTGCTTCGAATACCAAGGAATACACCGGTCACGGGTGGGGGACACGCTCCGGGGGCGGAGGCAGCTTTCTCGGTTCCCAGGCTGGAGAACGGCCAGCCTAAGGGAAGAGACTCGGCCCCTGCCGTCGGAAGGTTCCCAGTACAGTGGGGTCGACAAGATCTCCAGCCTCAGGGAGCTCCAGGTCTGATAGGAGAAACCCAGTCTCTCTCCCTTTAGCAGTTCAAACTCAACAGTAAGGATGAATCCAAAAGTGGGATGAAGGTGCCCTACAAAAGCAGAGCTGGCCTATGTGTTCATGAACTTCTGGCTGAACCAGATTGTTTCTGGGCCATGTTGCCCAGCACTTAGCGAGGGGCCCTTCCCTACCTACCAAAAGTTGGAATGAAAAGTGAGCTCCTTCCCATTCCATACCGGGGTAAAATTTTAAAAAGGCCATTGAAGATCAAGGTTATCCAGTAAATCAGACAAAACATTCTCAAAGCAGCCTCAGTGTAAATGCACTCTTAGCTAGGGTCTAGAGCCGTGGCACTAGTCTGGCCCTAGAAACCATGTGCATGCATTTTAGAGTCTTCGGAGGTACTGTTTCCCTTAGTCCTCCCCCGCCCCCCGCAGCCCCCCGCTGACCACTTAATACCATTTTAGTCAATAAGGTTAAGTGCCCTCAGGGGATATGCCTGTGGCCAGAGCCACACTTGCTGCACCTTAGGCATAGCCCTGGCCAATCCCAGAACAAAAGACCCAAATGCTGGGAGGGGAGGGGTGACAGAAAGAATTCCATCTCCAGTATCTTAGGGAGGAACTTGAGCAGAGAAGGGCCTCAGGCTTGACAGGGACCAGGCAGAACAGCACTTGCTTGCAACCAAACCTAGTAAGAATGGCCACCACAACTACTATTTATTGAACCCTCACAAACTGCCAAGTACATAGCACACTAATCCCAATAACAGTCTTATATGGTAGGTACTATTATTATCCCCGTTCAACAGATAAGGCAACTATGGTTCAGAGAAGGTAACTTGAAGAGGTCACACAGCTGGTTAGTAGCAGAGCTGGGTTTGGAATCCAGGTCTGGCCAACGCCCAAGTCCAGGCCTCTAATCACTATACTATCCAACCTCTTTCCCACAAGGAGTGATTCTAAACTCTCCCAGAAATAACAGAGACAATTGGGTCTGGGCATGGTCTTGCTGGAAACTGGCTATTTGCCAAAATGTAGAGAGGTCAACAGGGGCCCAAAGTCACCCGGCTGGCTTTGTAAATGCCACAGAGACTCCCACAGAAAAGTCCAGGCTCCTAGATTCCTAACCTAGAATGCAAAGGAGACATGCTATCTGCCCATCCCCACAGACATCATCCCACTTCCGGTTTCTGTCCTCTGGGTAGCAGTAAGGTTTGCAGGATGCCAGGCCAAGGGTGAGCTTCTTGAACGCAGTGTTGTGGGGGTGAGCTTGATAATGGACCCCCGCTGCCCTACCCCCAGTCCTCCCTGGAGGGAGGACAAATAGGCCCATTGATTCGAAACTCTCCCAGAGGGCATTAGAGTAATGACTCTGGACTGTGTGATGCCTACACCCCCTTTGACCTGCTGACTGACCCCTGCCCTGGGAGGTTCCAAAGGCCACAAATCTCAGTTGCTTGTGGGCCATGTGGTTTGTGGCTGTTTGTAGTTTTGGAGGGGAGGGGGAAACGAGGTGGGTAGGAGACACTGCTTCTCACTGTGCTGCGCTTCCCAAGAGAACTAGCAAGGGGTGGGCAGGGCCCCTTCTAAACCCTGGCAAGACACACTGCAACTACTGATACGGGCTCCATCATTTATTTTTGAAAGCAGCAGGGCTCCTGGCTCATTTGCATACATGTTTGCACTGCCTGCTATATTTTGGTTTGGAAGAAGGGCACCAGGGCACAGAATATACATAACAGATTTGTAACTGGGCAGCTTGATCCTGCCCCTGGCCAGGCAAGCCAAAGGTGGCCCCTCACTCTTTGTGTCTATTTTTGAAAGCCCCTCTTAAGTGCAAAGCCCAGCACCAGGGATGTGTGGTAATAGAAAGACCTTGCCCCGAATGGGGTGCTTCTAAGCCAGGTGTGTAGGTGGATGGGTAGATAAGGCAGCACTTGACTTGAAAAAGGGATGAACAGGCATGGTGGCTCACACCTGTAATCCCAGCATTTTCGGGAGACCTGAGGCGTGAGGATCACTTGAGCCTAGGAGCTTGAGACCAGCCTGGACAACACAGAGAGAACTTGTCTCTACAAAAACATGTTTTTGAGAATTAGCTGGACATGGTGGCGTGCACCTATGGTCCAGGTACTTAGGAGGTTGAGGTGGAGGGATCGCTTGAGCCCAGGAGGTCAAGGTTGCAGTAAGCCATGATCGCTCCAGTGCACTGTAGCATGAGCAACAGAGCAAGAGACCCTGTCAGACAGACAGACAGACAGAAAGAAAGGGAGAGAGAGAAAGAAAGAAAGAAAGAAAGAAAGAGAAGAAAAGAAAGGAAGGAAGGACAGAAGGAAGAAAGGAAGGAAGGGAGGGAAAGGAAGGAAGGAAGGAAGGAAGGAAGGAAGGAAGGAAGGAAGGAAGGAAGGAAGGAAGGAAGGAAGGAAAGGAAGGAAGGAAGGAAGGAGAAAAGAAAATGGCTGAAGTCTGGATTCCTAATTTCTATCATTCAACAAAGAAACATTTATTGTCTTCTATGTGCCAGGCACTTCAGTAGACACTGAGGTGAGATGATAAATATTGAGACCCTATCTCCATCATTGAGGTACTCCTAATCTAGCACAGGTGACGAAAACACAGTCAAATAGCCCTAGGGCAGTGTGCCATCAGAAAGAATAATCGAGGCTTGCTAAAGTAGCACTCAGCTAGTAGGGTGGGTGTCTGAAGAGACTTGGTGAGGGATACGGTTGCTTAATTGAGTCTTAAGCATCAACCCTGCTCCCATTCCCAAGCTGCGTTTTGTTACAATTTTTTTACATAGGGTCTTGCTATGTTGGCCAGGGCAGTCTCGAACTCCTGGCCTCAAGCAATCCTCTCGCCTCCGCCTGCCAAAGTGTTGTGATTACAGGCGTGAGCCACCGCGCCCGGCCTCAAGCTGTGTTTTAAACCTCTATTCCTAATTCCCTGTGTGAGCTCAGCAAAAGATTGGGCTCTCTGGGCAGCCTCTCATCTTCAGAATGGGGGCAGTAATCTCTGAAGTGGGCCCGAGTGTGCTGTATGCTCTTATCTCCCATCTCGCCTGGTCCTATGTCCAACATCAATCCCTGTGCGAGGGCATAAGACCAATTCCCTTAAGATACAACGCAAACATGTGGCAGAGCTGGAGAGTACGGAATAATGAGAGATGGAAAGAGTGGAAGCGAGATGGGGTTTCGCGCAAGGGGTGTGGCCCCAAAGGAAGGTGCGGGAAAAGGTAGGGGTTAAACCTCTATTCGGATTTAACCACCTTCATGGATTTAACCATCTTTCCAAAGCTCCTCCTCTCTCTAACGTTGAAGCGGGAGCTAAGTAGCAGCAATAGGTTCCCTCCCCATCCCCCTCCCAGACCATCCCCGCAACCTTAAGCAGCCGATCTTAAGGACCAAGTACTGAGGAATGGGCCGTCGTTCAGACCTCCACCCCTCAACGATTGGGATCGCCTTAGTTTCTCCCTGGAGTGGAGCATTTGCCTCCACTTAAAAAAAAAAAATCCCAACCTGGACCCCCTTTGGGGAGGGGGTTAACAGTTTCCTTAAGTTTTCTCTAGTCTGAGGAAAAAAGGACTTCCTTCAACTCGTCCTCAACTACCCCCTGGGGCTTCAGCAGGGGCCCGAGAGCTCGGGTCTGAGTCGGGGGCCGAGCAGGCTGCGCTGCCCCTCCAGGATTTCCTGCACTCGACGCGGCGAGGCCGGCTCGAACTTCGGCCTCAGACGAAGGCAACTCTGCTTCCCTTTAAAATGCAGCAACTCCCG
>NW_012114699.1:6457323-6464779 GCF_000951035.1 Colobus angolensis palliatus
CCCCCGCCCAGGACCCGGCTCCTCCCCGAGCCCTAGGCGTGGGGGCCTCCTTGCCACCTGCCCGCTGCCCATCCCACATGCAAAGCGTGACCGCCGGGGAAGGAAGCCGAGCGCGCGCGCCCACACCGGCCCTGCGCCGCGGCGACAGCGAGCAGCTCGCCTACTCCGTCCGTCTGCGCTTACCCAGCATGCACTTCCAGGCCCTGAGCTATCTCGGAGCCGCAGCCCCGGGGTCAGAGCGGCCGGAAGAAACAGGAAGTTTGGGACGGTCCTAGTCGTGGGGCCGGGAGTCCTAAAAGGCAGGCCCTGAACTCCGTGCTGCCTCTCCCTTCCCCCGCTCCCTCCCTCTGGCGGACTTCCCTGGGGTCCGTTTCGGGGGCTGGCCTGAACTCCGAAAATCCAGATGTGTTTGGGGGTCATTCAAGGCACACTCCCAGGGTTCCCTTCGCGGTAGCATCTCCTGGCTTTATGGATCGAGGGGTGGGAGGAGGAGGGAGTGCTCCCGCCCTGGTGGGGTGGTAGTCCCCGAGGGGGCGTTGTCTTCTGCCCGCTGAGAGGAGGAAGGACGCTAGATTGGGGTGGAGGTTGGGGGGCTGGAGATTTGTCTCCCACGGTCAATTCCTGAGCGGATAGGGCAGTGGTTAGAACCTGCGCGGAATCCGGACTTATTGGCCCTCCTTCCCACTGCCAGTTAGCTTTGCTCTAATCTGCCCTCCACATTGACTTAGGCTGCCCCATTATCCTCAGCATCATCTCACAGACCTCAGCACCATCTCACAGACCTGCGCTGCTGCTCACTAGGGGCACCGGGCAAGGGAGCCCCATTCCTAGTGCAGAGAACACAAAGGGCATGCCTGTTGAAAGTGATCTCCATTCGCACACCCCTTTGGCCAGGCAGGAAGGACTGGACTCTCACTTCCCTTGGCTTCCCTTTCAATCCCCACCCTACCTCAGCGTTAGCTAAACCACTGACCCAGGCAACCTCAACTGTCCCCACATGAGCCTCTCGCTGGCCTGTAGCTGAAAGGAGTGTGGGTCACAGTTGATCCCAGTGGGCCATTTTGATATCAGTATGCCATCTGGCCAATCGTTTTCGGCTTGTGCAGACTAGTCGTTTGTGTGGACATACTCATTCTATAGCTTCACACTGCCAGCCAGGGACTTCTCCCTTCCCGCTCACTAGAGGTTTCCAAGTTCTCCTTGATGCCATCGACTCATTGCATCTTCCTAGATTTGCTGAGAGGAGGTGGTGGGGAGTGAAGAACTAGGAAGAATATTTTGGAGGTGGAAAACTGAAGATGAAAACTCATTGACTGTAGAATGATTGTAAAGTGAGACTGTCACGGCCGAGTTTCCATTACAGATATTCCCAGGCAGAATTAATTGGGCTTTCCCCTGTGCTCCCATAGATAAGAATTTATACCTCTATTATAACATTGTATTGTAATTATTTGTTGACATGTTTCTCTCCCCCATAGATGGGGAGCTCCTGGAGGGCAGAGACTATGCCTTATTTATCTCCAGAGCTCCCTGCACAGATCCTTGCTTACAAAAGAGATATTGAATAAACGTACTAGAAATGGAAGGGGATCCAACGGGATGACCTTCAGGATCTTGTTCAGCACTAATATCCTGTGACGCAACTTAAACATGCGCCCACAGATGTTCTCACGTTCACGTAAACACACAAACAAAGCAAATACACAAAATACCATCATGCCACAGTCGGGGTGTCACTCCTTGGAAAGTGAACAGATGTTACATGATGCCAAGTAAATGGTCTTTTGAAAGTTGAATCTCCAAACCTAAACATCTGAAGTGTCGACAGGCAACGTCATAACTGGTTGGGCTGATTTTGTTTCACTGCCCTGACTTTTTAAGCAGCCACAGCCCTACATAGTAGAAACAGTGAACATATGAGCTTGAAAGGGCCCTGAGATGCTCTGGTACAAGTCTTTTCATTTTACAGATGAGAAGGTCCCTGGTCCAAAGTCAGACAGGAGCAGAAATGTCAGTCCTATAATTCTTGACACTCAGAGCTTGCACATGTGTGACACGTTTGTATGCAGACACCTGCCTGAACCTGCACACATGGCTGCTGACATGCATAAACATGGTTGCATCCCCAACCACGTGTGCCACCACGACACAGGGGTACACCCTTCCCCCAAAACTTACCAAGCAAGTGAAGATGGCCCTATCCCAGCATAGGGGGAGGCAGGGCTGGCTGTTGCTGATCAGAGAAGGGAAGGCAGAGGTCACCTGGGCTGGGCAGCCCTTGCCAGAGAGTGAAGGGGACCCGAGAAGCCCATAGGTTTGCAGCTGTCATTGAATGTGCTCGGCTCACCCAGCTCCCCTCGGTTCTTCTCCGTCTCTCGGTCTGCAGAGGGCGAGGAGAGGAGACATTCCCAGCTCATTCCAGCGAGCCGTGTGCACGCTGCAGGCGTGGTATGTGAGTAAGCGGCGCGCTTCCAGCTGCTGCCTTATACTTTGAGGGCTGACAGGCCACCTCCTCCCCCTAAACAAAACTGTGTAGTGGGGCCGCCCTCACCCACCACTGGCCTCTCTTCACACGGGCATGATTAAGGCAACCAGGACCGTAGCAAGCCCTTCTCAAAAGGAGAGAAATTATGGCTTTTTCTCCACCTCGCCTGACCGCCTTTTCCTAGGGGATCTCCTCTCTCAGACCCACCTCCAACTGAAAATCTACGCAGAGTTAACCCCCCGCCTGCCTCAGATAGCCTCACTACAGCACACTCTTGTAACACTCCAGTGCAGAGTATGAACCCTAATCATGGGTGCCTGCTCATATTTCCCATTAGGGTCCTGTCTCCCACCTCCACCCCATTTAATACTATCATCCCTGTCTTTGTATAGTGCTTCACAGCTTTCAAAGCACTCTCCCATGCATGTCTTATTTCACCCTTACCACACTTCATAAGGCAAGTATTAGTAGCTTCACTTTAGACACCAGGAGGCTGAAGCTCAGAGAAGATAAGCAAGCTGCCCAAGGTCACACAGTTGATGCATTGGGGTAGGACAGGTCTACAATCTCCATCTTTGACTACAAAGCACACTCTGTCCACTCTGCCACCCTAATGTCCAGTTGATATCCAGCTCTTCAAAAGGAAGGGGCTGTCATTCTGCTTCTTTTTTTCTTTTAAAAATTATTTTCTGACCAGGCACAATGGCTCATGCCTGTAATCCCAGCACTTTGGGAGGCCGAGGCAGGGGGATCACTTGAGGTCAGGAATTCGAGATCAGCCTGGCCAACATGGTGAAACTCCGTCTCTACAAAAATACAAAAATTAGCCAGGCATGGTGGCCCAGGCCTGTAGTCCCAGCTACTCAGGAGGCTTAGGCAGGAGAATCGCTTGAGGAGGCGGAGGTTGCAGTTAGCCGAAATTGTGCCACCACACTCCAGCCTGGACGACAGAGAGAGACTCCGTCTCAGAAAAAAAAAAAGTAAAATTATTATTTTTATTTTAGAGACAGGGTCTTGCTATGCTGCCCAGGCTGGAGGGGCAGTGACTATTCACAGGTGCAGTCATAGCACAGTGCAGCCTCGAACTCGTTTTTCTGCTTCTTTTATACCTCCAGAGCACCTGATATAGGACTGGTTCTGTACATGCTGGGCATTCCCAGGCCAGGGTAGCCAGACAGACCCACGATACAACCTGCCAGGGAATCCCAGAAACTCCAGGACAGGAGACACTTGCAGGCTAATGGTGGTGTGCACCACCAGAGTCTTCCGCAGCTCCCGGCCCTTCTACCTGACTTAAGTTGCTGGGGCAGAGAGCAGTGCCAAGGCAGAGAGGAGAGCATCCCTCCATGTAGACCCCAGCTCATCCCTCCCCCTCTCCTCTGGGGCTTCAGCGTGTCCGGAGCTCATGAATAAAGCTAATATTGGAACTAGTCGTATACTAGTCGGAGAGGGTCTGTTGTCTAGATCCTCCCTTGCAGGGACGGGTTGTGCCAATAGAATGCCCCGAGGCCCCAGCCCTCTCGTGATGGTTGGCTGGAACTAAGGCGTCCCCCTCCCTCGCCCTTTTATGAGTCTCAGCTGATTTCCCTGGAGGGCGGCCCCACTAGCCAGCGCCCCCCATCCGCTACTGGACTCCCTCACTATACCTGGGCCCCGCCCCAACTGTCCTCAGGGGCGGGGCCAGCCCGAGGGCAAGCTGGGGCAGGAAGTGGTTGCAATTACACACTCCCGCCCCGCACTGGCTGCCACTGCCAGAGTGACAATGCTAATTCGGCCGGCCCCAAACGTCAGGGCAAGGGCTAGAAGAGGGCTCAACCAGGGAAGCTCCTGGGCTGGAACGAAGCTCTTTTCCTGAGAGAAGGGAGTTTCCGACGTTAGGCTAGGTTGGAAGCCTCAACGGATTGCTGGTCACGTCCAGGGATGAAGGGAGGGGGTCGTGGGTCTCTTTCCCCACCCCGACATGGCAGTCACTCACACCGTCATCTCTTTTTAACCTGGCCACTAGCTGACAGCAGCTTTCCCAGCTGCTTGGGCCCCCTGCGCGCAGCTGCCAAGACAGACAGCTCTGATCCCTCCCACCAGGAGAAGATGGGCTTTGATCCTCTACTACTGCAAACCACCACAGCACCATGGTTTTTATATACCCTACTCCTCCCTCGTTTCTTAGGCATTCCCATCTGGGGCGGCTCTGGGCCAGATGGAGGGCATGAATGGTATGGCCACAGCTATGGGCTGAGAACCATGTAGAGAGAGGGAGGGATGGGGGAATTTGAGAATGTTTGGGTGGGATGACTTCAGAACTCTCTGGGTTGGGCTTTCACTGAAAGCATCGTTAGCTCAAAAACTTGGGGCTACATTTAGAGGAATGGAGGTAGAAGGGGGCTCAGCGAATAGACTGGACAAATGAAAGAAGATACTTTAGGTGGGGTGCCGTGGCTCACGCCTGTAATCCCAGCACTTTGGGGGGCCGAGCCAGATCTATCACCTGAGGTCAGGAGTTCAAGACCAGCCTGGCCAACATGATGAAACCCTGGCTCTATTAAATTAAAAAAAAAAAATAGCCAGGAGTGGTGGCGTGCGCCTGTAATCCCAGCTACTTGGGAGGCTGAGGCAGGAGAATCTCTTGAACCTGGGAGATGGAGTTCGCAGTGAGCCAAGATTGTGCCATTGCACTCCAGCCTGGGCAACAAGAGCGAAACTCCGTCTCAAAAAACAAACAAACAAACATAAAAAAAAACAAAAACAAAAACAAAAAAACTTGAGTATGTGAGGGAATGGGGATGCATGAGTGAAGCAGGTTTCTTAAAAGGCCCAGAAACCCAGTAGATACAGTGGGAGACTCTTTTTTTTCTTTTTCTTTTTTTTTTTGACATGGAGTCTCACTCTGTTGCCCAGACTGGAGTGCTGTGGGGTCATCTCAGCTCACTGCAAATTTTTGTTTTTTTGTGTTTTTTTTTGAGACGGAGTTTCGCTCTTGTCACCCAGGCTGGAGTGCAATGGCACTATCTCAGCTTGCTGTAACCTCTGCTTCCCGGGTTCAAGTGATTCTCCTGCCTCAGCCTCTCAAGTAGCTGGGACTACAGGTACCACCACGCCCAGCTAATTTTTGTATTTTTAGTAGAGACAGGGTTTCATCATGTTGGCCAGGCTGGTCTGGAACTCCTGACCCCAAGTGATCCACCCACCTCAGCCTCCCAAAGTGCTGGGATTAGAGGTGTGAGCCACTGTGCCCGTCCCAAATTTTAGTATTTTTATTAGAGACAAGATTTCATCATGTTGGCCAGGCTGGTCTTGAACTCCTGACCTCAAGTGGTCTGCCTGCCTTGGCCTCTCAAAATGCTGGGATTACAGGCATGAGCCACCATAGTGGGGACTCCTCTTTTCCCTTCCCCAGCATCTTCTCCTGCAAGCCTAGGTTCCTATGTCTGCACTTTATGAAGCATGAACTTAGCGCTTGCCTCCCCAGCTTCAGAGCCCCATTTCACATCCTCCTAATAGCTTCAGGGAACCCTCCTTTCCCTGTTCTATTGAAATTGCTCCCTTTCTCCCATGGTAGGCCTGCCCAATTTGCTGAGGTGGGCTGGGGCTCACTTTAGGGCTGCCTAAAGAGGAGGATCTCCCTTCCTCACTCTGCAGGAGTTAAAGACTTGGCATCCCAGCTTGGGGGGCTAGCTGGCCAGCAGCCCTTTTCCCCAGGGTGCCAGGCTCCCTGGAGGCTGGGAAGCTGAGTCATAGGCAACTTCAGACTCCACAGACAGCACAGCAAGAGAAAGAAGGAGGAAGAAAAAGAAAAGGGTGAAAAAAAACAGCCGGTCGGGCACAGTTGTTCACGCCTGTAATCCCAGCACTTTGGGAGGTGGAGGGGAGTCGTGGATTAGTTGAGGCCAGGAGTTCGAGACCAACCTGGCCAACACGGCCAAAACCCGTCTCTAATAAAAATACAAAAATTAGCTCCGTGTGGTGATGCATGCCTGTAATCCCAGCTACTCTGGAGGCTGAGGCAGGAGAATCAGCTGAACCCAGGAATCGAGGTTGCAGTGAGCTGAGATCGTGCCACTGCACTCCAACCTAGGCGACAGAATGAGAGAGACTCCAGAAAGAGAGAAAAAGAGAAAGCGAGAAAGAGAGGGGAGGGGAGGGGAGGAGAGGGAGAAAGAGAAAGAGAAAAAAGCCCACCATGTTTGTCTGGTAGCAGAGTGCAGGAGGGCCTCCTGGTCCTGCCTTTGCCTTGATTCACTCGCACTGGAGATAGAGATCACAATCAGAAGATTGTCTTTGAATATGAAGGACGACGACAGGACCCAGGATCAAATAAAGGAATAGGGATGGAAGTGTTTTGTAAACTATGTAAGTTGTGTACAGATGTCAGGGATTACTATTATTATTAATATGCATTATAAAATTTCATTTTTCTCCCATGGATCTGGTTTATCCAATATTATTCTTTTTTTTTTTTTTTTTTTTTTTTGAGACTGGGTCTCGCTCTGTCGCCCAGGCTGGAGTGCAGTAGCGCAATCTTGGCTCACTGCAAACTCTACCTCCCGCGTTCACGCCATTCTCCTGCCTCAGCCTCCCGAGTAGCTGGGACTACAGGCGCCTGCCACCACACCCGGCTAATTTTTTGTATTTTCAGTAGAGACAGGGTTTCACCATGTTAGCCAGGATGGTCTTGATCTCCTGACCTCGTGACCCACCCGCCTCAGCCTCCCAAAGTGCTAGGATTACAGGCGTGACCACCACACTGGCCTCCAATATTCTTCTTCTTCTATTTTTTCTTTTTCTTTTTCTTTTTTTTTGAGCTTGAGTCTCGCTCTGTCGCCCAGGCTAGAGTGCAGTGGCACAATCTTGGCTCACTGCAAGCTCCGCCTCCCGGTTCACGCCATTCTCCTGCCTCAGCCTCCTGAGTAGCTGGGACTACAGGCACCCACCACCACACCTGGCTAATTTTTTGTATTTTTAGTAGAGACAGGG
>NW_012114699.1:6464829-6478247 GCF_000951035.1 Colobus angolensis palliatus
CCTGGCTAATTTTTTGTATTTTTAGTAGAGACAGGGTTTCACTGTGTTAGCCAGGATGGTCTCAATCTCCTGACCTCGTGATCTGCCCGCCTCAGCCTCCCAAAGTGCTGGGATTACAGGCGTGAGCTACCATGCCTGGCCCCCAATATTCTTCTTAATACAGAAGCATGGCAGAGGCAGGTTAGCCCTGGGGGTTTGGAGCTCCAGGTGAAGCCTTGTGTGTGTCTGTGTGTGAGAGAGAGAGAGAGAAAGAGAGAAACATGTCTTGCTATATCTGTACCCTCAATACCCAGAACAAGCCAGAAAAAGGAGCTCAAGTGCTCACTGTCTGCCCATTGAATGGCTGATGGAATGAAATCAGGGAGGGGTGTGCCAACCCTTTGGCCTCCTCTGTTGCTGGTATAGTGCTGATTTTGTACAGATGGGTCTCAGCTCCTTTCAGCTGCAGGAATCATGTCCTACAAACCCAGTCTCCCAAGTGCTGCTGAGTCCCTGCAAGTCTGTGGCAGCAGGTTGCTGAACCCCTGGATGTCTCTGTCACAACAAGAGGCTTGGTGTTCAGAGGCTCAGCACACAGCCAAGGCCATTCACACCACAGGTTATTGCTATTTGAGTCTTTTCAAGGGCCTTCAGGATCCTGCAAAGCCTTGGAACCGTTCTGAACATCAATCAGCAAACAAATGGGGTCATGGATGGGGAAGCACTTTGTGACCCGCAAAGCCCCATACAAATGTAAGGGATTATTGCATTGTATTGCAAAAAAGGCATTCCGATTCTTTGAGGATTGTAGTTATTTGGGTTTTGGCACACAGGAGTCTACTGCATTATAAAATGTGTATGTGTGGGAGTGCCTGTCGTGCGTGTGCATGTTCAGGGTTAGGATCTGTACATAGAAACCTACCTGGCCAAATAGCACATACAAAGGGTCACTTAGACCACACAAAGTTGATATTGGTGAGTTATCAAGAATTCCCTGCCCCTCTATCTTTTTCAATATGCTTTTTTTTTTTTTTTTTTTCCTGAAACGGACTCTCGCTCTGTCTCCCAGGCTGAAGTGCAGTGGCACAATCTCAGCTCACTGCAACCTCTGCCTCTGGGTTCAAGCGATTCTTCTGCCTCAGTCTCCTGAGTAGCTGGGACTACAGGCACACACCACCAAGCCCGGCTAATTTTTGAATTTTTTTCAGTGGAGACGGGGTTTCACCATGTTGGCCAGACAGGCCTCGAACTCCTGACCTCTTGATCTGCCCACCTTGGCCTCCCAAAGTGTTGGGATTACAGGCGTGAGCCACCGCGCCAGGCCTCAATATGCTTTTATATAGGTGCTCTCATTGGATTCTCCTCACAACACTATGCCACCGTTAAGTTTCCCTGAGTTGAGTTTAGTCCAATAAAGTACACAGTGAACTTGGAGGAATCTACTTTTGAGACTTGCAGGCGCTGAGAACTTTGCCTGGGAGAAATTTTCAGGCAGAGAAAAACATGGTCTGTGTAGGTCCTGGCAGGACACTCCAGACCCGTACCAACTTCCTTCCATTCTCTGTCCCCACAGAGCAGCTCTATAATGCCTCCATGATGACCTCCAGACCAAGAAGAAGGCTCTCTTTCAGTCAGACATTCAGTCAACAAACACACATTGAACGCTTTCCTATTGGTGCCAGGCTTTCTGCTAGGTCCTGGCACTACAGAGATGAAGAAGCCTTCACTGCTCCTCATTCACCCCTCACCTCTCCAGCACAGGTTTCGTGGCATCTTCCCCCTTCAAGGCTCGCCTTGATGTTCATTTTATTCTGCTAAGCAAAGGCGGGGCTAATGGTTTTGAAGCCAGCCTGGTTATTCGGTCTGGGAGCAACAAGGGACGGAATACGGAGAGGGCAACACTTAGAACATCAAATGGGGCTCTCAGCCGTGGGCGGTGGGTATCACAAAACTCTAGAGGAGATGCAAGCCTGTTTGGGTTGCTTTTTGTCCACACCCTTGAAAATTCAGGAGATAAAATCATGTGATCGGCCTTGTGTTGAGACAGCATTCTCACCTCAGCTTCAGGTCTGGAAGGCCTCTCTGGTAAGTCCAGCACAGGCTGTCACATTTTTGGGGGGCAGTTAAGGGGCTCTATATTTGGCCCCCAAGACATAGCCATGTGCATCCTTAGTGGCGAAATTATTATTATTGGTCTTTTTTTGAGACAGAGTTTTGCTCTGTTGCCCGGGCTGGAGTGCAGTGGCGTGATCTCGGCTCACTGCAACCTCTGCTCACTGCAACCTCTGCCTCCTGGGTTCAAGCAATTCTTGTGCCTCAGCGTCTAGAGTAGCTGGGATTACAGGTGCCCGCCACAATGCCCAGCTAATTTTTTGTATTTTTAGTAGAGACGGGGTTTCACCATGTTGCCCAGGCTGGTCTCAAACTCCTGAATTCAGGCAATCCACCCGCCTCGGCCTCCCAAAGTCCTGGGATTACAGGCTTGAGCCACTGTGCCCAGGTTTAGTGGTGAAATTCTAGTTAGTTAGAATACTCAGGCAGAATGACATATCAGATTTTGGAATTTTCTTTTCTTTCTTTCTTTTTTGAGACAGAGTCTCAAAAGTGATTCTCCTGTCTTAGCCTCCCTAGTAGCTAGGACTACAGGCATGCGCCATCACACCCAGCTGATTTTTGTATTTTTAGTAGAGACAGGGTTTCACCATGTTGCCCAGGCTGGTCTCAAACTCTTCATCTCAAGTGATCTGCCCATCTCGGCCTCCCAAAGTGCTGGGATTACAGGCATAAGCCACTACACCCGCCAATGTGTAGGCTTTTATCCCTCACCTCCCTCCCACCCTTTCCCCTGAGACCCAAAAGTCCTTTGTATCATTCTTATGCCTTTGCATCCTCATAGCTTAGCTCCCACTTATGAGTGAGAACATATGATGTTTGGGTTTCCATTCCTGAGTTACTTCACTTAGAATAATGGTCTCCAGTTCCATCCAGGTTGCTGAAAATGCCATTATTTTGTTCCTTTTTATGGCTGAGTAGTATTCCATTGTGTGTGTGTATATACATATGTATACACATTCACAATTTTTTCTTTTTTTTAGACAGTCTTGTTCTATCACCCAGGCTGGAGTGCAGTGGTGCAATCTTGGCTCACTGCAAGCTCTGCCTCCATGGATCAAGCGATTCTTATGACCTAGCCTCCTGAGTAGCTGGGATTACAGGCATGTGCCACCATGTCCGGCTAAATTTTGTATTTTTAGTAGAGACGGGGTTTTGCCATGTTGGCCAGGCTGGTCTCGAACTCCTGGCCTCAAGTGATCCGCCTGCCTTGGCCTCCCAAAGTGCTGGGAATACAGGCATGAGCCACCCCCCATACCCGGCATATCTATCTATCTATCTATCTATCTATCTATCTATATCTATCTATCTGTCTATCTCACAATTTCCTTATCCACTCGTTGATTGATGGGCATTTGGGCTGGTTCTATATTTTTGCAATTTTGAATTGTGTTGCTATAAACATGCCTGTGCAAGTATCTTTTATGTATGACTTCTTTTTTTTTTTTTTTTTGAGGCGGAGTCTCGCTCTGTCACCCAGGCTGGAGTGCAGTGGCCAGATCTCAACTCACGGCAAGCTCCGCCTCCCGGGTTCACGCCATTCTCCTGCCTCAGCCTCCTGAGTAGCTGGGACTACAGGTGCCTGCCCCACACCTGGCTTAGGGCTCTGGGAGGAAACTCTACCTTTTATGTATGACTTCTTTTTTTTTTTTTTTTGAGGCGGAGTCTCGCTCTGTCACCCAGGCTGGAGTGCAGTGGCCAGATCTCAACTCACGGCAAGCTCCGCCTCCCGGGTTCACGCCATTCTCCTGCCTCAGCCTCCTGAGTAGCTGGGACTACAGGTGCCTGCCGCCACACCCGGTTAATTTTTTTTTTTTTTGTATTTTTAGTAGAGAAGGGGTTTCACCATGTTAGCCAGGATAGTCTTGATCTCCTGACCTCGTGATCCTCCCGCCTTGGCCTCCCAAAGTGGTGGGATTACAGGTGCGAGCCACCGCACCCAGGTTGTTGTTGTTGTTGTTTCGAGATGGAGTCTCTGTCACCCAGGCTGGAGTGCACTGGCATGATTTCCACTCACTGCAAGCTCCGCCACCCGGGTTCAAGCGATTCTCCTGCCTCAGCCTCCTGAATATGAGATTACAGGCATGTGTCACCATGCTCAGCTAACTTTTGTATTTTTAATAGAGATGGGGGTTTCACTATGTTCCAGGCTGGTCTTGAACTTCTTACCTCATGATCCACCCGCCTCAGCCTCCCAGAGTGCTGGGATTACAGGCATGAGCCACTGGGCCCAGCTAGTATGACTTATTTTCCTCTGGATAGATATTCAGTAGTGGGATTGCTGGTTCAAAAGGTAGTTCTACTTTTAGTTCTTTAAGGAAAGAGGTGGAGTCTTGCTATATGGCCCAAGCTGGTGTTGGACTCCCGGCCTGAAGTGATCCTCCTGTCTTGGCTTCCCAAAATGCTGGCATTACAGGCTTGAGCCACTGTGCCTGGCCTATGATTCCATGTAAATGAAATATCCAGAATAGGCAAATCCACAGAAACAGAAAGAAGATAGGTAATTGCCAGAGGTTAAGGGGAGTGAGAAACAAGGAGCAACTGCTTGACAGGTAGGGAGTTTCATTTTGGGGTGATGAAAACAATTTGGAATTAGAGAGGTAGTGGTTGTACAGCACTGGGAATGTACTAAATACCAGTGAATTTTACACCTTAAAGTGTTTTTGTTTGTTTGAGACGGAGTCTCAATCTCTCACCCAAGCTGGAGTGCAGTGGCACGATCTCGGCTCACTGCAATCTCCGCCTCCTGGGTTCAAGTGATTCTCCTACCTCAGCCTCCCGAGTAGTAGCTGGGACTACAAGCACCCACTGCCACACCTGGCTAATTTTTGTATTTTTAGTAGGGACAGGGTTTCACCATATTGGCCAGGCTGGTCTCAAACTGCTAACCTTGTGATCTGCCCGCCTCGGCCTCCCAAAGTGCTGGGATTACAGGTGTGAACCACTGCGCCTGGCAGTTAATTTCATATGAATTTGACTTCAACTTGGACAAGCTTGGGCAAGTCATCACTGAATCTCTCTGTACCTGAAGTTCTTCATTTATAGAAGGGGAAAGATATAGTATCTACATTATGGGGTTGTTATGAGTATTAAATAAGCTAATATTTGTAAAGTCCTTCAATCAGTGTCTGGCACATACTAAGTGACATATAACTGGGTGTCAAATGGGGTCCATGAAGGGAAAGAAATAATTAAAAAACCCTTGGTAGTGAAATGTTTGGGGATCTATGGTAAAGATGAAAAGGAAAAAAGTGCTTAATGTCCTTCAAGATGTAGTCCCAGAACCCACTGGTTCTATAATTTACTGTAGAGATTGTTTGAAATGCAAAGTACAAGGCACCACCCCAACCTATTCAATAAAACCCTAAGTGGGATGGTGCCTTGGAATCTAAATTTTAGGGAGCTGTCCCAGGTGATTCTGATGTACATTAAAGTTTGAGAAAATTTGGTAAGAGTATAAACTGAATGTGTACTAAAGGCAGAACATTCATTCCCTAGATTGTAAAGAAAAAAAAAAAATCCAAATCCCAAGTTTTAACTTGTTTTTAAATCATCTTCTAACTTTCATCACAAAATGGACAATTCCCGTGGAGCTCTTGCAGTTTAATGAGCAAGAACAGGCACACAAGAATACATATAAACACACATCACACACACACACATACACCACACACACACACACACACAGAGAGAGAGAGAGAGAGAGAGAGAGAGAGCCGAACTAAGAATGGTAGCTTTACTGAGTTATCTATAGCTCGTGACACTATGTGCTTACTCTCTGCTGTTAATGCTAGAAGCTCTATGCTGTGCTGCGTGGAGGATACAGGAAAACGTGGCCCTTGCTGTCCAGATATTTACAAATTCTAAGAGACAAGATGGCTACACTGGGGTGTCTGTAGGTGGTTGGTTTGAGAAGTGTGGTGTGTGTGGGGACAGAGGATTGATAGAAGGCATGGTGGGCAGGACTTGAGGGGACCCATGCCCCTACTGCTCCTTATGAATGCCTACTTGTCAGTCAATCCCAAAGTATTCATGGAGTGTGGTCTGCACAAATGCTGCCAGGCATTATGGGGAATGCTGACTTCTATGACAAGATGCCCGCTCTCAGATGGGGCTGTCTAACTAAGGAACAGGCACAGAAGAGTGCTAAACTGTGCAGTATTTACCTACAGGGCCAAGAGTTCAGGGACGAGAGGACTTCTCAGAGGCAAAGGTATTACCCGAAAGCTTCATGTAGGTGGGGCTCAAAGGATTTGGCCAGGTGGAGGGGAGCTCAGGTGTAGGTACATTAAATGGATCAAGAATGATGTAAGTGGGTTCTGCAAGGCACCTCAGTCCCTGCTAACATCCCTAAGCCTGTACAGAATCACCACCACGGCAAGAGAAAAGCAGTACCCCGAATTCAGTGGAATTTGTTGAGTACCCACTAATGTGGGCCACTGAAATGGGTGCTGTTCTTCAATATTCTTTAGCCTCTTTGGGGCAAGAGGTAATAATTTTGCTGAAAGTTCTTGCTAAATTTTATTCTATTCTCCTTCCGAAAAATACCTCTCTTTTCCTTTATGTTCAGGTTGTGAGTTTTATTCCTAGGCTTAAATGAAGCAGGTGCTCTCAAGTTCTGAACTCTAAAAATTCCTTATTATTATTTTTTAAACTACTATGGAGCATCTACTGGGTGCCAGGCACTGTTCTAAGTGCTTAACATACAAGAACTCATGTGATCCTTATAACGTTTGCTTCTTCTTCTTCTTCTCTATATACAGAGACGGGGTTTCACCGTATTGCCCAGGTTGATCTCGAACTCACTGTATTGCCCAGGTTGACCTCAACTGATCCACCCGCCTTGGCTACCCAAAGTGTTGGGATTACAGGCATGAGCCACTGCGCCCGGCCCTTATAATGTTTTCAGGAGGTACTTATTAGCCCCCATTTCACAAATGAGGCAATTGAGGCTCAGAGAAAAGTATGCAAGGCAATAGCGCTAGGAAGTGGTGGAGCCAGTATTCAAACCATGTCTGTCTAACTTCAGAGATTGTGTGCTTAACCACTGAGTGGGAAGAGAAAGACTAAAAGAGACTCACACTTTAAAATGAGTAT
This sequence comes from Colobus angolensis palliatus, assembly GCF_000951035.1. Taxonomy (NCBI): domain Eukaryota; kingdom Metazoa; phylum Chordata; class Mammalia; order Primates; family Cercopithecidae; genus Colobus; species Colobus angolensis. Next base: position 6,472,018 of record NW_012114699.1, read on the forward strand.
TTGGCAAGAAGGGAAGTCAAGTCTGGGCCTCAGCTTCTCCACTGTAAAACAAGTCCTACTCTGTGCCAAGGTGGGAGGTCATGGGGGGAGATGAAGGAGGCTGTGATACACAGATGAGAAGTACTGAGTCCTTTTATCCAAGGAACTTAAAATCTAGTCGGATAGACAGGCAGAGTGTAGAAGTGCTCACTAAAGGGACAAGCTAAAAACTGTGGGGGTACCCCAGAGGAGCAGTCAACTTCCATAGGGAGGGTGTGGGTGTCAGGGAAAGGGGCATGAGAGAATGGTCTTTTGTTGGTTTGTTTGTTTGTTGTTTGAGACAGAGTCTCGCTCTGTCACCCAGGCTGGAGTGCAGTGGCAGGATCTCAGCTCACTGCAACCTCTGCCTCCCAGGTTCAAGCGATTCTCCTGCCTCAGCCTCTCAAGTAGCTGGGATTACAGGCGCGTGCCATTACACTCGGCTAAGTTTTGTATTTTAAGTAGAGACAGGGTTTTGCCATGTTGCCCAGGCTGGTATCGAACTCCTGACCTCAAGTGATCCACCCACCTTGACTTTTCAAAGTGCTGGGATTACAGGCGTGAGCCACCGCACCCGGTTGAGAGAGCTGTCTTGAGTAACAGTTGAGTGAGATTTCAATAAGCTGAGAAGGACATGTAAAAAACTGTGGGAGGGGCCAGGTGCAATGGCTCACGCCTGTAATCCCAGCACTTTGAGAAGTCAAGGTGGGTGGATCACATGAAATCAGGAGTCCAAGACCAGCCTGGCCAACATGGTGAGACCTTGTCTCTACTAAAAATACATTAGCTGGGTGTGGTGGCACGTGCCTGTAATCCAGCTACTCGGGAGGCTGAGGCAGGAGAATCACTTGAACCCAGGAGAGGGAGGTTGCAGTGAGCCAAGATCACGCCATCGCACTCCAGGCTGGGCGACAAGAGCAAAACTCCGTCTCGAAAAAACAAAAAACAAAAAACAAACAACCCAACAACAAAAAGTGTGTGAGGCCACTATGGTGGTTCACACCTGTAATCCCAGCACTTTGGGAGGCGAAGAGGGAAGGATCGTTTGAGGCTAGGAGTTCAAGACCAGCCTGGGCAACACAACGAGAACTCAAGAACTCATCTGTACAATTTTTTTTTTTGAATGAAGTTTCACTCTTGTTGCCCAAGCTGGAGCCCAATGGCGCGATATCGGCTCACTGCAACCTCTGCCTCCCGGGTTCAAGCGATTCTCCTGCCTCAGCCTCCTGAGTAGCTGGGATTACAGGCATCCGCGACCACACCTGGCTAATTTTTGTATATTTGGTAGAGACGGGGTTTCACCATGTTGACCAGGCTGGTCTTGAACTTCTGACCTCAGGTGATCCACCCGCCTTGGCCTCCCAAAGTGCTGGGATTACAGGTGTGAGCCACCACGCCTGGCCTCATCTGTACAATTTTTTCAAGTGTTAAAAAAAAAAAAAAGAGGCTGAAGAAGCAGAGCTGACAAAATGGATGCGTTATCCAAGGAATGCCGAGGGGGCCAGTCAGGTCAGAAAAGAGGGCTTGTGAGGGATATGGAATGAAAGGAGGCTAGAACTAGATCAGGGAGGGCACTAAAGCCTAGATGAAGGCTCATGGACTTGATTTTGTTGGCAGTGGCCAACCATAACCAGTTTTTCAGGAGAGCAGATTTCTTAGAGTCCCTTCCACTTCTAGCACTGCATGTTTAATTAAGAACTTTGGGCCGGGCGCGGTGGCTCAAGCCTGTAATCCCAGCACTTCGGGAGGCCGAGACGGGCGGATCACGAGGTCAGGAGATCGAGACCATCCTGGCTAACACGGTGAAACTCCGTCTCTACTAAAAATACAAAAACTAGCTGGGCGAGGTGGTGGGCGCCTGTAGTCTCAGCTACTCGGGAGGCTGAGGCAGGAGAATGGCGTAAATCCGGGAGGCGGAGCTTGCAGTGAGCTGAGATCCGGCCACTGCACTCCAGTCCGGGCGACAGAGCGAGACTCTGCCTCAAAAAAAAAAAAAAGAACTTTGTTGGCTGGGCATGGTGGCTCACACACCTATAATCCCAGCATTTTGGAAGGCCAAGGCTGGAGGATCACTTGAGCCCAGGAGTTCCAGACCAGCCTGGGCAACATTGCAAGACCCCCTGCCCCCCATCTCTAATGTTAAAAAAAAATTAATTTTTAAGAAAGAACTTTGTTTAGAGCCTAGGAGTCTCAGGGAAGAGGTGAGTGGTCAGCAAGTTGAAGAGCTTGACGTGGTGAGGCCTCTGGGGTGATTTCAGCCCCTTTCCTCATTTTCACTCCCTTGGCTATAAAATCCAAAAAGGTTGTTGGTTGTTTACAGAGTTCAGTTTATCCGGACATGCTGTCTCCCCATCCACACCTGGGGCTCTCAGAGGGCAGAGACCAGGCCATTTGTTCTCTGGGAGCCAGTACTTAGTATCCAGTACTCTGTAGGCAGCTGGAATATATCTACTTTAGCAATCCTTCTTGCAAAAAAGGCTCATGCCTTTGAAATTTACCAATAACAAATAGGGGCAAGGACTCCTCGCCTACCCCGCTTGTGCTCTGAAACATAATTGAAACATTAGAGAGCTCACAGTGTAACACATGGTCACTCTTTCCTGTAGTTTGCACAGCTCTTTCTGTTCCCCCGCCCCGCCCCCCAACCCGTTCCCTTTCAAGACAGGTAACTTAGAATGAGCCCTTTGGCAGTCCTGCGATCCTAAGTTCCAAAACTAACTTCACCTTCAATTGATTGAGGTGCAGGGAACAAAGGGACAACTAGAAGCTTCAAATTTGCTTCATTCTGATAACTCTAAAGATCTAAACCACTGGATTTTTTTGGGGGGGTGGGGGGCGGGGTGGGGGCATAGGGCTGGGCTGTTTCACCAGCAAGACAAGGGCTCTGATCACAGAACAAAGCAGAGGATTAAACTAATTACCCTATGGATTTAGTTAGAGGTTGGTTTGGGGCCTAAATTACCCTGTGACCCCCGAAATGTCCTGCTTTATCTAGTAAGTTTCAGGAGGGCAGAGCCCAGGCCCGTGTCACCCTTAGGCCTCTGTGCTACACCTAGGGAGGTTGGTGATGCTGCCACTGATAACTCCTGCATGGTCGGGTGCAGTGGCTCACACCTGTAACCCCAGCACTTTGAAAGCCCGAGACTGGAGGATCACTTCAGTCCAGCAGTTCAAGACCAGCTGGGTAACATAGCAAGACCTTGTCTCTACTAAAAATGAAAAAAAAAAAAAAAAATTAGCTGGGTGTGGTGGTGGTGGTGGTGCATGCTGTAGCCCCAGCTACTTGGGAGGCTGAGGCAGGAGGATCGCTTGAGTCCAGGAGTTTGAAGTTGCCGTGAGCCATGATTGCACCACTGCACTCCAGCCTGGGCAACAGAGTGAGACCCTGTCTCAAAAAAAAAAAAAAAAAAAATCCCCAAAAAACCAAAAACAAAAAAACTCCAGCATGAATCCAATAGTTTATGGTATACAAAACTCTTTCCCATCCGTACCTCATTGCTCACGGGATGTTCCTGTGAGGGAGGTAGGGCAGGTACATTGATATCCACATTTAAGAGGTAAAAAGAAGACCCAAAATACAGTCCGTGGTATCAGGCTGGCACTACTCAGTCAAATGTCAGGGATTGCTTGAGGTCCCATTGCTAGCTATGGGTAAGGAAGGACTAGGACCTGGTTCTTAGCACTTTCCCAAACAACCCTCTTTCCATTACACCAAGCTGCCTCTCTGAGAGTCCAGGCCTTGGTCAGTAGATGTTACTGATGGGAGAAATAATTAAGAAAAGCAATCTTCCTGAAAAAGACTATTTTGGCATTACATGGAGGTGCTATACCATACTGAAAAGAACCCTGGATGTAGAGTTAGGACTACTGGGGTTGAGTCCTGGCTCAGGAACTCACCAGCCATGTGATCTTGAGCAAGCCATTCACAGATGCTCATAGACTCAGTTTCCTCAATTACAACATGGAGAGTTATAGTGAGAAACAAATGAAATAACACAAGTGAAAGAATTTTGTAAACACTCCAATGCTGTACAAAGGTAGGTATTATTATTATTATGGTTATGTTGTGGTTCCAGCCTCAAATAAAATAATCATTAATATCTACATTCTTCACAAGGTTTCCCACAGCTCTTCCCACCCTGCTCCTTGGTTTCCCATCATCTCCTGTAGGGCAGGAAGCCTGGCCCCCAACAGGAAAGGGCTCAGAGGAGCTAGAGCTTCAGCCAGGAAATAATCATCTTGCCCCAACCTTCGTTTCACCAGATAAATGAGGCAGCCAAATGGTGAGACACAGACTAGTGCGAATCGAGGTGTTCAGGATCTGTTTCGGCCTCAAACCAAGGAGCAAAGTAGCCCTAAAGCCCTAAGGGCTTTCAAGAAATGGAGATTTAGTAATTTCTGGGTTAATTAAAATCAGCGATGACAGTAAACTCAATTTAAATCAAAGCAGAATTAGTGGGGTCTGCATCATCAGGCCCCACGGAGGCAATTTCCTCCTTAATAATGTATTTTGAGTTTACATATTGATTGGTTTAAACAGATCATTTCCAAATCTTCACGTTCCCCTTGATGCAACTTAGGCCAAATATTTTTTAAGGTGTGTGTGTGTGTGTGTGTGTGTGTGTGTGTGTATGCGGTGTGCAGGAGTAGGGGTGGGGTGCATGAGAGGTTAGGAGTGGCCAAGTTGAATGTCTTGAGGAGAGGTTCCCAAAGCAAAATAAAATGGCCAGCGCCATGTCCACGTTGCTGGCAACAGCTTTTCACGGTGGTGAGGACAAGCAAGAGGGGTCCTAGAACACCAGGCCTCAGGCAACAGCAAAGCCACTGCAGCCTTAGATAGCTTGCTCCAATGCTCACCCACATCCCTCACACCAGGTGAGGGAGACATACCAGGCAAGGCTCAACTGCCATCTCTAAAGTACTTCCAAAGGGGAGAAGACACATCCAAGCTAAGAGATGGAACCTCTGGGCCTAGCAGGAGCGAGGTGGGGTGGGGAGGAGGAGGAGGAAGACATTAATCTGGCAGGGCTTCCTTCTAGTCCAAATGACCCTCTGACTTCCTCAGCATGGATAAATATATAACAAATAATATCAATATATCTGCGCATAAAGACTTTTTTCGAATTCCTGCTATTCATTTCAAATTCCGTTTACAAAGCACTGAATCCTCCAGGAACTGCTGGGCACCTCCCCTAATACCCTCTAGGCTGAGGCGATGCCTTTGAAGTCCCTATCACGGTCTCAGGGCTGGAGCTGCTAAGAAACACCCTAAGACTGAAAGCAAATCGGCCGGCAGCTTCAGCTTCTTCGCAAGCTGCTAGCTGCTCTCCTCGGAGTCAATGTAAAGTCATCAGAGTTCGAATGTGGACCGCAAGCTTCTCAGCCCTTCAGTCCCAGGGATGATCTGGGATGTAAACACACACGAGGGTTTATTCTTTTGGCCAGGCAGAGAGTCGTTAGGGTAAAGGGTAAGGGTCAAGGGGGCTCGGATTGGTGACTGCGGAGCCCAAGGAAAGCCGGTAGAAGCCGAGTCCTCCTAGAGCTGGGCTTTTGGCTCCGAATCGTGCAGGCTTCCCACTTTACACAGACCTTTCATCCCCTTCCTCCTTCTTCCTCCCTCGGGTCTCTCGCCACCCACCCCCCACCCCGCCTCCATCCCCAGATGCCTCCACGCCCAGGTGGTGTTGCCCACTGAGGGTGGCCCAGGGGGTTTGCAGCCGGGGAGGTTGCCACCAAGGGTGGGCCGCCCCGGAGACGAGAGGCGAGGCGGTGAGCCCCGGCATTTTCCTTTCCCCAGCACCTGTCCCACTTCGGCGCCGGGGCTGGGGCTGCGCCCGCGGGCGGCCTCGAAGCCTGAGCGCCAGAACCACGCACTGAGGTCGCCCAGGGTGGGGAAGTGGGGGGCCGGGGGAGGGGCGGGGCATCCGGCGGGGACGTCTTCCCCACCGCATGCAAGACCCTTTGCGCCCCCACAACATACACTGAGGCTAAAACAGGGGGAAGAGAGTCACACAGAGCACGAGCGAAATCGCTCGCTCTCCGACCTGAACAGCGCGTTGCTCGACCCCCCCTTCCTGGAGCCGGGGGCTGGCCGAGGAAGGTGGCTCCGTTCTTCCCCCGTGGCCAGTGCGGGGTCTGCGGCTGCCCGGCGAGGTTCCGGCTTCCCCGGGGCTGGCAGGGGGAGCCCCGAGAACTGCAGGCCCGCCCCCCCT
>NW_012114699.1:6479087-6482168 GCF_000951035.1 Colobus angolensis palliatus
CAGCGCGGCGGCAGCGAAGGCCAGCTTCCGCGGAGTTTGTGCCCGGGCTTCCCGGGCTCTGGCCGCCTCACGCGCACAAATGGGGCTAGGGGACTGAGTGGTAAGCAACTCCGAGTGTTAGACGGTGATCGAGCGGCGATTCCGGGAAAAGCGAGGAAGACACCGTCTGCGATTATGCCGCACCCCCCACCCACCTCTTAGCATCTGGATTCTGCTCTCATAGTGGGGGCCGCGGACCCTCCCCGCCACAGTCTTTTTACTCTCCAGCACTATCACCTCCTTTCCCCTTCTTCAGCCATCTGACTCTCCTAGGGGTATGTGTTTTTGGGGGTGGACGGCGACGGGGGTGGGGGATACTTTCCTTCCCGCGGCGGCAACCTAGTTCGTATCTTATTCCTACAAGGTAGCGTCGCTTCGAGTCGCGTGGACATTGGGGTTTAGATAATTTACCCCCCACCCAAGCGATTTAATGGCTGTTAAGCAAAAGGCGAATACCTGGATTTCCATGGCAGGGATGAGGTTTGAAGATTGGGATTCAACCCCTGCTCACTTCCACTACCAACCCCTCTTTCTTGTGAGCCACTTCCACGGGTATCCAAACGGGGGGGAGGGGGGACGGGAGTATTAATATGCTTCTCTATTTCTACACAGGGTCGGCGTGAGGAAGGACGGCTAGCCTTGGAGGGAAAGTAGCCACCAGTCCAACTCGGGTCACCCCCACCATTATTTCGGTGAGGGGGCAACGCTATGAAGGGGATACTGGTGGGTAGGGGCCCAGTATAAGGGAGGGGGCTGGATAGTCGTCCCCAGAGGGACTCCGTGTCTTGGCGGGGAGACAGAGAGGCGAGCCCCGGCTTCAGGGGAGGGGTTCCGGGGAGGGAGATGGGGGGGTGGCGACGACGGTAGAGGGGGGCGGGAAGAATGGGGAGTCACGCCCTGCCTGCAAGGGGAGCCTCCCTCAGGCCCCAGGGAGAAGGGGACTGAATGCGTCTGTTCTCTGCTGCCCAGCAGAGGAGATCTGGGGTCTTGAGATTTGCACACTGGATCCGCACCAGTGGCCTGAGAAAGTCAGGTCGGGGCATAAGGTGGAGAGCGTTGGAAGAAAGAGAGGGAACCTCTTGGCCGCGGCTCACTGACCCTCTCCATTCCTCAACCTCCCCCTTCGAGGGGCGTCGAGGCGCGAGGGGGGATGTGGGGCTCCTGCAGCCCCGCAGGTTGAGCGCCTCCGCCTCTCCCGGGAGTCTAGCTTTTTGCCCGGCTTGCTGCAGCCACTGCTGCCTCCCTCTCCGGAATCCGCTCGGTCCTCTCAGCGATCCCCTCCTCCTCTCCTCCCCTCCCAGTGTCACCGGGGCTGCTTGGCTCTGCCCCCTTCGCCGCCGCTTGCTCCCTGCTTTCGTCCCTCCCTCTCTTGCTCGCTCCCTCCCTTCGCCTCCTCCTCCCCATTCCCCCCCACCCGCGTAGGCGGCATTCTGGGAGTTGTAGTCCGGTGGCGCGGGGGTTGGCGCCGCCCGCGGACCCAGCCGGACTCCACTTCCCGTCGAGCTCTGCGACCGGCACCCACTCCACCAGGCTTCGCTTGCACACAGACACACACACACACCGCTCTCCCCCTCACTCTTTCGCTCGCCGCGGCTGCTGCCAGTGTGTGGCTCTGTCTCTCCTCCGCTTTGCTGAGCCCTCCCTTCTTCCTCTCAGTTCCTAGAGTCCGACCGCCGCCGCCGCCGAGAGAGAGGAGAAGGAGGTCGGTGGCGATAAGGGGCGGAGGGCGGCATCAGATCGGGGCAGTATTAGGCGGGTGGCGGTTAAGAGGGAGTAAGAGGGAGCCCGGGTGGCGGCCTGAGCCTCCCCGCGGAGCCGACCCGGGAACAGGTGCGTCTTTTTTCTCTCTCCCCCAACCCCTCCACCCCTTTTGACTCCCCGGCTTTTTCGTATCCCCCCACCCGCTTCTTTCTATCTTAAGCCTTTCTCCAACCCTGTTCCTTCTTCTCCCTGCGGCCGCTCGGCTTGCCCCCCGGGGGCGCCGTCCTCTTCGTGTCCCCGGACGTAGCGCTCCCTGGAGCTGGCTCTGTCTTCGCCCCTCCCTTCGGGACAGCTCCCCTCCACTTCCCACCTTCGTACCCCATCCCCTGACTTGCCCTACCCCCTCCTCGACCCCCTTCTCTCTTAGCCAGGTGAGACTCGTTCGCCAAGATCTGAGAGTCTTCTTCCCGGCTGGGCGGGGGTCTCCATGGAAACGGGGGTCGGTTGATCCTGGGGGGGAAACCATAGGAATTACCCCACTCCTCGGAAAAGGAGGTGGAGGCTATGGTCTTGTTAACTACCTGACCCCAACCCCCGATCCAGGGATCCGACGATCCGAAGGGAGGCTGGCTAGCAGGGCAGGGCGAGAAAAGGCTTTTTTTTTTTTTTTTTTTGGGGGGGGGGTGTCCGTGATGAAGTCTTGAAGAGACCGGGAGAAAATACCCTCCAACCTCAGAGGGGAGGTGCGACGGGTGCTCTTCAGGGCTGCTTTCTTCCCGGCGCTGGGGTGCGGGAACCGTAGGGTAAGGGGTACCCCTAGGTGGCGGCGGGGCCTGGGTTCGGGAGTGGGAGTGCTGTGATGGGGGCAGGGGCAATTATCCGAGTCCCTGGAAAAAAGGCGGGGGATGACTTCGGAGCGCCCTGGCTCCGCTGCCCTCGCTCTAGGGGCGGGGGCCGCCGGGTCGGGCGCGGCGGGGAGGGGGCTTAAATTGAAGGAAGATGAGATCGGGGGCAATTCACACTAGCACCGGCAAGCCAGAGGGGAGATCCGGCGTGCAAGCCCTCCACCCGCTTCGCGCCAGGCCTGGAGGCAAGGGGTCGGCGAGCGAAGCCGAGGGCTGGAAGGAGGGAGGCTCCGGTTACGGGGCCGGGTTTCGGGTTCAGGGGCAATCCCCTGGCCCTTGGAGAAGGAGGGAGACGGATGGCCGCGAATCCCAGGGCTCCCCCACCCCGGGTCCTAAGGGGCGTGAGGAAGGGACAGCAGGCCCAGCGGAGCTGGATTCGAGCGGATCGCGGCCGGGGAGTGGGAGGGCTTAGTGGTGGGCTTCGGGGGGAGCAGTC
>NW_012114699.1:6482643-6495232 GCF_000951035.1 Colobus angolensis palliatus
TTCTTGAGGTTCGGCTTCGGGACAGAGCCCTGCAGGGGCGCCAAGAGGCCGGGGAAGGGATAGGGAGGTGAACGGGTCGGTGGAGGGGGCCCTCCTCGCCGGGGTCCCGCCGAGAGGAAGGCTGGGCCAGAGGGACGTCCGGGGCAAGGCTGGGAGGAGCCGGCCGCACCTCGGCTGGAGATTTCGCGTTATGGAGGTGCGGGAGATTGTTGTAGGGAAAGACGTGGTCGAGGGGAAAGGTGGGAGGGAAACACTGCAAACCCGGGAGGCCAACAGCACAGGCCCGTGGGGGTGCCCTTCTATTCCGCTCGCACCTCCTCCCTCCTTGAGTGGAAGCACTATGTTTTTGTTTCATTGTTTTGAAATTTTCAATGTTGGCTGATCGAAACTGTCGATGGGGTGATATTCATTCTTGATGTCTCCTGGAGTAGACAGTAAGCACAGGCATCATTTGGCCAGCAAGCATCTAGCCCAGGGTTTAGAGGCTCTTTACGTTAGTGTGGGAAGGGGGCCCGGTAACTTTGTGCCACAGCTTGACTACTGTTAAGGCAGTTTGGAGGTCGTCCCTGTGGTACAGAGGTGGAGTACAATTGCAAAAATCTTCAGTGAGACTTCTGGAGATGAGTTGTAGGTTAGCGTTACAGTGGTTAGCCCTGTGGTTCTTTCAACTTAGAAGGCTCTTTCTCAAAAGCATGCCGTTGAGTTACATGGGAAAATAAATGTGGATGCATTTGGGGTTGGGAGTGGATTAGGTTGATAATAAAATTTCAAGGTTGGAAGGGAGTTTTAACGTTATTTACTTTTCTGTTGTATGTCCTGTCCTTGAATGTTGGAATTGAGGGAGCTTTATTATGGGGAAGATGGTAGATGGCACAGTGGAGGATATCTGGTGCAGAGTTTAGGGTACTTTAATTGGATGGTGATGTCACCATGTGGTACTAAAGATGACAGAATGTAGGAGAGAAATTTGGGGGATTCCATTGGGGATTAAATGGGATAACCTAATTTTAAGAATCATCCCTGGGCTCCAAATAGAAGCAAAAGGCTGGGGAGGAGCCTGTACAATTTCGATGGAGGCGAAAAGTTAGTAGCAAAGACTGAGGGAGCTGGGAGGAGCAAGGGGCTTGGTGAGTCAAGTTAAGAGAATCTGAAGGTTGATAGTAGAGTTTAGGGATGTGGCCATCTTGACTAAGTCATGAGGATGTTGTTAAGCGGACATCTTTTGACAGGGCAATTTAGGCAACTGCCCTTGGGGCAGATGTGAGGGATGAAAGGTACAGGCCTTGGGGCACACAACCTGAGTAAAATTGACCTTAAGAGGGCTGATCCTGATACCAGCTTTGCAAGAAGGGTGGGTAGATTTCTTTTCTTTCTTTTTTTTTTTTTTTTTAGATGGAGTCTCACTCTGTTGCCCAGGCTGGAGTGCAGTGCCACAATCTCAGCTCACTGTAACCTCCGCCTCCTGGGTTCAAGTGATTCTCCTGCCTTACCCTCCAGAGTAGCTGGGACTACAGGCGCCCGCCACCACGCCTGGCTAATTTTTTGTATTTTTAGTAGAGACAGGGTTTCGCCATGTTGGCCAGGCTAGTCTTGAACTCCTGACCTCAGGTGATCTGCCTGCTTGGTTTATTTTTGTCCTGGCTGTAAGTCATTGATGAGGAAGGAGAAGGGACACTGATGTCTGAGTTCAGGAGGACTAGTTTTTGGTTTTATTTTTTGTTTTTTGTTTTTTTTTTTTAGAATAGGCCAATAAGGAAGGGACAGCAAATCAAATCATTGGCATAGGGCAGAGAAAAGCTAAGGCCCCGGCAAGCTCTGCTGCTGGAGTCTGCATTGGGCAGAGTGGAGGGAGTTCCACAAGACATGATGGCTGCACCAAGAACACTCATGTGGGTCTGGCTATTTTGATTTGTCAGGAAAGTGTAGATAAAGAGGGAGGATCCCTTTCTCAGTGACATAGACATTCTTGGGAAGAAAAGAGGGGTCCTCCAGAGGGCTCTGCTTCGTTTGTGATGCAGTTCATGAAACAGAAAAAAATGGGCTGGGTGCCGTGGCTCAGGCCTGTAACCCCAGCAGTTTGGGAGGCTGAGGCAGGCAGATCACTTGAGGTCAGGAGTTCAAGACCAGCCTGGCCAACATGGTGAAACCTGTTTCTACTAAAATCACAAAAATTAGCCAGGTGTGGTGGGGCGTTCCTGTAATCCCAGCTGCTTGGGAGGTGGAGGCACAAGAATTGCTTGAACCCGGGAGGTGGAGGTTGCAGTGCACCAAGATCGCGCCACTGCACTCCAGCCTAGGCAACAGAGCGAGAGTCCATCTCAAAAAAAAAAAAAGAAAGAAAGAAAAAGAAATAAATGTTTAGGGGATTGGAAGATCTCAGGACACTATTAGTTGGATTATGGGTTGTAGAGAAGGGCTTCTTTGAGAGAAACACAATTATGGGAAAAAGGACATGGATACTAGATAGAAGGAAGGCAAGAAGGAGAAGTCAGGAAGAGGGCTGGTTGAGCAATGAAGGGAAAAGAAAGGTGATCATCACTGGTCCCACGTAAGGGCCAACTAAGGAAAAAGTCAAACCTTGAAATCGCCAGGACAATGTTTTCCAAAGTAAACTTTGAAGAACTCTTAAAGCTCTTTACAATTTCATGCTGGAATCACGAAGGTTGGGGCAAGAGAGAAGGAAGATATGGGGTAAAAGTAGGGTTGGGGAGAAACTGGCTTTTAGAGAGAAATACAAGCATATTTATCCATAAGGAAATAGGGAATTTAGAGATTATATACAGGTTAAAATGCAGAATGTGAGAGAAAAAGAGAGGAATTAAGAGCCAAAGGAGGACGATATTCACTCAGATGTCTTTTGGAGCTGGTGTTAGGGAGCGGAAAAGCTTGCCTTTGACAGCCACTGCTCTGGGAGGGCCCAGGAAGCAGAGGTTAGCTGGGATCCAGGCCTTACACATCTAAACATTAATTAGAAAATTTAGACTAAAGTAAGGATACCGAACGGGGGGAGGGATTCACTGTCCTAAATAGAGTGGACTTGAAAGAAGGAAAAAGTAGGAATCCACCAGTGTTTCCAGTCTGCAGATGGGAAGGATCCTAGGTATGAGGAGATGAGTGATGGAAATTCCAGGGTGAAACTGGATAAAGAACAGTGAGTGACATGAGAGCCTGTGGGCCAGAATTGGAGGGTGGGGTTAGGGACATGGAAGAGAGGCTCTAATCAGAGCTTGGACTGGAGGCCATATAGAGTAATTCATTGATTCTAGGCTGAGCTAACCTTGGGATGAAATAGAACAGCCAAAGAGAGTAGAGAGCTGTTCTTCAGGGCCCATCAGCATCAGAATCAGAGTGAAGAAATTCGAGGTCAAGTTTGGGTGGGAAAGTGAACACCAGAGTGGAATGGAGAGGGCACTGGAGAAAGTGACACAATAGTTGGGGTAGAATAGGAAAAGGGAGAAGCCACGGATGATTACATAAGCCGAAGGGAAGACCCTAGGCCTTTGGGTTTTCAAAGAGAAGGGAAGTTTCTTAATGCTGGAGTTTGAATTAGGTGTGAGTCCATGCTTGCCAGAGTGTTTAGTGTCAGGATGGCCAAAGAGGGAGGTAATATCTACTTTTTGGCCACTAGGATGCTAGTACAGTATTTTATAGAATTTTACATATGAACTAGGCTTTATTAATGCCCATTTTTGAATGGTTATCCTTAAAATAATGTAGAAATGGTTCTTTTTCTAAATTAAATCATTCCCTTTCCTACTGTTCATAACTTAAAAGCAATCTTAAGATGAGAACTTTCTTTGGCGAACTGAAGTTTCATTCTGGTCAAGAGTAAAATTTAACTCTGTGTTTCTATCCCCGTAATTCAAATATGCTGTTCTAATTTTCTTCTTTTTTAGTCTAAGCAGAAGCCACCCTTTCCCCATAAAACATGAAAAGGATCTTAAAAAAAAAAAAAAAAAAAGTAACTGTAGGCTGCATGTCAAGGTCATATTTTCCCTGGTCAATGAATTGTGATGAATTTGAATACAGCTGATGTATTATTTGTAAAATGTGGTAATTTTCAGATTTAGTCATCACAGTATGTGAGGCAGGATACCTCTTCTTTGTATTTTAAGAAAACCTTAAGCTAAAGGTCCATGAGGAATCCAGAGTACCAAGAAGCAGGGAAAGCTTTGTGTTTTGAGCTTCTTTACCGTCGGTCTGCTAAGAAACAAAATTTGGTTACCTCATTACTAAGGTATGCCTAGAAATCATAGTGTTAGTGCCATTTAAGGGTACTGTTGAGTTTTGTTATAATGCTGATGTCCAGGGACAAGGAGAACAAGCAGAGTTTTGCTTTTCCAAGTTTTGTAGAGAAGTGCACCGTATATGACTATGATCACAGAGGTGAGTTGATGCGCTCTATACCTGAATCCATGAGATGATTATCTTCTGATAATGAGGCTTTACTCAGTTTAACTTGGTTGTACCACACCCCAGTTAGTATAGTACAGTGGTTCTCAGACTTGAGCTCCTCAGAATTGCCTGGGGCGGGGTGGGGGGTGGGCTTTGGAGACAGACAACCTCAGGTTAGAGTGCTTGCTCTTCTACTTCCCAGCTGTGTGGCACGAGGCAAGTCACTTAACTAACTTTCTTTCTTTCTTTCTGTCTGTCTGTCTGTCTCTCTTTTTTTTTGGCAGAGTCTCGCTCTGTCGCCTAGGCTAGAGTGCAGTGGCACGATGTCGGCTCACTGCAAGCTCCACCTCCCAGGTTCAAGCCATTCTCCTGCCTCAGCCTGGCGAGTAGCTGGGACTACAGGTGCTGGCCACCACACCCGGCTAATTTTTTTGTATTTTTATTATTATTTTTTTTTTAGTAGAGACGGAGTTTCACCGTGTTAGCCAGGATGGCCTCGATTTCCTGAGCTCGTGATCCCCCCGCCTCGACCTCCCAAAGTGCTGGGATTACAGGTGTGAGCCACTGCGCCCGGCCCTTTTTTTTTTTTTTTTTTTTTGAGACAGTCTAGCTCTGTCGTCCAGGCTGGAGTACAGTGGTGCAATCTCAGCTCACTGCAACCTCCGTCTCCTGGGTTCAAGCTATTCTCCCACCTCAGCCTCCTGAGTAGCTGGGATTAAACGTGCCCACCACCATGCTCAGCTAGTTTTTGTATTTTTAGTAGAGATGGGGTTTCACCATGTTGGCCAGGCCGGTCTCGGAACTCCTGACCTGAAGCGATCTGCCCACCTCAACCTCCCAGAATATGTTGGGATTACAGGCATGAGCCACTGTACCAGGTCTTCACTTAATTTCCTTTCTTTCTTTCTTTTTTTTTTTTGGAGATGGAGTCTTGCTCTGTCACCCAGGCTGAAGTGCAGTGGTGCTATCTTGGCTCACTGCAACCTCCGCCTCCCGGGTTCAAGTGATTCTCGTACCTCAGCCTCTTGAGTAGCTGGGATTACAAGCACCCAGCACCACGCCCAGCTAATCTTTGTATTTTTAGTAGAGATGGGGTTTTGCCATGTTGGCCAGGCTGGTCTCGGACTCCTGACCTTAGGTGATCCTCTTGCCTCAGCCTCCCAAAGTGCTGGGATTACAGGCGTGAGCCATTGTGCCCGGCCCACCTAACTTTGTTGAGCCTCAGTTTTCTCATCTATACAATGGAGATGATAATACTAATTTCACAGGGCTGTGAGGATTACACAGAATCATCCCAGGCCCATAGTAGGTGCTCAATAAATGGGATCTATTATTATATTATTACCTAATTTTTCTTGTTCAATTGTATCCTATTATATTATAGTAAACATGGTGGCAGCATGAAAACTATCAGCAGCTTCTTGGTGGTCCCCTTATATCTTGATTCTCTGTCCTCTTTCTTCATATTCCTGTTGTATTAGTACACATTTAGCATTTACAATGTCCTAGGAAGAAACAGCTTGACTCATCACTGCATCCACCTTTGAGATGGAAGTGACAGCTTCTTTAACAGCTATGCTGTAACACTGCTCAATAGTTCAGGACAGGAACTGAGGAGTGTATATCCAGTTGAAACTTTAGGGAACATTTCAGGCCATGGGTGACATTTTTAAAAACCATTGCTTTCTGAAAAGGGTTGCTGTGTTTATTTTATTTATTTATTTATTTGAAAGTGTGCAGTGGTGTGATCTCAGCTTACTGCAACCTCCACCTCCCAGGTTCAAGTGATTCTTCTGCCTCAGCCTCCCGTGTAGCTGGGACTACAGGTGTAAGCCACCACGCCCGGCTAATTTTTGTATTTATATTTTTTATTTATTTTTTGGGAGTGAGTTTCATTCTTGTTGCCTAGGCTGGAGTGCAATGGTGCAGTCTTGGCTCACTGCAACCTCTGCCTCCTGGTTTCAAGCGATTCTCCTGCCTCAGCCTTCCGAGTAGCTGGGATTACAGGCACCCACCACCACGCCCGGCTGATTTTTGTATTTTTTGTAGTAGAGATGGGGTTTTGCCATATTGGCCTGGCTGGTCTCGAACTCCTGACCTCAAGTTATCTGTCCACCTTGGCCTCCCAAAGTGTGAACCACCATGCCCAGCCTATTTATTTATTTTTGAGACAGGGTCTGGCTCTGTTGCCTCAGCCTCTCGAGTAGCTGGGACAGGCCACCACGCCCGGACAATTGTTTTTATTTTTATTTTTAGTAGAGACAGGGTCTCCCTGTGTTGCCCAGGCTGCTCTCAAACTCCTGAGCTCCATCATTCCTCCTGTCTTAACTTCCCAAAGCGCTGGGATTACAGGCATGAGCCACTGTGCCTAGCAGAAAATATTCTTTTTATTTTATTTTTGTTTCTGAGATGGAGTCTTGCTCTATTGCCTAGGCTGAAGTAGAGTGGTGCAAACTCGGCTCACTGCAGCTTCGACCTCCCAGGCTCAAGTGATCTTCCCACTTTGTCCTCCCGAGTAGCTAGGACTACAGGCCCATACCACCAGGCACAGGTGATTTTTAAAAAAAAGTTTTGGACCAGGCACAGTGGCTCACGCCTGTAATCCCACCACTTTGGGAGGTCGAGGCTGGCCGATCACTTGAGCCCAGGAATTCAAGACCAGCCTGGGCAATGTCGCAAGACCCTGTCTCTACAAAATAATACAAAAATTACCTGGGCTTGGTGGCGCCAGGCATGGTGGCGTGTGTCTATAGTCCCAGCTACTTGGGAAGCTGAGGTGGGAGGGCCACTTGAGCCCGGGAGTGCCGCTACAGTGAGCTATGATCATGCCACTGCATTTCAGCCTGGGCGACAGAGTTGAGACCCAGTCTCAAAATAACAACAACAACAACAAAAAGCTCTTTGAGCTAATACTGTTTAATGAATGCTGTATAGATACACCTTTGAATGAGTAATATATATAAAGTTAGTTGAACCCATAGCTGAGTCTGTTCTATTGTGAGAAAATAGAAAGAATAACCTGATAATGGTCTCTCCAAATATCTGTGTATGTAGTCCAGGAGACTTTTATAAAAGCATTAAGTTGGGTGAGGAAGAATTGTATTTTTAAAAACTATATATAATATGTGTGTGTGTGTGTGTGTGTGTATATATATATATATTTTTTTTTAGAGACCGGGTTATGAGACTGGCTAATTTTTGTATTTTTTGTAGAGACGGGGTTTCACCATGTTGCCAAAGCTGGTCTGGAACTCCTGGGCTTAAGCGATCCATCTGCCTTGGCCTCTCAGTGTTGGGATTATAGGCGTGAGCCAGTGTGCCTGGCCAGGAATTGTCTTTAGGTGAAAAAATGCGTATCATGAATATGGTATACCGAAATGGAGACACCGGAGGGCCACTGTCACAGTCTATGGCAGGGAGGACCCAGAAGCATCTCAAAAGGGATTCAGAATGTCTCATATTACAGTGATTCAACTTTAGAGTGTGAAAAACACACTAAATATTTATATAATCCTGCTGAAGACCAAGATTGAGGAAAGCCAATTTGTGTTTTTGTTCTAGCAGAAATTAGAAGTACTCAAAAAATGACCCTAGCTATTTAGGGTGACATTTTGAGGTTGCTTTGCATTTTGAAAGGACTGATTAATTTCACAATGATCACTTAAGTTTTGTGTGACATCTGGAAGTTGTATAAAATCTTGTATCCAGAGCCTAGGTCTATTATAAAGCTATGATGAGGTGTTTTCGTTAAATGGAGTAAAGTAATTTTCTTACAGCAGGAAATGGAAGTGAGTACTGTTTGAATAATAGGAAAAAAGTATCATAGCCATGGGTAGAAAGCAAAAAGAATCTGGCGGTATGAAAATATAAGTGAGGCCAGGCACACTGGCTCACGCCTATAATCTCAGCACTTTGGGAGGCAAAGGCAGGAGGACTGCTTGAGGCCAGGAGTTTGATTCTAGCCTAGGCAACATAGGGAGACCCTGACTGTACTGAAAAAATTTTTAAATTAGCCAGGTGTGGTGGCGCACACCTGTAGTCCCAGCTGCTTGAGAGGCTGAGGTGGGAGGATCGCTTGAGCCTGAGAGGTCAAGGTTGCAGTGAGCTATGATCATGCCATTGTACTCCAGCCTGGGTTACAGAGCAAGACCTGTCTCAAAGAAAGAAACAAAATGTAAGCAAAAGATTAAAACTTTTGCATTTGACTACTTCATTCTTGGAATAGATTACCTATGGTCCTTTTTTATTTTTTAATTTTAATTTTATTTATTTATTTTTTTGAGACAGAGTCTTGCTTTTGTAGCTCAGGTTGGTGTGCAATGGCACAATCTCAGCTCTGAACCCCTGGGTTCAAGTGATTCTGCTGCCTCAGCCTCCCGAGTAGCTGGGATTACAGATGCCCGCCACCATGCCCAGCTAATTTTTTGTATTTTTAGTGGAGACAGGGTTTCACCATGTTGGCCAGTCTGGTCTTGAACTCCTGATCTCAGGTGATCCGCCCACCTTGGCCTCCCAAAGTGCTGGGATTACAGGCGTGAGCCACCACGCCCGGCCAGCCTGTGGTCCTTTTTTAAGTGCTTTCATGTTATTCCAAATTTTTAGTAGGGACTAGTAGTTCATTCCCATTTTGCAGGTGACATGGTAAATGGACATAGAGAGATAGTCTGAGATGGCTGAGAAGTGGGGACTGGGAGTGTTCTCCAAGTTTTCCCACCACAGTGTAGGCTATGGGTCCTAGAGTGTATCACTTTTCAAGGCATTACTAGATTAGATGGTTCTGTTTAATATTGCTGCTGTTTGAGTAGATGGTTCTAAATGGATTTGGGATGTTCCTAAACATCAGATTGACCCTGAAAAGATGGGATCCAGCACTAGTGAGGAGCGTGAAAAGGGCGTAGCATGGGTCTGGATGCTAATGCTCACAGAGGAACTCCAGGGAGATTGCAAGCCCTGGCCGCTCAGCTGAGATGACTGTCCAGCCTCCTGAGGTGACTACTTTGGGGTAACTACATTCATTTGAATGAGTAAACACTCATGCATTTAACAGGCAGTTAACATTCCTTTGTATCCAGTCTCATAAATGTTTATAGGTAAGGTTTTAGACATGGAAGTACCCAGAGAGTCTATGAAGGTGTCTGTGCTAGACCTGTGTGCTGGCAACTAGTTAGCCTTCCCACTGAATACCAGGATTAATGTATCTGGGCAAAAGATACAATATGCCTTATAAAACTGATCCCTTGGGGTAGATACCTGTGGCAATATTTGGATAGGAAAAAAAAATCCAGGGGAAGTAGAAAGTGTTAGAATCGATTTTTAGTCAGGCAAAAGTTTGGGATGAACAGCACAAAGGCCCTTCTTCCTCCTTTAAATTGCCTGAGAGATTATTTCTAGTTGATTTTGTGTGTGTGGTGGTAGATGGACCAACTTGGCATGAAGGGAAGCAAAGTAAAGTGTTTGGGGGCATGTCTATGGGACTTTTTTTTTTTTTTTTCGAGACAGAGTCTCACTCTGTTGCTCAGGCTAGACTGCAGTGGCATGAACTTGGCTCACTGCAACCTCTGCCTCCCAGGTTCAAGCGATTCTCCCGCCTCAGTCTCCTGAGTAGCTGGGATTACAGGTACCCACCACCAAGCCTGATTAATTTTTGTATTTTTAGTAGAGACGGGGTTTCACCATGTGGACCAGGATGGTCTCGAACTCCTGGTCTCAAGTGATCCACCCACCCCAGCCTCCCAAAGTGCTGGGATTACAGGCATGAGCCACCACGTCTGGCCTGTCTATGGGACTCTTGAGTTTCAGGGAATGATATTTGGTTAATGGTAGGGAAAGATGAGGGAATATAGATATTGGGGGGAAAGATTGAGGAGAATTCTAGAATACCCTTATATGTATTAGATCATTAAAGAACAGTTTATTTTTATTTTTATTTTTTGACACGGAGTCTAGCTGTGTCACCCAGGCTGGAGTGTAGTGGCCTGATCTTGGCTCACTGCAACCTTTGCCTCCCAGGTTCAAGCAATTCTCCTGCCTCAGCCTTCTGAGTAGCTGGGATTACAGGCACACACCACCATGCCCAGCTAATTTTGTATTTTTAGTAGAGACGGCGTTTCGACATGTTGGCCAGGCTAGTCTAGAACTCCTGACCTCTAGTGATCCACCTGCCTCTGCCTCTCAAAATGCTGGGATTACAGGCATGAGCCACTGCACCCAGCCAGAACGGTTTAAATTGGGGTAACTTCCTCACTGGGGGCACGGGTTGCAGTATGTAATCAAGTAGGGAAAACAGAAATGTTAGTCTCCTAACACATTCTGTTGAATACACACGGAAGAAGACAGAGTAGTCAGGAGGGCAAGCTCTGTAGGAGTTCCACGTCTAAAGCCGGGTAAAGTTGTCCTTGCTGGGTGTGTATACATTTTCCTGTGGAAAACAATGAGCAGATTTGCCTTCACTCTAAAAGACTTCTGGGCAGAAATCACGGCCTTTTCCCTCTAGCCCTGAGGTCTCAGTGTCAGTGGTCTTTTGGATCTCCTCAGGGGTGTCTTGGATGCTGTTTTTCCCAAGTGGAATGATGAGGTGGCCTCTCCTTTTGCTGCTGTAAAGTTTGCCTCTGTCTTACGGGAGCTTTACCAAGAGCTCTGGGTCTCTATTGGAGGAGTAGGTCCCAAAGTTGGTTTTCTTTACTTATTAGTCATCACTGACCCAGCCCTCCTCCTTAAACTGTCTACTGGCCACGCCTATCCTCTCGAGGACAGATCCAGGGCCAGGCTTCAAGATGAATATTTTCCGGCTCTTTCATTTTTTTAAAGTCATAATTGCTTCCAGGTCACCAGGCACTATGAATCAAAAGGAGCCTGGGGGAGCAGGACCACATTTCGTTTTACTGAGAGCTTCTTAAGCTTGGGTTTCTAGTTTACTGTCTTGATGGTAGAGTCCAAGCATGAATAAATGGGTAGGTTTCATGCTATGTGTAGAAGACCGAGTTGTGTTCCACACGTTGCCAGCTCTGAGTGTTCTGCACTTAAGGGGTCTTTGGCCACAAAGGGAACTACATGATCCTGAAGTATTTGTCAGCTGCATGAACACCCTGTCTGATCATTTTCTTTTATTTATTTATTTTTTTGAGACAGGATCTCTCTTTGTCACCCAGGCTGGAGTGCGGTGGCATGATCTTAGCTCACTGCAGGCTTGACATCCTGGGCTCAAGGGATCCCTTCCGCCGCAGCCTGCTGAGTAGCTGGGACCACAGGTGTGCACCATCATACCCAGCTATTTTTTTTTTAATTTTTTATAGAGATGAGGTCTCACTATGTTGCCCAGGCTGGTCTCAAACTCCTGGGTTCAAGGAATCCTCCTGCCTCAGCCTCCCAAAGTGCTGGGGTTATAGACATGAGCCCATACCTGGCCTCGTCCTGTTTAAGGTTAAAAACCTTGTAAACAGTGCCTACCTCAGTCAAAAACATTTGTCAGATAGATGCTCTCTCTGTTACCTCCTTTAATGTCCTTCTCTTCCTCATATGCATGATGACAACCATGCTTTCGCTTGTAATTATTGTGAAATCTGCATGTTTTGGCATCTTCATTTCAAAACAAAACAAAAAAATCCTATCCCATCTGTAAAATCTCCTTTGAGATTTTAGTGCTGCCTATCCCCTATTACTAACTCCCCCAGCCCTGACATAGGCTATAATTTGATGTTATTCTTCCCCTTTTGAGAACACATTCTCTCTAAACTTTTCTAAAATGTCTGTCTTCAATGCTTCCCCACAGTGTTTCAGTTTGGCCCATGATGGTGAAATATTTCAGGTTCCCCTATTTCATTTTTTTTCTTTTTGGTTGTTACATGTGATGGGCTTTTCTTTTATGCCTAACATACCTACCCTTGTCTTCTAGTGTGTTCTGTTTGGATTTGTTTTAAAGATCTCTGCTTCATTATGGTTTCTCTTCCACTACCTGCTCGCCCTCAGCTTAGCTGCTATTTTTCACCATTTTAAAGTTATTGTGGCCAGGCGCGGTGGCTCACGCTTGCAATCCCAGTACTTTGGGAGGCCGAGATGGGTGAGTCACAAGGTCAGGAGTTCGAGATGAGCCTGGCCAACATGGTGAAACCCCATCCCTACTAAAAATACAAAAATTAGCCAGGCATGGTGGCCCATGCCTGTAATCCCAGCTACTCAGGAGGCTGAGACAGGAGAA
>NW_012114699.1:6495852-6540315 GCF_000951035.1 Colobus angolensis palliatus
TTTCTTCCAAGTTCCTTTTTGGAACTTTGCTTTTGATGTGATGATTTCCATCAGAGAGAGGGAGAGTGGGCGGGGTGGTGGGGGGAGGTGGGAAAGGAGAACACATGAGTACTGGTGCTTCAAGCAAGAGCCAGCATACAAGTGTGTAAACCAGCGGCACCTACCAAGTGTGGCATGCCTGCAAGGCTTTTCCTTTTTGCTCACCTCTCCTGGGATACTAATTTGATTGGCTATAATATAATAAAACAAGCCCCTAGGCCTACTGAATCAGAATCTCCAGGACTGAGACCTAGGAATCTGTATTTTGAACAAGCTCCTCGGTGATTCTGGCTGGGAAAACATTGGTTGACACTGACCGTCCTGATTCCTCCCGTCTGTGAGCATTCGCGCAGGCAGGAGCCTGTTCTCTAGGGCTGCTTTAGAGGTTCCCTTTACTTTCCCTCTGGCTGGGGAAGACCAATCTTGCCTTCTTGTACAGACCATGTAGCTCAGTGTCAGTGTTCTCCTGCCGGTGTTTTATCCCTCCCCTTCTCTCCTCTCATCTGCAAAGGCTACTGTTAATTAGCAACAGTGGGCTTCAGATAGGAAGCTATCTGGGACGAAATCATGATAGAAAATTGGGAGGCAAAGATTTAAGTGGATGCTCCATCTTGAGGATCTTGTGAAAATGGGGGTATCCAGAATCAGCGTTGTTCTCTACGTGGTCATAACATGTGTATTATATAGTAATTATTTTGATATTTTAACTTGGTTTTATTTTGTGTGTGTGTGTGTGTTTTTTTTTTTTTGGCCTAAAAGCTCTTTATCTAGGTGATGTTGTATGATGTTCTGTTTCCAAATGCCTGTGTTCCCCCTCTGATTTCTGTCCCAGACCCTACATACTACTAATCCTAATCCTCTCTGAATAGAACAATAGGAAACCTGAGAGTGAAAAATCCAGTGTCACTAATACCTGCTGCCTATAGATATTTAGTAGCAACTAAAACTTGTACTTTGTGTTGAAACACATCTTTTATTTTTTTGAGATAGGGTCTCCCTCTGTTGCCCAGGCTAGAGTGCAGTGGTCCAATCTCGGCTCACTGCAACCTCTGCCTCCTGGGCTCAAGCAGTTCTCCCACCTCAGCCTCCCAAGTAGCAGGGACCACAGGTGTGCACAGCCACACTCGGCTATTTTTTGTATTTTTAGTAGAGATGGGGCTTTGCCGTGTTGCCCAGACTGATCTTGAACTCCTGAGCTCAAGTGATCCACCTGCCTCGGCCTCCCAAGGTGCTGGGATTACAGGCGTGATCACAGTAGGGTTACAGGCCGCTACCCCAGCCTGAAATGCATTTTATGGCAAGAACAGCCCCTTCCATTGCTTGAGTCCTCTAATTCTCCCCCCCCCCCAGACGGAGTCTTACTCTGTCGCCTAGGCTGGAGTGCAGTGGCACAGTCTCGGCTCACTGCAATCTCTGTCTCCCGGGTTCAAGCAATTTTCCTACCTCAGCCTCCCGAGTAGCTGAGATTACAGGTGCCTGCCACCATGCCCGGCTATTTTTTGTATTTTTAGTAGAGGATGGGGTTTCACCATGTTGGCCAGGCTGGTCTCGAACTCCTGACGTCAGGTGATCTACCCATCTTGGCCTCCCAAAGTGCTAGGATTACAGATGTGAGCCACCATGCCTGGCCGAGTCCTGTAATGCTTAGTAGAGAGAAAAGGTGAAATGAGTACCTGGGGTATCAGCCAATAGGCTGAGCTGGTTTTGTTTTTGTTTTTATTTTTGTTTTAGACAGGATTTCGCTGTCACCCAGGTTGGAATGCAGTGGCACAATCTCAACTCACTGCAGCCTTGACTTCCTATGCTCAGGTGATCCTCCCACCTCAGCCTCCCAAGTAGCTGAGACTACAGGCACCCGCCACCATGCCCGGCTAATTTTTTGTAGAGATGGGGTTTTGCCATGTTGCCTAGGCTGGTCTTGAACTCTAGGACTCAAGCAGTCCTCCCACCTCAACCTCCCAAAGTTCTGGGATTACAGGTGTGAGCCACTGTGCCCAGCCAGTGTTGTTTGTTAAAATGGGGATATTCCAAGATATTCTGAGAAACAGTCAAAACTTGATTAACCAGGATGTTCAGGGAACGGGGTCCCTGTTAAAAATGTTTCTAAAATTATGCTAACCCACATAACTGTCTTTGTAATGTTAAAAGATAATTGTCAGAAAAAAGGTAAAAAATCATGACTCTCATACAGATATAAAAATGAACACGTGTTAAAGATTTTATTTTACTCATTAATCAACAAGAGAACCAGACAGATGTTATAGCTGGTTCAAACAAAAAGTCAAAAAGCACAAATTTATGTGGAGTAAAGGAACTAAATTGCAAACGGAGGCAAAAGTAGTTTTTCTACAGTGGGGAGGAAAGTCAATCCAAACTCTATGGGACAAGACAGACTTCGCATATACATCAGTTACCTGCAATTTACAGAGATGCAGAATAGCTTGAAGACAATAACCTGAGCTAAAATCAGATAGCCCAGAAGGTTATACTATAGACAGTGCATAGTTTTTTCATTAGAGTACAAAGGTTTTTCTGTAGTAAGCAAACATGGTGGATGCTTTGTGTGTGTGTCAGGGGGTGGGTGTTGATTTTGCTTCTTGTGATTTCTCAGGGCCGTCACTTCAGTTCTTCTCCAGAATTCAGTTCCATATAACATACATTTACTGAGTAGTTACTATATGTAAGGTGTCGTGGAGGAACCAAAGACAAAAAAGGATGCTATTTCTTTTTTTCTTTCTTTTTTTTTTTTGAGATGGAGTTCCACTCTTGTTGCCTAGGCTGGAGTGCAATGGCGCAATCTCAGCTCACCTCAACCTCCGCCTCCCAGGTTCAAGCGATTCTCCTGCCTCAGCCTCCCAAGTAGCTGGGATTATAGGCATGTGCCACCATGCCCGGCTAATTTGGTATTTTAGTAGAGATGGAGTTTCCCCATGTTGGCTCTGCTGGTCTCAAACCCCTGACCTCAGGTGATGTGCCTGCCTTGGCCTCCCAAAGTGCTGGGATTACAGGCGTAAGCCACTGTGCCTGGCCAAGGATGCTATTTCTTACCTTAGGTAGCTGATTGTCTGGTGGGGGAGATAAACATGTCTTGCCCCCAACTAACCAAGCTAGAGAGGAGAATAAGAACCAGTGCTGTGGAAGAGGTAGGGATTAAATGCTTGAGGATAACCAGAGAGGGAGGGGTTAACTGAACTCTAGTGCCAGGGCTAGGGGGATGACGTGATGACATTTAAGCTGGGTCTTGAGAGAAGACAGGGAGAGGAAGAGGGGGAAGCAGGAGAGGCCATTTCAGGGTGAGGAGGGAGAAGAGTCCTGAAACTGGATGGTGTGTTTAGGAAGGGTTGGGAGCTGGGGGTGGTGAGAGTGGTGGGGAAATGGCAGGATGTGGTGGAAGAGGAGGCTGGAGAGGAGGTTTGAGGCCAGGTCATGAGGGCCCTGAAGGCTGTGCTGAGAATGGCTGGCTGGATCCTAGAGGCCGGGGAAAGCTATTGAAAGCTTTTGAGGAAGGAGGGGGTGACATGATCGACCTGGAGCTTTAGAAGATGAATTTATTGTAGAATCAAGAAATTGAAGGCAGAGGGAGCAGTTAAGAGGTGATTATAATATTCTGGGTGAGAGCTGATGAGGGCCTGCACCAGGGTAGTGGCAAGAAGGGTAGAAGGCAAGGCTGGAGATGGCATTATTAAGGCATGACTTCTGATTGAATATGGGCGGCAGGGGAGAGAAGGACTTGAAGACGACAAGGCGGAAATTTCAAGGCTAGGGGATAGTAGTGCTGTTAAGTAAGCTAGGAAACACGCTGCTACTGGGCATAGGGGGTGGGGAGCAGGTTTATGAGAACAGATAATGAGTATGGTTTGAGACACGTTGAGTTTGAGGGGCTTGGTGGTCATCCAATTAACAGCGAGTAGCTGGCAGCTGGAAATTCTGGTCTGGGCTTAGGGAGAGAGGTCAAGGCTAGAGATACAGATTTGGGAGTCATCAGCGCATCAAGGGGCGAGCTGACACTGTGGAAGCTCATGAGCTGAGAGAGAAGGCGGGGCAGGGCTGACAACTGGCACAGAGGGAGAGAGAAGGGAGGGGGAAGCCAGGGAGAGCCGGCAAAAGGCAGACTAGGAGGAAAAGAGACAGAGGGAGACCAGGGAGGGACCAGAAGAGGGAGACTGAAGGCCAAAGAGTAGAGGGGAGGGGGAGGCACAGGAGAGGGAGAAGGGGAAGGAGGGGGAGAGGGAGGAGAGAATGAATGGGAGACTGAGGGAAATGGGGAAGGTGAGATAAGCAAGAAAAAGAAAGGGAAGGAGAGAGGTGGGAACGGGGAGAAAGTTGGAGGAGAGGGGATTGTGTGTGTGTCTGAGAGAGAGAGAGAGGAGAAAGGCAAAAGGTGAACAGCTGGGAGAGTAATAGGGAGAGAGAAAGGTGAGGAGGAGGAAGAGTAAAGAGAGAGAGCTGGGTAGGGGGATGAGGAGAAAGAGGGAAGGAGCCTTGAAAGATAGGAAGGGGAGGAAGTGGGAGAGGGTGGCAGAGGTGAAGAGAGACAGAGATCAAGGGAAAGGCCAGGCCCCAGTGAATGCCCAAGTCTTTGGGGTGGGCAGTGGAAGAGAAGGGCCCCGGAGAAGCCATCAGGCAGTGGATCAGGAAAGACAAGAGAAGGGAGAGAATAAAGAGAAGGGGCAAGGGCAACGGTATGCCGCTCTGCAGAGATGAGGAGGAGGAGGAAGCCCAGGTAGGGTGGATGCCCCTCTCTCTCCTCCTACCACCTCCACACTGGCCTCCTGGCTCTCCCTTGATCTTTGTGGGCAACCTCCCGCCTTAGGACTTTCTCGTACACTCTTCCCTCAGCCTGGAATGTTTTTCTCCCAAATATCTGCGTGGCTACTCCTTCACCTCATTCCGATGGTTTAAATGTCTCCTTTACAGCAAGGCCTACCCTGCTCACCCTATTTCAGATAGTGGCCCTCCCCACCCTAGACTGTGTCCTTGCCCCTTAGTCTGTATTGTACTATCTCCTCCTCCTCCTCCTTTTTTTTTTTTGAGACAGTTTCACTCTTGTTGCCCAGGTTGGAGTACAATGGCGCAATATCGGCTCACCGCAGCCTCTGCCTCCTGGGTTCAAGCAATTCTCCTGCCTCAGCCTCCTGAGTATCTGGGATTACAGGCATACACCACTATGCCTGGCTAATTTTGTATTTTTAGTAGAGACAGGGTTTCTCCATGTTGGTCAGGCTGATCTTGAACTCCCGACCTCAGGTGATCCACCTGCCTCGGCTTCCCAAAGTGCTGGGATTACAGGCATGAGCCACTGCACCTAACCTGTTGTACTATCTTCTAACATGCCGTGACATAGAATTATTTAACATGCTGTGACATAGAAGTATTTAACATGTTTATTGTCCATATCATCCCCCTGGGATGTAAGCTCCACATGGGCAGGGATTTTGTTCTGTTTTGTTAATCGTTGAATCCTCAGTACATAGGATGGTGCTGGCTCATAGTAGGAATGCAATAAATTGTGATACTGTGTTGAATGTGGACAATCTCTGAAAATTGAAAAATGGATACATGAAACAAATCCCTCATACAACTATATCTTACTGTGATTTACTTCTTTGGAAAGTGGAGAACAACATACAATTCTGATAACTGTAGGGTTCTGTTCAGTTGAACTTCAATGAATAAGGATTTTAGTTAATAAGCTAACTCGAGAGCTTAAGGGTCTCAAGACAAGCTCATTGGATAAAGCTTTTTCTTGGTGGCTCATTTTTTCTAGAAGGTAAATTGACTGTGCCCTGCTTGTCAAAGCAAGAGAGGGACATTGGCTGGTGAAGAGAGTGTTGGAGCATGGAGACAACAGACTAATAGGAAGGGACAAGGATGGAAACGTGTTTTTTTGTTTTGTTTTGTTTTGTGTTGTTTTTTTGAAATGAAGTCTTGCTCTGTGGCCCAGGCTGGAGTGTGCTGGCACGATCTCAGCTAACTGCAACCTCCGCGTCTTGGGTTCAAGCAATTCTTGTGCCTCAACCTCCCGAGGAGCTGGGATTACAGGTGCGCACTGCCATGCCAGGCTAATTTTTTAAATTTTTAGTAGAAACGGGGTTTTACCATGTTGTCCAGGCTGGCCTTGAACTCCTGACCTCAGGTGATCCACCCGCCTTGGCCTCCCAAAATGTTGGGATTATGGGCGTGAGCCACCGCGCCTTGCCGAAACATGTGGTTCTTGATGGAACATTGTTTTCTGTTTGTTTGCTTGTTGGTGGTCAGTGTGCAAGGAATACCACACCTGATTTGGAGGGAGCTTGAAACCAGGTTAGATACATGTGTTATGTCCAAGTCAAAGTCAATGGAGTATTTTTGAAGGACTTATAAAAAACAGCATGCGCTTCCTCTGAAGAGTGTAAATTGGCTACGTCACTCAAATACTTCAGTACCTATGGATTAGAGAGTAGAAGAGAAAAAGGTCACCAGTAGTGTTTCAGTGCACCATTCATATATGGGTATGACTCTCTAATTGTAGTTGGTTAGGCTAAATGTGTGTAGAAAAATATACTGTCATCTCATTTGTCTGAAATAGATTGAATTTCCTCGAACACTCAAGCATATCTGTCTTTTAAGATAATTTAAAACTCACTCTAGGTGATTAACAATGTCCTCATCTCCATCCTGAAACCTATGGATTCCTAGAAAGCTAGTGCTCCCTCTTCCTGGTTTAGACCTTAATTTTCCATAGCAGGCTGGCTGCTTTAACATTTTGATGCTGTAATTACCTTTATTGAAACATTGCTCTGTAAAAGGTGATTGAAGCAGCTGTCCCTGTTACGAGTTTTGATTTTCTGGAATTCTTTTCCCCAGGGGGAGTGGCCACAGCAGGTCCTATCTGGTGGTGAGTGGCTGTCATGATCTCTACAGCACCGCTCTACAGCGGCGTGCACAACTGGACCAGTTCTGACCGGATTCGCATGTGTGGCATCAACGAGGAGAGGTGAGGAGGCCGGGAAGGTGGCCGCTGCTGGCCTCCAGTGAGTGGTACCTCATCACCAGAGGGATAGCTGCACATAATAGGGCCTGGGGAGGGACCCTGGGGAGGAGACTCTTAGTTGTTTCTAATTTTCCTGTGG
This sequence comes from Colobus angolensis palliatus, assembly GCF_000951035.1. NCBI lineage: Eukaryota > Metazoa > Chordata > Mammalia > Primates > Cercopithecidae > Colobus > Colobus angolensis. The sequence goes on from NW_012114699.1 coordinate 6,503,004, forward strand.
TGGAATGGGGATGGGGCTGTGTGAGTGGCCTGATCTGCCATGCTATCTCTTTTCAGACGAAGGTGAGGAGGCCAAAAAAATGACCTTTTGCCAGCTAGCACTTGTCTACTCATTAACAACTGTCAGACTGGGGAGTAAGGGGAAGCTCAGGCAATAGCAATTTTTTTTTTTTTTTTTTTTTTTTTTTGAGACAGGGCCTCACTCTGTCACACAGGCTGGAGGGCAGCAGCACAGTCTTGGCTCACTGCAACCTCTGCCTCCTGGGCTCAAGTGATTCTCCCACCTCAGCCCCACCAGTAGCTGGGACCACATGCGGGCAACACCACGCCCGGCTAATTTTTTTTTTTTTTTTGTAGTTTTTGTAGAGATGGGGGTTTCACCATGTGGCCCGGGCTAGTCTCAAACCCCTGAGCTCAAGTGATCTGCCTGCCTCAGCCTCCCCAAATGCTGGGATTATAGGCATGAGCCACTGCCCATGCCCGGCCAGTGATTGCAGTTTTTATTTGCTGCCTCGAAGTTTGGTGCTCAAGGATATATGTAAGGTATTTTCAGTCCTTGATCTAGGTCTGGAAGAAAGATGGTTTTATTGTTCAGATTTCTGCTGGGAACTGGCAGTGGGCATTCTGGTGGTCAGCGCTTTCCCACCTCATGAGGCTAATTCCAATTTGAAGTGAGATCCTTATGAAGTATCAAAGGATGTTGAGACTGCCTAGCATAGTCTTCAGAGTTGGTGACACCTGCCTGACGTGTGTGTGTTTTCAGTTATCTGTTCCCCAGAATATTTGGTTGACCAAGATATGCCATTTCCTGATCATGCCCATACCCAAAGCACTCAAAATGGCCTTCAGAATTTACATTTGACTTTCATAACCCTTGATCAAAGAGCTGTGTGTGATAACTGCAGTGCCTCTCTCATTTTTTTTATTTTTTTGAGACAGAGTCACTCTCAGGCTGGAGTGCAGTGGTGCGATCTCGGGCTCACTGCAAGCTCCACCTCCTGGGTTCACGCCATTCTCCTGCCTCAGCCTTCCACGTAGCTGGGACTACAGGCACCCGCCACCACACCCGGCTAATTTTTTGTATTTTTAGTAGAGACAGGGTTTCACCATGTTAACCAGGATGGTCTCGAACTCCAGACCTCATGATCCACCCACCTCGGCCTCCCAAAGTGCTGGGATTACAGGCATGAGCCAGCACGCCTGGCCCTTTTTTTTTTTTTTTTTTTGAGACAGAGTTTGGGCTACAGGCGCATGCCACCACACCTGGCCAATTTCTGTATTTTTTGTAGAGATGGAGTTTTACTATGTTGACCAGGCTGGTCTCGAACTCCAGACCTCATGATCCACTCACCTCGGCCTCCTAAAGTGCTGGGATTACAGGCATGAGCCACTGCACTCAGCCGCCTCTCCCATTTTTAGAGAAGGCACTGCTCTTTCATGCTTGCTGGTGTTTTTCTGTTATTTCAACCCACTGACTGTTTAAATTCAAATATACATCAGATAAATCACCAAGACACAGAACAATATGGCTTTCCCTGGGATTCAAGATCTCACGTTTCTTGGGTAAACCTTAGAAATGTGTGTGTGCATATGGGGGAGTATTGGTGATTTTGAGGGGAAAAGGAATGGAAGTCTTTATTTATCTACTTTCTTCTTCTGTTCCTAACCGAAGAAGTATATACTTGTATGAGGTCAAGGTTAGCAGAATAGACGTTTTTATTTTCTTAAGCCATTAGTGCCTGATAGCTTAATGTTCTCTGTACTGAGGAACAAGTTAGAGATGGGCTTAAAAGGAATTTAATTTTAGGATATAAGAGTCAAGACCATGGAAAATGAGATGAAATTCTCAGGTGCTCAGGAAGAAAAGTGTTTTCCTTTACATATGAAGCATGTCCTCAGATGATCACTAGGAGATGATCTAGGGAAAGGCAGGGTGATAATAATGATTTGCGTAAGTATTCATTGGCAGGTCATGTTGACCTAGTTATAAGTAGTTGAGACTTTGATGCAGAAATCTGGACTAGAGCCTTCAAAAGACCAGCAGGACCGGGCACTGTGGTTCATGCTTGTAATCCCAGCACTTTGGGAGGCCAAGGCGAGTGGATCACCTGAGGTCAGGAGTTCAAGACCAGCCTGGCCAACATGGCGAAGCCCCGTCTCTACTAAAAATACAAAAAAAGTAGCCAGGCATGGCGGTGTATGCCTGTAATCCCAGCTACTGATGAGACTGAGGCAAGAGAATCACTTGAACCCAGGAGGTGAAGGTTGCAGTGAGCCGAGATTGCACCACTGCACTCCAGCCAGGGTGACAGAGCAGGACTCTGTCTCAAAAACAATAAAATTATATAGTAATAAAAAAAGAGCAACAGACAAGTTACCTTAGTTCACCATCTACTATAAATCCCTGCCAAGAAGGGAGCAGGAAGTAGACTCAAAATCTGATTTTCCCTCCATCTTGTTTTTTGTTTTTGAGATGCAGTCTTGCTCGGTTGCTCAGTCTGGAATGCAGTGGCACGATCTTGGCTCACTGCAACCTCCGCCACCTGGGTTTAAGTGATTCTTGTGCATCAGCCTCCTGAGTAACTAGGATTACAGGTGTGCACCACCACGCCTGGCTAATTTTTGTATTTTTAGTAGAGACAGGGTTTCACCATGTCACCCAGGCTGGTCTCAGACTCCTTATCTCAATCTGTCCACCTTGGCCTCCCAAAATGCTGGAATTACAGGTGTGAGCCACCACGCCTGGCCAGATTTTCCCTCCTTCTAAACCTGTGCCTAGTGCTTAAGATGACCCCCTTTTTTTTTTTTTTTTGAGACGGAGTTTAGCTCTCGTCGCCCAGGCTGGAGTGCAATGGTGTGATCTTGGCTCACCACAACCTGTGCCTCCCGGGTTCAAACGATTCTCCTGCCTCAGCCTCCTGAGTAGCTGGGATTAGAGGCATGTGCCACCACACCCGGCTAATTTTGTATTTTTAATAGAGACGGGTTTTCTCCACGTTGGTCCCGCTGGTCTCGAGCTCCCGACCTCAGGTGATCCGCCCGCCTCGGCCTCCCAAAGTGTTGGGATTACAGATGTGAGCCACCACGCCCGGCCTAAGATGACTTTTTAAGTGTTGTCACTTTTCATTTCATCCACCCTTTATTATCACCCGTGGTGCCTGTGGTGATCCCCCTTGCCTTTTTTGCTTCTCTTGCTACAGTCTAGGCCATGTTATCACTGATTTCCAAAATGTAATCTCACCTTATTTAAAAATCCTTTTCCTTGGCCTTTTACAACTTGTAGAATTTAGGAATTTGGGGTACAAAGCTGTGCCTGGGGTTCAACTCTTAAAGTGATATTTTAGAGGCCTGCCAGCTTTGGTAGCTGCGATTGAGGACTGCAGAACAGGAGGCATGGGCTTGCAGCTAGCCCCAGGTGGCTGTCTCTAGGCAAACCCACAGCTAAATGTGTCTGCTTGCCTGCTTGCATCCCTTCTAGGATTAATTCATGCCTTCATTCAACAAACATTTATTCAACATAATGAGAGCAAACCAATAGTCCTAGTACATTGGTGGTGAGTGCCCTAGAGTAGCATGTCTGCGTCCGGTGGGAGTCCAGATGCAAGATTGACAAACCTCCTGGTGGGAGAATAACGGAAGGCTTCCCAGAGGCAGTGGCATTTGAGCCCAGGCTTGAGGAATGAGTAGGAGTTTGAGGTGAGAGCTGGTATTTCCCTGGGACAATAAGAGCACAGTGTGGCGGTGCACAGTGGCTCACGCCTATAATCCCGGCACTTTGGGAGGCCGAGGCAAGTGGATCACCTGAGGTTGGGAGTTCGAGACCAGCCTGACCAACATGGAGAAACCCCGTCTCTACTAAAAATTCAAAAATTAGCTTGGTGTGGTAGTGCATGCCTGTAATCCCAGCTACTCGGGAGGCTCAGGCAGGAGAATCGCTTGAACCCAGGAGACGGAGGTTGCAGTGAGCTGAGATCATACCATTGCGCTCCTCCAGCCTGGGCAACAAGACAGAAACTCTGTCTTAAAAAAAATAAATAAATAAAAATAAAAAAGCACAGTGTGTTTGGGGAAGGTCCGAGTTGGAATGAAGGCAGTCTTGGGGTACTGTGGGACTGGAACCAGGGAAAATCTCCCAGGACTGGAAGGTAAGGAGCCTGGTGTGTGCTGGGTGGTATATTTCTCTTATGGGTAGTCTGGGCCCAGCAGGAACTGAAGAGGGTCTGGTTTGACAGTGGTGCTAGCCCTTAATAATTAAGGAAACAGCCCTGAGGGGTCATGGCCGTTTCTGGTTTAAGTTCCACAAAACCTTGAACATAACAGCTCTGCCTCCTCTGTGGTGGGAAGAAACAGCAGGATTGATTTTCAGTCCTGACTGAAGCCTGCTATGACCTCTGTACCCTCCTGCCGCCCCTGCCCCCGCCAGCTGCACTGTCATAACCTTGCCTGGTTGACCCAGCTCTTCCCGGGCCCCCTCCCCTGCAAGTTACTCCTGTCCCAGGCTCTTCTCTCAATGGAGCAAGTTAATGTTTGCTTAGCTCTGCCCACCCCTCTTCTCAGAGGATTTGAAACACGGCTGCATGACATTTTGCAGTGCCTTTGGGGCTGGCACTCAGGCGTGGGTATGGCTGGAGTAGCCAGGACTGCTGTTGCTTGGCTTGGTTCTGTGGTTCTCTGGCAGCTGCCTTCGAGAGCAGGGATTCTGCTTTCAAGGTGTGATTTCAGACAGGGTGGGAGCTTGCAAGGGGGGAGTGAGGATGCAGCCCACTGCCTTTTGTATGACCAGGAGGGGAAAGAATGTAAATAAATAGCACCTTCCCATGTGGGGTTGCTTGGGGGAAGTGCTGCTTGTTTTCCCTGGAGTATTCCCCCCAAAACCATCCCTGGCAATTCTAGTGGGAACACGCTTCCCCCTGGCCCAAGGCTGGGCATAGGTCTCGCTTTTGTGGTCTCTTAGGAGTTGATGTGAAAGTATGTTTTCCCTTTCCCTCAGGCCCTCCCTCCCTCCCCTTCCCGAGACCACCCTGACTGCATCTAAAGCCCTTGCCTCTCCTTACGGTCATTTCTGTTTGTCACCAACAGTCACTTCCAGCAGTGGAGCCCTCCCACTTCTGCCAGCCTAACTGCCTTTTAAAGGGAACAAGCCTTTCCCCCTCGGTTAGCCCCTTCTGGATCCCTGAAAAGATGGGGAGAGGCCCGTGGTGATCCCCCTTGCCTTTTTTGCTTCTCTTGCCCCAGGTACAATTTTGGAGTCCCTGTTTCAGTGGGAGGGAGGGAGTTAGCAGCGCCCTCCCGCTTCTGTTGGGGTTGGCTCCAGCACCCTGACTGCCCTTTGGCTAGGGTGACTGGGGAGGCGGGAGCTGGCTTCTTCAGGGCTGTCTTCAGGAGCTTGGGGTGAGGCTCTAAAGAAGGGAGGCAAAAATTAGCCAGGTGTGGTGGCGCATGCCTATAATTCTGGCTACGCAGGAGGCTGAGGCAGGAGAATTGCCTGATCCCAGGAGGCGGAGGTTGCAGTGAGCCGAGATCGAGATTGCGCCACTGCACTCCAGCCTGGGCAACAGAGTGAGATTCAATCTCAAAAAAAAAAAAAAAAGGAGAGAAAGAAGGGAGGTGATTTCAGGCACAGTGTATTTCCCCAGGGGCACACAGAGCAGTCCTGTGCCTTGCCCACCCAGGAAACGCACTGCAGCATCTATGTTGGGGTTTTATTCTTTAACCTCAATCTCCTCCTTGGCCACTCCCACCCACAGCTCCCAAGGGCAGGGGGCAATAGTTTTTTCTGTTGTTGTTGTTGTTTTGAGACAGGGTCTCACTCTGTCGCCCAGGCTGAAGTGCAGTGGTGGGATCTTGGCTCACTGCAACCTCTGCCTCCCAGACTCAAGCGATTCTCCTGCCTCGGCCTCCCAAGTAGCTGGGATTACAGGTGCCTGCCACCACACCCAGCTAATTTTTGTGTTTTTTAGTAGAGTTGAGGTTTTACCATGTTGGCCAGGCTGATATGGAACTCCTGACCTCAGGTGATGTACCCACCTTGGTTGGCCTCCCAAAGTGCTGGGATTACAGGTGTGAGCCACTGTGCCCGGCCTAATAGTTCTTGCTGTACTTAAAATACCAGACTTTCAGTGGGTAACTTCACCCTTCCAGTCTAATACCACCCCCTTCTTTTTTTTTTTTTTTTTTGGTCAGGATGTACCATTTTCTATGATGCTTACCTGAAATTTGGAGAAGACTTTTTGAGCAGGGGGAGATGCAGTTGAATTTTCCTCCTTTGGGACCCAACTGTCTGGCCTTGAGTCTTTTTTCTCTGGGGCATATGAACCTGAATTTGGGGTCTGAGGCCTTTCGGACGGGAGAGAACAAAGTGATGCTGGGAGACTGATGGGGGGTGGGGGGGCACTGGCCGGAGATAGGATGTAGGCAAGGATAGAAGGAGGGTGTTGCCTAGAACTCTAGAAAAGGGGGCAGTGTCTCCTGGAGGGAAAAAAGTAGTATTCTTAAAATAATGCCTCTCAGCACCCAGTGACCTGGTGGCCTCCAAGTGGTATCATTACCAGTGCTAATAAACGTGTCTCTGCTCTAGGCAAGCCAGGAGGTGAATAGGTGATGATTCAGATTTAGACCTGAAAACACAACAGGGGTTTATTTGTTTTAGAAGAAGATTACCTATATGACACTTTTAACCAGCTGCCCTTAGAGACTTAAAATAAGATTGTATTTAAAAGAAAAATGGGTTTTGCATACCTTTTGAGGCATTCAGTGGTTCTCATGTCTCTCCTCTTTGAGCAATGCCCTGTACATCCTGGGTGGTCATTTTGGCAGGTAAGCTACAGGGAAAAGGTAAAAGTGCTAGGGTGTCCACGCTCCTGGCAAGAGCCCTAGAAAACAGGGTAAACAGTCCAAAGAAGGGAGTCTAGTCAGACTGGGCTCTGGCAGGGACTTCCAACGCTAGGTGTGGAGCCTCCACTTTGTAACCAAGAACCCCCAGTTCCTTGTAATCCTCCTCACAATCTCACCTCACAGGAAGTGAGACAGGAAGGTTTTATGGGGACCCAGGAAGGCAAGAGGCATTCTGGGGAAGGTGGTGGTGGCTCTAATCCTGGGCCTCATGTCCCTTCTCTGGTTGTATCTTCCATGCTAGAAGAGCACCTCTTTCTGATGAGGAGTCAACGACAGGCGACTGCCAGCACTTTGGATCTCAGGAGTTTTGTGTCAGCAGCAGTTTTTCCAAGGTAAGAGGCTTTATGGAGCCACGAGCTGTCCACCAAAGGATGGAGCTGAGCTGCCCAGAAGGTGTGCCCAGCCTGCCATCCCAAGAAGTGGGCAGAAAGGGACAGGGTCTCTCCCAGGAGTTGGTGTTGGTGGGACACAAATTGGCTGGCTGCCCTCTGCGTCTTCCGAGACCTGGTTGGTTGAGTTGCAGAGAAGACCAGCAGTTGCCTCTCAGGGTTCTCAGAACACTTGCACCATCTTCAGCGAGCTGGCTGAAATGTGCATGCTATCCTGTCGTTGCAGGTGGAGCTCACGGCAGTTGGAAGTGGCAGCAATGCCCGGGGGGCAGACCCAGATGGCAGTGCTACAGAAAAACTTGGGCACAAGTCAGAAGACAAGCCTGACGATCCCCAGCCAAAAATGGACTATGCTGGGAATGTGGCAGAGGCCGAGGGCCTCTTGGTGCCCCTGAGCAGCCCAGGAGACGGGCTCAAGCTTCCCTCATCTGACAGCGCCGAGGCCAGCAACAGCAGGGCCGACTGTTCCTGGACTCCACTCAATACCCAAATGAGCAAACAGGTTGACTGCTCACCTGCTGGAGTAAAGGCTTTGGACTCTCGGCAAGGTGTTGGAGAGAAGAATACTTTCATTTTGGCAACTCTGGGAACCGGAGTCCCTGTGGAGGGGACCCTGCCTCTGGTTACCACTAACTTTAGCCCTCTGCCAGCCCCTATCTGTCCCCCTGCTCCCGGTTCAGCCTCTGTCCCCCCCTCTGTTCCAGATGCATTCCAGGTTCCCCTCTCCGTCCCTGCCCCAGTCCCCCATTCAGGGCTTGTTCCAGTCCAAGTTGCCACTTCAGTTCCAGCTCCTTCCCCTCCCTTAGCACCTGTCCCGGCTCTGGCTCCGGCACCACCGTCGGTGCCCACGCTCATCTCTGACTCGAACCCCCTTTCTGTTTCGGCCTCAGTCTTGGTGCCTGTGCCAGCTTCTGCTCCCCCTTCAGGCCCGGTTCCCCTGTCGGCTTCAGCTCCTGCCCCGCTTTCAGTCCCAGTTTCAGCTCCTCCCTTGGCTCTCATCCAGGCTCCTGTGCCCCCTTCAGCTCCGACCTTGGTTCTCGCTCCCGTCCCCACTCCGGTTCTGGCTCCCATGCCAGCATCCACACCTCCAGCGGCCCCTGCCCCTCCGTCTGTGCCCATGCCCACTCCAACCCCGTCTTCTGGCCCGCCTTCTACCCCCACCCTCATCCCCGCCTTTGCTCCTACGCCGGTGCCTGCACCCACCCCAGCCCCCATCTTTACTCCAGCCCCCACACCCATGCCTGCTGCCACGCCAGCTGCCATTCCCACCTCTGCACCCATCCCAGCCTCCTTCAGTTTGAGTCGAGTGTGCTTTCCTGCAGCTCAGGCACCAGCTATGCAAAAAGTCCCCCTGTCCTTTCAGCCAGGGACAGTGCTGACCCCGAGCCAGCCGCTGGTATATATCCCACCTCCAAGCTGTGGGCAGCCGCTCAGTGTGGCCACACTGCCAACCACTCTAGGGGTCTCCTCCACTCTTACGCTCCCTGTCCTGCCGTCCTACCTGCAGGACAGGTGTCTCCCAGGCGTGCTAGCCTCCCCAGAGCTCCGTTCTTACCCATACGCATTTTCTGTGGCCCGGCCTCTGACTTCGGATTCCAAGCTGGTATCTCTGGAGGTGAACAGGCTCCCTGGCACTTCCCCATCCGGTAGCACCACCACCCAGCCTGCACCCGACGGGGTCCCTGGGCCTTTGGCAGATACCTCCCTCGTCACTGCTTCTGCCAAGGTGCTTCCAACTCCACAGCCTCTGCTACCAGCCCCCAGTGGGAGCTCAGCCCCACCACACCCCTCCAAGATGCCCACTGGCACCGAGCAGCAAACAGAAGGGACTTCCGTTACCTTCTCTCCTCTTAAGTCACCGCCACAGCTGGAACGAGAGATGGCCTCTCCACCTGAGTGCAGCGAGATGCCCCTTGATCTGTCCTCCAAGTCCAACCGCCAGAAGCTTCCATTGCCGAACCAGCGCAAGACACCCCCCATGCCTGTGTTGACTCCCGTGCACACCAGCAGCAAGGCCCTCCTCTCCACAGTCCTGTCTAGGTCTCAGCGCACGACCCAGGCTGCCGGCAGCAACGTCACCTCCTGCCTGGGCTCCACTTCCTCACCCTTTGTCATATTTCCTGATATCGTGAGGAATGGGGACCCGAGCACCTGGGTGAAGAACTCAACCGCGCTGATTAGCACCATTCCTGGCACCTACGTGGGAGTGGCCAACCCAGTGCCTGCATCCCTGCTGCTGAACAAAGACCCCAACCTTGGCCTCAACCGTGACCCCCGCCATCTCCCCAAGCAGGAGCCCATCTCCATCATTGATCAAGGAGAGCCGAAGGGCGCTGGTGCCACGTGTGGCAAAAAGGGCAGCCAGGCTGGTGCTGAGGGACAGCCAAGCACAGTGAAACGATACACCCCAGCCCGCATTGCCCCTGGGCTGCCAGGGTGCCAAACCAAGGAACTCTCTTTGTGGAAACCCACGGGGCCGGCAAATATTTATCCCCGGTGTTCAGTCAATGGGAAACCTACCAGTACCCAGGTCCTGCCTGTTGGCTGGTCCCCGTACCACCAGGCGTCTCTGCTTTCCATTGGCATTTCCAGTGCTGGGCAGCTGACCCCCGGTCAGGGGGCGCCCATCAGGCCCACCAGTGTTGTTTCGGAGTTTTCTGGTGTGCCATCTCTCAGCTCCAGCGAAGCCGTGCACGGACTTCCCGAGGGGCAGCCACGACCTGGGGGCACCTTTGTTCCAGAGCAGGACACTGTTACAAAGAACAAAACTTGCCGGATTGCTGCCAAGCCTTATGAAGAACAAGTCAATCCTGTCCTCTTGACCCTCAGCCCTCAGACCGGGACCCTGGCACTGTCTGTTCAGCCTAGCGGTGGGGACATTCGAATGAATCAGGGGCCTGAGGAATCAGAGAGCCACCTCTGCTCTGACAGCACTCCTAAGATGGAAGGCCCCCAGGGGGCTTGTGGCCTGAAGCTGGCAGGAGACACGAAGCCTAAGAACCAAGTGCTGGCCACCTACATGTCCCATGAGCTGGTCCTGGCCACCCCCCAGAACCTGCCTAAGATGCCTGAGCTGCCTTTGCTACCTCACGACAGCCACCCCAAGGAACTTATCTTGGACGTGGTTCCGAGCAGCAGGAGGGGCTCCAGCACTGAGCACCCACAGCTTGGAAGCCAGGTGGATCTGGGGCGAGTGAAAATGGAGAAGGTGGATGGTGATGTGGTCTTCAATTTAGCCACCTGCTTCCGGGCTGATGGCCTCCCAGCGGCTCCCCAAAGGGGCCAGGCTGAAGTTCGGGGTAAGGCCGGGCAGGCTCGAGTGAAACAAGAAAGTGTAGGGGTCTTTGCTTGCAAGAACAAGTGGCAGCCAGATGATGTGACGGAATCTCTGCCGCCCAAGAAGATGAAGTGCGGCAAAGAGAGGGACGGCGAAGAGCAGCAGCTGCAGCCCCAAGCCAAGGCCATGGTCCGGAGTTCCCACAGACCCAAGGTGAGTGCCGAGCTAAGGTCCAGGGTGGGGCCGAGACACTGCTGGTCTACTTGGTGCTGTGGATGGCAACCTCCTGTGACCCCTACCCTGTGACACAGTGCTGCTGGGCAGCTGTGTGAACTGAACGGATTGGAAGGCTTTTGTAAAAGGAATAATGACCTGCTGTCCCCTCCCTAGGTCACATTTTCCATATACGGTGTCTCAGCATGGGGAGAGGCTGGCTTGTAGTTTGTAGGATGTGGGAAATGATTCCGTCCCTGGGGTAGGGAAGCCATTGTCCCAGATGAGGTCGGAAAGCGGAAGAAGGTATTGGTGAGGGAAATCAATGAATAACAGGCTCTTCCTTGAATAACCATTCTTCCTTTTCCTATACTGAGAGAACACTGGCCTTGAGAACTTAGGGATGGGGAGAGCAGGGGCCTCTGACGGGGTTGTTCCTTGCACCGCTGGTGGGGGGCCTGCTTGGGATTTGCTGGGAGCCTTGTGGGGTCAGAGCCAATTTGACTTCTGTGCTAATCTATCAGTTTCCTACCCGCTCAAATGCTTGAGGCAGCAGATTTGGGTTTTGGCCCATTGGGGGTTGGATGGGCAAGGAAGGTTGGGTGTCTGGGTGTTGGTCTTAACAGGCTATGGATGGTGGCAGAGTTCTAGGCAAAAAGGTGGGCCAGGAACACTTGATGAGAATCCCCTGGTCCCCCAGAAGGGACCAGAGGCCACTGGTGATCCAAGGAGAATCTTGAAACATTTGAGGATAGGGTTTATTGAAAATCTAGAACAGCTTGAAGTTCTGTTAGCAAGCTTTCAAGTTGGATGTTGATGTACACTAAGGGACAAATTTCTGGCTAGAGCGCTGTGAATTTGTCTGTGGCAAAAGTTTATGGTCTTTTCTGGACCATAGACCATTTTGAAAAGCTAATGAGAGCTATGGACCCTGTCCCCAGAAACGTGACCTCAGAATTTTGCCAATAATTTCAGGGGGTTCATGGACCTGACCTCTGCCCCATCGCCCAAAGCCCACCCAGGGACTCCAGGTTAAGAACCCCTGGGATAGGTGTTTGGGTGGCTTTTAACTCACAAACCTCACAACCACCCTGGTATGTCAGAGACACATGAAGTAGGAACGTGGGTCATGACGCAGTAGAGCATATAACAGTTGGCAGGTAACTGCCATCTGCACTCGGTGGTAATATGAATAATAATTCATGTCGTTAGAGTTGTATTTCTACATATGTTATCTAATCCTTACGGTAACCCTATGAGGTGAATGCTACACCAATCTACAGGTGAGAAAATAAATGAAACAGAGGCTCAGAGAGGATACACTACCCAGTTACACAGCTACTAAATGGCAGAACTAGAACTCAGACTCTGGTCTCTGGTTCCAAAGTCCATGTTCTTCTTCAGCCAGCTATACCATATTATCTTCCACTCGCTTTCTTTTTTTTTTTTTTTTTTTTTTTTGAGTCAGGGTCTTGCTCTGTCACCCAGGCTGGAGTGCAGTGGCTCGATGACAGCTCATCGCAGCCTTCATCTTCTGGGCTTAAGCAGTCTCCCACTTCAGCCTCCCAAGTAGCTGGGACCACAGGTGTGTACCACTATACCTGGCTAATTATTTTTTGTAGAGACGAGGTCTCACTATGTTAGCCAAGCTAGTCTCGAACTCCTGGGCTGAAGCAATTCTCCTGCTTCAGTCTCCCAAAGTGCCGGGATTACAGGTGTGAGCCACTGCACCTGACTATCTTCTACTCTCTGCCCGTGGAACTGTTTCACTGAATGTTTTGCAAGTTTTTGTTGCATGGCTACTGTATGCCAGTCCTTCCCAGGCAAGGGGAATATATCTTCAGGAGGGTGGTATCATAGATTGATGAGGAGTATGCTCCCTGGAGCCAGACACAGAGCCTGGGTTTGAATTTTGGCCCCACCTCTTCCTAGCTGTGTGCTATTAGTCAAGCTACTTAATCTCTATGGCCTTCAGTGTCTTAATCTATACACAAGACAATAATAGTACCTACTCATAGAGTTGTTGTGAAGATTAAATGAGATGATGATATAAAATGTCCACAATAGGCAAATCCATGGAGACAGAAAGTAGACTAGTGGTTGCCTAGGGCTGGGGAGGATGGAAGAATTGGGGAATGATTGTTTAATGGGTATTGGGTTTCTATTCAGGGTGATGAAAAAGTTCTGGAGCTAGATAAGTAGGGATGGTTACATAGCTCTATGACTATACTAAAAACAATTGAATTTTACACTTAAGTGAATTGCATGGTATATCTCAATAAATTATATCTCAGTAAAGCTGTCATTTTAAAAACGATTAAAGAATGCAATATACATAAGTGTGTAGAGTAGTACCTGGCACATAGTAGGTGTTCAGTTAGCGTTAGTGGTTGCTGTTATTGTTAGCATTACAAACAAAATAGATGTGGCCCCGCCTCTCATGAAGCTTATGTCTTACAGATGACTCAGTGACAGGTGGGCACTGCTCCATCCTATATTAGATGAACAGTTCAGTGGGCCCACTGTCAAATGCAGAGGGCAGAGAATAAAATTACAAGATCAGGGGCCTGGAAGCAGCTCTTCACAACTGCCTGTAAGGATTTAGTAAATGTCTATTTTTTGGAAGTGCAAATCACTTCATTCTTTTTTACATGCCACCTTCCTGAGAAGGAAACTGTTGATCAGCAAACTAAGATCAGAGGTTTGTTTGAAACAGCCCCTTTCAGGGCTTGGCCAAGAATGAAAATCATCTCCTGTTGCCAGTACCACCTGCCCAAGTCCTCTCGGGATCCTAAAGGGCCTTCTGCATCACCAGCAGAAAGAAAGTTCTGCTTCATTTGGTGTTGGATGTATTTTATTGTCTTCTCATTCCTTGGAAAATTCTTTGGAAAATATTTCAAAACTCTGTTAACCAGAACATTTGTCTCACACAGTCTCCCCATCCTCCCAACTTCATGCATAAGTTGGAGTGTGCGAAATATTTTTATTCCTGACCTCAGGTGATCTGCTCGCCTCAGCTTCCCGAGGTGCTGGGATTGCAGGCTTGAGCCACCGCACCCTGCTAGATGTTCTGTTTTACTTGTTTTTGTCTTAGGAAGTAAAAGTTAATGATCTGTATTTGAAAGAGCCAGCTAAGAATGATATTCAGAAATAAATAGGACATGTTCAAATGTATGTGCATTTGACTTTATTCCCCCTGACTTAAAATATGTTTTTCTCCAGCCATACTTGAAGGTCAGTTTTTAAGCAACAGTTCCCCATCTTCCTCTTTGCAACCAATGCTTTCCTCCTCCTAACACTTTGGTTTGTAGGAACTGGCAGTGAGCCAAGGGGGAAACTGAACTTGAATTTTTAGTTCAGGCCTCTGCTGAAAATAAGAAGCAGGAGGAGTTCATGGGATAGGAGGAGTCCTGGAATTTGATGGGTAGCAGTGATTCCCTGTCCCTAGAGAATTAGGAGGCCCCAGCCCCCGAAAATGTTCCATCAGTAAGGTATGTGCCATCCCCTTAGCTGGAGGTATACCACGATAACCTTCTAGCAGGCGAGGCATGGGTCAACTTAGGGAAAAACAACTCAAGCAAGTTTAACCCTTCCTTTCCTCCTCAGACCTGCTTTTATTGTTCCAACGTTTTGCTTATTCTGCACTCCCTGTATACTAGAATACTGGAAATCCCTACATTGCCCTATTTCTTGCTTAGTGGCACAGAGAGACCTCAAAGCTCATGAGAATACGTGACTGTTAGGCTGAGAGTGTCCTTGCAGTGTGTGAGCACAGCCATTGTGCCTCTTAGATGTGCCAGGCAGTGGGCGTGGGAGAAGCTGAGCTGAAGCAACTGAGGAAGTGATTCGGGGAAGATAGGTAGTGAGAGCTGATGCCCAGAGGCCTGGGCTGGGGGCCAGGAGCCTTGGGTCCCAGTCCCAGTCCTGGGTCTTTCTCACTGCAAGCACAAATGTGCTAACTTGCGGGTTGGCCTGGTAAGTGGCAGTCCCTGAGCCAGTGGACACATGGGGTTGTGTGTTACCCTGGACAAGTCATTCAACCCTTTGTCTTGGAGCCTCCGTTTTCTTATCTGGTCAGTGGGGATAATATTAGCTTCTCCTCCCTGGGTTGTGGGGAGGATAAAATCCAATAATAGAGATGAGAGCATTTGGACAAGTTGAAAGTGCTGCAGAGTATAAAGCGGCATTATGAATAATGCCTGGGCCTTTTCACTGGGTTTTATAAATATGAGGATATTTGAATTGCTCTGGTGTCATGTTTTTCTTCTTGCCTTAGTTGAATCTCTTTTCTGGTATTAATTTACACGTGAAAAGAGACAATTTGTCTTGAGTTGGCCTGTACTGAGAATTATTTTCAGTTGTTGGTGCAATACCATTCACAGTGAAGTTATTTGAACAATGTAGTCTCCCAACTTGCAGAAGAGGCATTTTGTTTAATGCCGGTCTCTCCATTGGTGTTTGCGTACAGAGAGTATGGGGCCTGACTTTGCACCTTTTAAAATGACTTTGGGTGTTTATTCACTGGCTTGTGAACGCAGACTCTGTAGACCTCTTTAAAGTGATGGGGTGTGGACGCCTACGGGGATTAGCTGGGGCCCTGGACTCAGTCCAAAAGAATCCCCGTCGCCCACTGTGGAAGGCAGCGCACGGCCCCTTGCCCCTGGTCCCCCACTCTGGGCAGCTCATGCCTCTAGGTCAGAAACAGGACACACAGCTCAACCTCGGGAGAGCTTTCTTAAGAAACGAAACTGATCTCAGATCTGACCCTCTACCTCTCCACAGTGCCGGAAGCTGCCCAGTGACCCCCAGGAATCCACCAAGAAAAGCCCCAGGGGGGCTTCAGATTCAGGAAAAGAGCACAATGGAGTCAGGGGAAAGCACAAGCACCGGAAGCCGACAAAGCCGGAGTCCCAGTCTCCAGGAAAACGAGCTGACGGCCACGAGGAAGGTAGGCCCCAAGGCCCTGGCCCTCTGGGCTGGGCTGCAGAGGGATCCCCAGGGCACGGTGGTGAGGGCAGAGGGGCTCAGGCGCTGACTCCTTCACTCCGGAAAAGTGAGACTTCTTCAGTGTGGAAAGAAGATATGATTGACCCCTCTGAAGTCTAAGGTGAGCGAGCAAGGATCAGGGGCCCCTTCTGCTCCCCCTGGGCGCTAGAATAAGGCTGAAGGAAGTGGTTTTCAGACACAAACACCAGGCCCACAGCACAGTAGCCGACCCATTTCCCCGCGATGGGTCTAGGCTCAAAGAAACAAGTTTAAGGAGAATTTAGACAAAAACCACAGAATGGGGGTTCATTATGCTGTCTTCTTTGAGTATACTGGAAAACTGCCATTCTGAAAAGATGAAAATCAATAGTTAGCTAGTTAGCTAGGAGAGTTTAGAGAAATCTTAAACGTTTATTGTCACTTAGGGACACACAGAATGTTTGGGATGAAAGGGCTGGTACGTGTCCCTAACCTGTCCGTTTTGCCACTAATAGTTTCTGGGCACCCTTATCAGGGAGAGAATCCCCAGCATTCCTGAGCATAGGAGTCCAGGTTCATGGTCTTGCCCATCTGACATGACTATGACCTGCCTCTTCTGGTCTATTTTGTTTTGTTTTGTTTTGTTTTTTTGTTTTGAGACAGAGTCTCGCTTTGTTTCCCAGGCTAGAGGGAGTTCAGTGGCACAATCTCGGCTCACTGCAGCCTCAACCTTCTGAGCTCAAGTGATCCTCCCACCTCAGCCTCCTGAGTAGCTGGGACCACAGGCATGTGCTAGCTACTCACAAACATCTGGCTGATGTTTGTAGTTTTTGAAGAGATGAGGTTTCACCACGTTTCCGAGGCTGGTCTTGAACTCCTGGGCTCAAGCTGTCTCCCTGCCTCAGCCTCCCAAAGTGTTGGGCTTACAGGCGTCAGCCACCGCATCCGGCCTGATCTGTTCTTAGCCGTTTTTCTCTATTCACTGTCCCCTTGTTCCCATCTTCCCGCCTCACTCAATCCTCCAAGATTCACTGAGATTGCCCTCCTCTGTGACCTGCTCCAGCTCAGTTAGAACTTTTTCTTTTTCTTTTTCTTTTTTTTTTTTTTTGAGATGGAGTCTCACTCTGTCACCCAGGCTGGAGTGCAGTGGCGCAATCTCGGCTCACTGCAAACTCTGCATCCCGGGTTCAAGTGATTCTCCTTCCTCAGCCTCCCGAGTATCTGGGACTACATGTAGTTGAGCGCCACCATGGCCGGTGAATTTTTGTATTTTTAGTAGAGGCGGGGTTTCACCATGTTGGTCGTCCTGGTCTCGATCTCCCGACCTCAGGTGATCCACCCATCCCGACCTCAGGTGATCCACCCATCCCGACCTCAGGTGATCCACCCATCTCGGCCTCCCAAAGTGCTGGGATTACAGGCACGAGCTACCATGCCCAGCAGAACTTTGTTGAGGTGCAGCAACCTCAGAGTCCTAAGGGCAGTGGGGCCTCCTACTTTCCTACTTTCTGGCACACCATCAAATTGATACTGTGCACTGCCTTTTCTGGTATCAGCAAAAGTGACCAAACTCCCAGTTTTTAAAAACCACCTGGAAACATGCATTGTCTACAAGAGACACATATGTGATGGTCATGTAAGGGGACCAAATAAATGTAACCCAGAGTAACCACAGGGTAAACACAAACTCTTTCTCAGTCTTTCCCCCTGAGCCTTATAGGTGGGCTTTCTGGTCTTTAGGCTTTGATTGTAACATTGCTGCCTTCTGTCTCCAAACCACACATCACTCCAGGTTCCTTGGAAAAGAAAGCAAAGAGCAGTTTCCGTGACTTTATTCCTGTGGTTCTGAGCACCCGCACGCGCAGTCAGTCTGGTGAGTGAGACTAAGGTGATGGCCCCTCTAGGCATCTTCTATGAAAAGAGAGATCGAAATTTGGTTGAGCAGTTTTACCATGGGCCCAGGTGTCGAGTTGGGAATTTGATTCGCTGTGCCACAATGCCCAGCTCCTTGCAGAGATAAGAGAGCCCCGGGTGGGGGCAGGGGACAAATAGTCCTCAAATATTGCCCACTGTTTGAGGACTATTTGTTCAACTTTTCAGAGCAGGAATTTGACATCTCTTGTTGGGAGCTGATGGTGGAAAGAGCTAAGGCCTGTGCCACTCAGGAAAGCCTGTTCAACTCCAAGCTTTGGCACCTCGTCATTACTGGGGCCAATCTCAGGCACAGACTTTTAACTTTTGACGTTGGTCTTAATGCCCTGTGTGACAGGCATCCTCAAAATTGGAAAAGTCATTGAATTGTCAGGGCTGGCAGAATCACATTTGGCTCCCTGAATTTGTATTGGTCAACCTCCAGGGACTAAAAGAAGCTAGCCCTTTCTAGCCACCGCTACCTTCTGCTAGCCTCCACACTGGTATCCAGGGCTGGAGATGGTTGCCCCGTTCACCCAATTTCCATGCAAATTGGATAGAATGGGGAAGCAAGGTATAGTGTAAACTCAGTTATCTGACATTCTATTAACTAGCACCTTAGCACATGGCAAGTGAGGTGGTAATTGGGGCTCATAATGATGGCCTGGAGGCCTTACAAAATCCTGAAGTGTCCTCTGAATTATCAAAGAGCGATTACATTACAGCCAGTTCCACTTTAGTGTTAAACACATTGTACTGTATTTGATTCTTTGGAAATTGGTGATTCCTTTGTGATCTCTATGATGATTCTGTATTAACCAGAATATTAGATTAACCAGAACACTTTGTTTTGCCTGGCCTATATAACGGAAAGTGTGCTGTTATTTGCTGTCTTTTAGCAGTCTGACTAACTTGAAGCTTTGGTCAAGGGCTACTTACTCTATTTGCCTCAAACCATTTCTTTCTTCTGCTGACCTTGCTTGGGTCTGGGGACTGTTGAGTTAATAGCTGGGCCTTGGGAGAAAGATGGTGGTATCTCACAGCTGCTTCCGAGGAGGAAGGTGTCAAATCTCCTGTAGTGTGAAACCAGGCCAATTTAGGATGTACTTTTGTTGTTAGCAGAGTTGAAGGAAAGAGTGGAGAGAGAAAATGGCCTCTTGGCAAGGTGGCTGAGGAAGGCAGGAAAGGTATCATCCATCCTGGGGTGGTGGAGGAGGAGGGGGAAGCGCTTGCCCAGCAGTGAGGAACAGCTACAACCCGGTGGAGGGAGGCGCCTGGGAGGAAGCTCCACCCCTGAACTCTTGGCAAGTCAGGAGGAGGTGGGGTCAATTTAAGGGAAGTGGGCGTGCCTGGGTGCATTTGGGCGTGACCCAACCAGACTCTCACAGATCACAGGAAAGGGACTCCTTCTTGCTTTGCTTTTCTTGAGACTCTTCTCTTGTGATGATTCTGCTTGGCCTGGGTGGCTCTGTCCCCAAGATTGGCGGTGCCACAAAAGGATTATGTCCTCCCTTGCCCTGTCTGAGACCCCAATTGCCCTCTCCTAGCCCCTGATTTCCCAGGGACCCGTGGCCCTCTCCTGCCCTTCACAAAATACTTGGCACCTTATAAGAGCTAAGCAAGCGTTTTGGGTGTGAATTCAGGTAACACTGTAACGTGGATGAGTAAGGGTGTGTGTTTTTAATACTTGATGTTGTCTGGTATATTGGACTCTGTAAAGCACATATGCGTGAAAGATCTTATTTGAGCCTCAAAACAGCCCTGTGAGGTCAGTAAGGGGAGAACAGTATCCCCATTTTATAGATGAGGAGACTGCACTGAAGGAACTTTCCCGAAGGGTACAGCTTATTACTGGCAGAGCCTGAACTTGAACCCAGACCTTCAAACTCCTAGTCCAGGGCATTCACTTCGACACCATGCTTTGTCCTTTGAAGAAGTACCTGACCATCCTCTGTACATCCCGTCCACAGGAAGCATCTGTAGCTCCTTTGCTGGCATGGCAGACAGTGACATGGGAAGCCAGGAAGTCTTCCCCACAGAAGAAGAAGAAGGGGTAACCCCCACCCCAGCTAAGCGTCGAAAGGTGAGAAAGACCCAACGGGACACCCAGTATCGCAGCCATCATGCCCAGGACAAGTCTCTGCTGAGCCAGGGTCGAAGGCACCTGTGGCGAGCCCGAGAAATGCCCTGGAGGACAGAGGCTGCCCGGCAAATGTGGGACACCAATGAGGAGGAGGAGGAAGAGGAGGAGGAGGGCCTGCTGAAGAGGAAGAAACGAAGACGGCAGAAGAGCCGAAAATATCAGACTGGGGAGTACCTGACGGAGCAAGAAGATGAGCAGCGGCGGAAAGGGAGAGCAGGTAAGGCTGGCCAGGGGCTCTGCTGTCGCCGTAGCCTGTTTGGCTTCTGGGAACCCTCGGGCATCTCTACGCCAGCCAAAGGCTTCGGGACCCAAAGAAACCCGGTGCTATGATCTCCAGCTGCCAGAGGGGGTCACTCAACTCCAGCTCCCAGCCTTTGGCTTTGGGTTGACATTGAATGAGTTCGGATTGGCCTGCAGGTGAGCGGAGGACATGAAGGCCCAAGCCCTCCAGTTTCTTATAGAAGTCTGAACCTGTGGGCAAGGCCGCGGTGACATCCTTGGCATGGGACAACTGGATACCAGGGAGTTCTCTGGTTGGCTTGAGGGAGTCGAGTCTTTTGGGAGGACGGGTTCTCTCTCCTAGAATCTTGGGTTCAAGAAGACAGAGGGCATCGGCTGCCTTTCCTGGGATACTTGCAGCCTCTAAGCTAAAAAGAAGTCCAGTGGGTTCTTCAAACCAACAGAAGAACTTCAAGTAGAAACGGGCACAGCATTGCTTTATCCGTTAAAGCCACAGTGATTATTCAGAGACGGAGTGAAGCTTTGAGGTGACCCAAAGTGGCATCATTTTTGTTGGACCTGAGTTAAGAAGGCAGGCAGCCCAAAGAGAAAACCAGGCTTTCTCTGATCACATCAAATGCTGTGATATACCATCCTGGAGGCACAGACTGTCACAAGACGCTAGTATCAGTATGTTCCACTGAGTACTGTTCAGGCCCGTTCCTATAGTGGATTTCTAAATGAGCAAAAAGCACATCTCTGGGTTTTATAAGAACACCTCTGTCTCTCACTCTCGTTCTCTGACCTCTACCCTGGAAGCAGCAATTGATTGCCTCCTATAATGTATTCATCCTGAGCTGCCAGTAAACATCCGCTGTCTCCTTTTTAGCTAAAACTGAATAACCTCATACTGAGTGGGTAGTAGATTCCAGGTTTGCTATAATGCAAAGATGGCTTAACCTCATTTCCGGCTCTGTTTATGTGGAGATATATATGATACCCATCTCTACGTTCAAGAGAGTAATTGAGCTAATTTTCATCAACTGTGTGACAGAGTGGGTACAATTTTCTCTTCTTCTGCTAGGGCAATAATAGATTGGTCAGGAATAAGTTGTCAAGCTGTTGGCCTCAGCCACTTGTGTTAGGATGAAGAGGAGCTTTTGTGTATCACCTAATCTTCTCTAATGGCACCTGGTTTCCTAGCATGGAAGCTTCCTGTGGAACGTATTGGCGCTTGGAACCAGAAGGACCTTCAAGGTTGCCTGGTCCAGTTTGCCACCCAATGCAGAGATAGAGATCTCCACAGCATTCTTGACAGGTAGCCAGCCTTTTCATGAACACACCTCCAGTAATGCAGAGAACACCACCAATGAAGGCATCCTACTTGATTTGGGGGGAGCTCCAGTTGTTGGAAAGTAGGTCATTCTTCCTCCATGGATGTGTCTAAGGGTTTTGCATTGAGGCAGCTGGATTTGGCACATGGTCTGGTCACTTTCCTCCAGATCTGATGATGGCATCTTCGTGCAGGAATTTGGCAAAGGCCAAAATGAGGCAGGATACACTTCTGTCTGAGCCTCCTGATTTTCTTTTCATCCTGGTTTTGGTTATGTCCTGTCTTGACCTGCGGAGCAGGTAGGCAGAGCCACTTCCACTCACACACCTGCCACCTCCGCTCTCTGGTCCTTTGTAGGCTACTATAAAGCCTTCACTTCTCTGCAACTGAATAAACACCCGAGCCTGCCCTGCCCTGGATAAACAAGGTGGGCTGTTTCTTTGCCTGTAGCATTGAACACTGTAATATGACTTCTTCATATTTCCTGGAGTCCTCATAAGGCATGGTTCTGTTCCTTCCTCTTTTGCCTCAGCCCAAATGTGTTGCATCAAAAGCCTGAGTTTAGAACATTCTGATTGGAAGTGCTATTAGAGACCGTGTAGTACAGCAATTCCTGGACAGGCTATGAGGCCCCACTAGTGGGCTGAGGCTAGTTGGGAGAAAGGGCTGGCATGACAGCTGGCCTTCTAGGAACTGTGCCTAAGCTGCAGCCAACTCCTCATGCTGGAATGATGGCTCCCACATCTGGATCTGCCTTTGGCAATGTCACATGTGAGAGCCCATGTCAGGGTTGGGGGAGGAGAGTTGAGAATTCTTCAATCTCAGTCCCTTCATTTCACCAATTGCTAGGCATGGTGTTCATTTCGTGGGGAGGAAAACACACGGGCATGGGTCCACCTCAAGAGCTTGTGCTTAAATAACAGAATAATGATGCCTTACTTGTTATAACACTTTTTGAAAGGGATTTTGCATGTATTACTTTATTTCATTCTCATACCACTCTTGTGATGTAGATTATATTCTCCCCATTTTACAGATATGGCAACTGAGGCTCAGAGCAATTAGGACTTGAGCCCAGCCAATCACACAATTGACGGCCAAGCCAAGCAGCACTAATCTTGAGAGACGAGGCTAAACACACAATCAGTCGCCCCTACACACAGGGTTAGGACAGACCCTGTGGGATGAAGCTCTTGATAATGGAGTTCTCGGCAGGCCTTTTTGAAATTAGAATGTACTTTGTTCAGCAAGCTGTGGCTAAATTAGAGATGTTACTGGTGTGTTCTAGTGACACCAGTGACTTGATTTTCACCCAGAAAGGGCAGCAGGTTTCTGCCCTTGACTGCCAGCTAAGTAGGCTCATGGTGCCTTCTAGTTTCAGGGAGTTCCTGTAGCTTTGATTTTTGTGTCCTCGGAGAGTGACAAATGGGGCAGTCAGGTGAGTAGAGTTGAGGCCATGAAGGCAGCCTTCTACCTTTTCCTCCCTGTTCCCCATGTACTTGATACTTAATGTCAGCAGGACCGCCAGATTTGCTTTCATATGGGACTGGAGAAAGAGACAAAGGGAATGAGGAAAAAAGTGAAAAGAAATTCTGATTTGCTCTGGGTAAAATCCTGTTAAAATTACCCTCATCTTAGGGCTAGCCAGATGGGCCGCCCCCTGCTGGTAGGGCTGGGAGCTGTCTCCTGCTTGTAGAGGGACTTCGATGTTGAGGTATGGTGTGTTCATTCAAGAAGCATTTAGTGGAATAGTCAGCACTGCACTAGATATCGATAGCTGATAGTTATACAACTTTGCACTGCAGTTCTAATCCCCAAAGTCCTCTGATTCATTTTAGAGGAAGGCATTGCTTTTCTGTGTTCCATTTCTTTGACGTCCGTTCTTTTCCCGTTTCTTGCCTTCAGATTTAAAGGCCCGTAAGCAGAAGACTTCCTCCTCCCAAAGTTTGGAGCACCGCCTCAGGAACAGGAACCTTCTCTTGCCCAACAAAGCCCAGGGGATCTCGGATTCACCAAATGGTTTCCTCCCAAATAACCTGGAGGAGCCAGCCTGCCTTGAAAATTCAGAAAAGCCATCGGGAAAACGAAAGTGCAAGACCAAGCACATGGCAACCGTCTCAGAAGAGGTAAAGGTGCGTAGCCATCAAAGGGTATTGTATAAGGTGTGTGTGTGGGAGGTGGACAGAGGAGGCAGGAGGGAGGGAGGGATGGGGGGCTTTGGGGAGGATCAAATTAACCCATATTTAGTAAGGCATTCTCAAACTAGTTCTCGAAGGGTTGGGGGTGGTTTTGAAGAATGGGAACTAAAGTTATAGTTAACTATAATTTCTGGCCCATGATGGCTTTTCCTCTACAATCTTTAGATCTTCTTTGAGTTAAGGAAGAATTAAAGAATATGGCAGGATGTTAGCCTGAGTAGCTTGTTAACATCCAATCAAGAAGCTTTTGTCTGGGTTTAACTTACTGGAAACCAATCATGGGACATTCTGAGTCAATCAAGGTAGAAAACAACTTGTAGGAGGAAGGATTGTAAGGTCCAGACAAAGGTTGATTGAGGGTAAGGCTGAAGGAATTCCACTGGGGCCCAGGTTCTAGCTACTCCTCCCCTCCCCTGCTCCCCAGTTCGTTAGCTTCTCATGGAAGCATAGGAGCCAGTGAGTGGGCAGTTACCAGTCAACAGCCAGGCAAGCATTCCTAAAACCCTCATCCCAAATCAACATCTCTTTTGGGTCTGATGTTCATGCCATTGGTGTTAGGTTGCATGTTATAACCTTAGAAAAAATCAGTCCTCAACCTGGGTGAACTTTACATTTGAGAGAAGTGAGGGTCCAGGTTCAAAAGTATACTCATAATATGTATTTGTCATTGACAGCCAAAAACAAAAGCCCATCTTCAGCTTGTTTTGGTGGTCATGATCCTTCTTTTTTTCTCTCTCTCTCACTCTTTTTTGAGAGAGAGTCATGCGCTGTCACCCAGATTGGAGTGCAGTGGCACGATCTCGGCTCACTGCAACCTGCGCCTCCCGGGTTCAAGCGATTCTTGTGCCTCAGCCTTGTGAGTAGCTGGGATTACAGGCGCCTGCCATCACGCCCGGCTATTTTTTGTATTTTTAGGACAAAAATACAAAAAGTCACCATGTTGGCCAGGCTGATCTCAAACTCCTGAGCTCGAGTGATCCGCCTGACTTGGCCTCCCAAAGTGCTGGAATTACAGCCGTGAGCCATCACGCCTAGTGCTTTGGTGGTCATGATTCTTACTGGGATCCCCGAATGGCACTGGCAAGAGATGGGAGCCCCAGGTGCTCGTCTCCCCGCCTTTCCCCTTACCCCTCCCAGAACCTCTTTCCAGCTCAGACAAGACTGAAGCTTATTTCCTCATCTTGAAGAATGGAGCTGCTGCTTCTTGCCCTTTCTGTCTCACAAGGGTGCTTGGGGGAACAAAGGAAGCAATGTCTGTGACAGGCTTTGATAACCATAAAGTACTCTCCGAGGGTTGCTGTGCATCATTGTGCTTCGGGCGGAAGCAAGAATGAGGGAATAGAAGCATGGCATGGCAGGGTAGCAGCGTTCATTCCCTTGACCCCCCAGACTGGGAGGACAGGGGCCCAGGGAAAGAGCAGGGAACTCTGGTCTGTGCCAAGCAGTTCATTCACATTATCACTCTTAATTCCCACAGTGGCACTTGGGAGATAGGCACCTGTATTATACTCATTTTGTAGTGAATAAACTGAGGCTCAAGGAGGTTAAGGGACTGGTGCGAGGTTACTGGGTGGTCCTGAGTGATGCAGTTGGGATGTGAAATAGGCCTGTCTGCCTCTGGAGCCCTGGCTCATTCCATATGTCTCTCAGGCTCTGAATGGGTGGCTTCTGTTTGTATCCGGGAGACACTGGGGGAGGGGCGCAGTTGGACAGAAAATGCCACTACCACAAACTGCACTGGGAAAAGGTGGGCGTCACAGGCTCCTGCTTCCCCTCCCTTTCTCCCGTTCCTCCCCAGACACTCAGATGGATGGCCCCAGCCCACACAAAGGTAACCAGCGCCCAAGAGTCAGCAGCACACTCACATGCTTCTGTCTGGTTTTTCTGCCTGGCAGTGTGTCTGCTGCAGTGTTCTCCTGGAGAGGTTTTTGCCCCTCCCCATGACCTTCCTTTCCCCCTCCCACCTTCCTTTCTCTCCCAGCCACCACCACCTGCTCCAGTTGCCCCCATGGCATGGGGCTTTGTAGCAGGAAGCAAGGGTGGGGGAGGGTGGGGAACGCTCCTGCAACACTAAAAGCGGGGCATTGGCCAAGGGCTTCTTCCCACAGGGGCTCAGAGCCAGGGGGAAGGGGCGGGGAGGGGTCCCCCCACTTGTTCTTGCTCCTCCCCTTCCCAGGCAACTTGCCTCGCTGCTGCTCTCTGGCAACTTTGGCCCCCAGAAAGGAGAGTCACCCTTTGGTTCCTGGCTTGGCTTAGCGAAACCCTGGTACTTTACCCAGCATCCTCCAGTCCTGCCATTGTACACTCTATCCTCCTGGAGATAAAGCAGCATTGTACCCTCATAGCTAGTGCCTTCCTGCTAGGGCTTGTACCTCTCTGCCCTTTCAGGATGGGGACTGATCATGGCTTCTCGCTGTCTTGGGATTGACCAGAGGAAACAAATGTCCCGAGCCCTCATCTTCTCTTCTCTACTGCTCCTTCCCTGACTCGATATCTTTTTAGGCAACTGTTCTGGCCATCCAGGGCTCTGTATACAGCTGGCTTGAAACAGGTCAACAAATATTTGTTGTAATAATGTGGCCAGGTGTGGTGGCTCATGCCTGTAATCCCAGCACTTTGGGAGGCTGAAGCAGGTGGATCACTTGAGATCAGGAGTTTGAGAGCAGCCTGGGCAACATGGTGAAACCTCGTCTCTACTAAAAGTACAAAAATTAACCGGGCGTGGTGGTGGGTGCCTTTAGTCCCAGCTACTTGGGAGGCTGAGGCAGGAGAATTGCTTGAAGGCAGTGAGCCGAGATTGTGCCATTACACTCCAGCCTGGGTGACAGAGCGAGACTCGGTCTCAAAAAATAAATAAATAAAATAATAATAATAATGTGTCCAGCCCTGAGTTAAGTGCTGTAAGGAACAGAAAAATGATGACAATATGAACCCTGTCCCCAAGGAGCTTAAAATCTAGCAGGAGAGGTGAGACTTATGCATGAAACTGGATGGAAAGAAGAAAGTGAGGCATCAGATTACGTGGTTCAGACTTGGTATTCTGGCTACACAAAGGAAGAGGGCCTAGAGTGTTGTGGAATATGGTAGAAGACAGAGGATTGAAGTGAGACCTTGATGTTTGAGGGGTTTGGATAAGTCGGAAATACTAGTTATCTATTGGGGTATAACAAATGACTACACAACTTAGCAGCTTTACACAACAATAAGCATATGTTACCTCACACAGTTTCTTGGGGTCAGGGATTCAGGGGCTTAGCTAGACCTGGCTTGGGATCTCTCGTGAGGTTGCAGTCAGGTGTCAGCCAGGGCAGTATTCCTCTGAGGGCATGACTGGAGGATCTACTGCTGGGGTAGCTTGCTCGAATGGCTGGCATATTGATGCTGGTTGTTGGCAGGAGGCCTCCTCTCCCTGCCCCATGGATCTCTCCAACGGGCTGCTCAAGGGTCCCTAGGACATGGCAGCTGGCTTTCCCCACAGCGAGTGATCCAAAAGACAGCAAGGCAGAAACCACAGTGTCTTTTAGACCCTAGCCTCAGAAGGCACCTACTGTCATTTCTGCAGTCTCCTGTTGGTTACACGGGTCAGCCCTACTTACTGTAGGAGGAGGGTACATAAGAGCATGAAGATCAGGGGATCATTGGGGCCATCTTAGAGGCTGACTCCCACAGTCTACCCTCTGGCCTTCCCCAGTGATTCCTGTCTCTCCCACATGCAAAGTATGCCACCTCTCCCAGTGCCCCCCAAAGCTTCATCCAATTATAGCATCAACTCCAGGTTGAGAATCTCTTTTATTTATTTATTTATTATTATTTTTTGAGATGGAGTTTCACTCTTGTTGCCCAGGCTGGAATGTAATGGCTCTATCTGGGCTCACTGCAATCTCCGCCTCCCAGGTTCAAGTAATTCTCCTGCCTTAGTCTCCTGAATAGCTGGGATTACAAGTACCTGCCACCACTCCCGACTAATTTTTTGTACTTTTAGTAGAGATGGGGTTTCACCATGTTGGCCAGGCTAGACTCGAACTCCTGACATCAGGTTATCCACCCGCTTCAACCTCCCAAATTGCTGAGATTACAGGTGTGAGCCACCATGCCTGGCATTTTTTTCTTTCTTTCTTTTCTTTTCTTTCTTTTTTTTTTTTTTGAAACAGAGTCTCACTCCGTCACCCAGGCTAGAGTGCAGTGCTGCAATCTTGGCATACTGCAACCTCTCCCTCCCGGGCTGAAGCGATTCTCATGCTTCAGCCTCCCGAGTAGCTGGGACTACAGGCGTGCACCACCACGCCCAGCTCATTTTTTGTATTTTTAGTAGAGACTGAGTTTCACTGTGTTGGCCAGGCTGGTCTTGAACTCCTGTCCTCAGCTGATCTGCCTGCCTTAGCCTCCCAAACTGCTGGGATTACAGGCATGAGCCACCACTCCCAGCCTCTCCTAGTGTTTTGTGAGCACCTACCCTGTTCACTGTTCATTATCTCAAAGACCCTGCAAGGAAGAAAATGGGGCTCAGAGAGGGAGGGCCTTGCCCCAGATCTTGTAGCTAGGGGATGGCAGAGACAAGGTTCAAACCCAGGTCTGCCTTAGATCTTTCTGCCACCCCAGGGGGGTCTGAGTATGATATGGGGACACAGTGTGATGGAAGATGGGAACATTCTGTGAGGGCTGGATGTGGAAGGAAGGTTTTTGCTATACGTGTGAAACTTTAGCAGCTGTGACTAGTCAAAGATAGCTGGCCTGGCATGGTGGCTCATGCTTGTAATCCCAGCACTTTGGGAGGCCAAGACAGGCGGATCACTTGCAGTCAGGAGTTCGAGACCAGCCTGGCCAAAATGGCGAAACCCCGTCTCTACTAAAAATGCAAAAATTAGCTGGGCGTGGTGGCGCATGCCTGTAATCCCAGCTACTCAGGAGGCTGAGGGAGGAGAATCCCTTGAACCTGGGAGGCAGAGGTTGCAGTGAACAGAGACCATACCACTGCACTCCAGCCTCAGTGACAAAGTGAGACTCGGTCTCAAAAAAAAAAAGATAGCTGTCTCATTTCTCTTTACTCTCAGAGTTTGCTTCTGCCTATTTACAGACAGGACTTGTAAAAGCCTCAATAAATGGTGATTGAGGCAGGTAAAGAAGGCATGCAGAGTCTTGAGAGAAGCTGGGATTGAGCTTCTCAAGGGAAGAGACCCTCAATCTCTGATTTACAATCCCCGTGGCATTCCTTGGTTTATGGGGTTGAGCATTTGAGCCTCTTCATATCTCCCCACCGGCTAGAAACTCACGGGAACCTGTGTTGATCCTGGAGAGACTTCACATGGTTAGCGCCTGGCCCAGCCTCTGGCCTCAAACCTGACAGTAGTCTCGGCCATTTGGGGTAGTGTAAGCAAAGTACAGCATGGACACAGATAAGGTGAGATGGCCTTGGCCGCTGAAGGCAGTGATGACCCTGGTGGATGGATAAGCTGCCTGGCCTGACCTGACCTAGGACTGCATCTCTGCTTTCCAGGGCAAAGGTCGTTGGAGCCAGCAGAAGACACGATCTCCCAAATCTCCCACCCCAGTGAAACCCACAGAACCATGTACACCCTCTAAGTCCCGAAGTGCCAGCTCAGAGGAGGCCTCGGAGTCACCTACAGCCCGGCAGATCCCCCCAGAGGCACGTCGGCTCATAGTGAACAAAAATGCTGGTGAGACCCTCCTGCAGAGGGCGGCACGTCTTGGCTATAAGGTAAGGGAATTCTCGACCGACCACAGGGCGCCGTTGGTCTGAGCATCTATGAAGAAGCTTTTCTCCATGGGCTCTTCTGGTGCTTGAACCCAGGCTGTCCTTCCTCTACACCCCAGATTGCCCTGGGACTGCCTTACCCCTCATCACTCGGATCTCAGTGTGTGAGAGTGCAAACTTGTTTGAATGTCAATTTGGGATAAATGCAATTGAAACAGTATCATGCAGTATATTCCTAGACCAGGAACACAATTTTTGGATATCCACGTTGTCTTGAATTTCTCTGTATGGTGGTTTCCCAACTCGGAAAGGAACAATTTATTGCTCAGTCTTCATCTCCTCCTCCAGCTTCCCCTCATTTCTGCCTCTCAGAGGGGCCAGGATCATGTCTGAGGGGTGAGGCTGAGCTAACCCCACCTTATACTACTTCCCTATAGATTAGAAAGAAGGCAAGAAAGGAAGCTGGCATTTATTGAGCACTTCTTTTGTCATGTTAAGAGCCTGATTACTTTATATTATTTAATCTTCACAGTAAGCCAAGGGAGTAGATTTATTATCCCCATTTTATAGGTGAGAAAATAAAGGCTTTGCAGTGTTCAATGATATGTCCAAGATCGCTCAACTACTATGTATATGAGTCTGAATTCAAACCAAGGTCTTTTGATTCCCAAGTGCCAGGGTAGGTGGAAGACTGACTCATTCACCATAATTCAGTTACACCTTGGACGTTTCCATTGTTCCCCACTTTTTGTTGAGTGTGTATCTTTGCCTCCCATATGGATTATTTCCTCAGGGTTTGCTCCTAGCAGTGGAGTTGCTGGGTTAGTTACAGAGTGTGCCTTTGGTTTTAAGGCTTTCCATCCCTATACCTGACTTGTTTCACACCAGCCACACTCCCAGCCAGACTGGTCAGCCCTGGGGAGCTGACGTGACAGTGTCTCACTGGCAAGCAGCCCATCTTTCATAAGCACCTAGTGTGGGTGCCTGGATAGCTGCCAAGGGAGACCTAAAACAAAAATGAAGACCAATCCCTGCCGTCAAGGTTAATTTAATTGTCTTGTACCCTGGGCAAAACCAGCAAACAGGAAACCATCGGAGGGACCAATGGGACAGGGCTGGAGCACTAAGGCAGCCTGTCAGGGAGGGTGGAAGGAGCCCTCTTAGGCCTTGGGGAAAAGGCAAACATCTGCACTGGTGAGGAGGGTGGGAAGCCTTATGCTTTCTCCCAGGTAAAGGAGCTTGACAATTTCTATATACAGGCAGCAGCACCCCCGACACAGGCTACACACACAGTCACTCTAGCCAGCTAGCCTGTGAGCTGTCAGGCGGAAAGGTGGAGTGGCCCATCTCCCCAGTGCCCCAGAGAGGACTGACAATGGTGTAGCTGTGGGGTCCGTTGTTTGGAAAGCCAGGCAGCCATTAATGCTGCCGGCCTCTCCCCTCCTCACCTCATTCACCCAGCTTCAGCCCATGCTAGCTAGGGTGCTGCAAGTCCCTGGGGTCCCACTTGTAGTCCTATCATCATCTCAACCCAAGGAAGGCAGTCTTCAAAGTGTGGATGAATGACAGTATTGGATTATCCTTTTTTTTTTTTTTTTTTCTGAGATGGAGTCTTGCTCTGTCGCCTAGGCTAGAGTGTAGTGGCGCGATCTCAGCTCACTGCAACCTCCGCCTCCTGGGTTCAAGGGATTCTCCTGCCTCAGCCTCCTGAGTAGTTGGGATTACAGGCACCTGCCATCACACCGGGCTAACTTTTGTATTTTTAGTAGAGACGGGGTTTCGCCATGTTAGCTAGGCTGGTCTCAAACTCCTGACCTCAGGTGATCTGCCCGCCTCGGCCTCCCAAAGTGCTGGGATTACAGGCATGAGCCACTGCACCTGGCCTATTGGATTACCCTGATTTGAGGGGAGGGCTAGAACTGACTGTCCTGGCTTGAACACTGGTCCTGCCGAGACCCACACCCAGGGATAGTCCTTAAAACAATTGTCTTCCTTATTCTTGAATTGCCACCAGAAACTGTGCTGTCCACCACATCTCATTTCCCTGGCCTGGGGCTGGCTTGCCAAGCTCAGGGAGTCGAGATCTGAGTGCTTGAGCTCTGGGTGGGCAGGTCAGCCTCTCTGAGGACCTCACCTCAAATACCACCACCCAGATGAGTGTCCTTGGCCATAGAAAAAATGTCTTTCCAGGCCAGGCACGGTGGCTCACGCCTATAATCCTAGCACTTTGGGAGGCCAAGGTGGGCGGATCGCCTGAGGTCAGGAGCTCGAGACCAGCCTGGCCAACATAGTAAAACCCCATCTCTATTAAAAATACAAAAATTAGCCAGGCATGGTGGTGTGCGCCTGTAGTCCCAGCTACTTGGGAGGCTGAGGCAAGAGAATCACTCGAACCTGGGAGGCAGAGTCTGCAGTGAGCAGAGATCGCACCACTGCACTCCAGCCTGGGCAACAGAGTGAGACTCTGTCTCGGAAAAAAAAAAAAAAAAAAAAAGAAGTCTCTCTGCTGCCAAGGAAACAGCCCAGAACTGGGGTGCTGGCAATGGTGGCTCAGGACTGATGTTGTTAATGAAAGATTTTGAAGTGTGTCCCTGCTATAAAGAGCAGGCTCTGAGACTCCTCAGATATTTGGGGAGCTTTGAGTCTCAGGGTTATATAAGTTCAAGAATTAGCCCTCTCTTTGCTCATGGAGTTGTCCCTGTCCCCACAGGATGTTGTTCTCTACTGCCTCCAGAAAGACAGTGAGGACGTGAATCACCGTGACAATGCTGGCTACACAGCCCTGCATGAGGCTTGTTCCCGGGGTTGGACTGACATCCTGAACATCCTGCTGGAGCACGGGGCCAACGTGAACTGCAGCGCGCAGGACGGCACGAGGCAAGAGGGCTACATCTCCCCCGAGTCCCGCCCTCACTCCCAGCTCAGCCTCTCGCTCAAAAGACCTTGCCTGTTGCTGGCAGGGCATGGTGGCTCACGCCTGTAATCCCAGCACTTTCGGAGGCCAAGGCGGGCGGATCATGAGGTCTGCAGTTCGAGACCAGCCTGGCCAACATAGTGAAATCCCATCTTTACTAAAAATACAAAAATTAGTTGGGTGTGGTGGCACGCGCCTGTAGTCCCAGCTACTCAGGAGGCTGAGGCAGGAGAATTGCTTGAACCCAGGAGGCGGAGGTTGCAGTGAGCCGAGACCACACCATTGCCCTCCAGCCTAGGTGACAGAGTGAGACTCCATCTCAAAAGAAAAAAAAAAAAAAGTAAAAAAAATAAAGACCTTGCTTCAACCTGAACCTTCGTAGCACACCAGACTGCGAGTTGCAGAGAGGCCTTGACAGGAGGAGTTTTGGAAAGACTTCTATAGGCTCAAGAGGGAACCAGTTCAGGGCTGGAGCCAATGAGTTAGTTCCCAGATGGCCAGACCACATCAGTTACTAAGGGGAGGCTGCGGTTTTCTAGGGATCATCCCATCATGTGCAGCTGTCACCAGGAAGACCACTCGGCCTTCCCTCAACTCATCCTGGTGGGGGACCTGTCTCAGACAGAATAGGAACTGGGAGGTTGACCTGAGGGTAATATCCAGATTTGATTTTTAAAATTTGATCTCTAGACACTATAAGAAAAATATACCTGCTGTGTCTTGGAGAAATTGTACCCATTCTCTTCTGTTCTACCAGAGAGCCTACTTCCTGGGCAACTTGGAGACAGGAGCTTCAGATGCAGGAGGGGGCTCCACTTGGGTTCTGCCTGGCGCGTGGAACCATTCTGCTCATCTCTGCTCTCAGGGAGTCACCCAGGGCCTTCAGTTCGTATTCCTCTACAGCTTCCCCCCACCTTTTTTTTTTTTTTTTTTTTGAGATGGAGTCTCGCTCTGTTGCCCCGGCTGGTATGCAGTGGCACAATCTTGGCTCACTGCAACCTCTGCCTCCCGGGTTCAAGGGATTCTCCTGCCTCAGCCTTCCAAGTAGCTGGGACTATGGGTGCCCAGCATGACGCCCGGCTAATTTTTGTATTTTTAGTAGAAATGGGGTTTCACCATTTTGGCCAGGCTGGTCTCAAACTCTTGACCTCAAGTGATCCACCCGCTTCGGCCTCCCGAAGTGCTGGGATGACAGGCGTGAGCCACCGCGCCTGGCTCCCTGCAGCTGCCTAGACTCTATTGTAGGTCAAGGACCCATTCTCTAGTGAACTCCACAACTACTAATAGAGCTCCACTGTGCCATGGGAACTGTCCCAAGATGTCGAGGGAACGTCAGAGAGAGAGTAATGGCAGGGAGGAAAAGGGGGTGCAGAGAGAGGAGGAGTTGGGGAGATGGTAGTGGAGAGTGGCAAGGCGGTTCCCCTGTCCTAAGTCTTAAACCATATTACACCAAGGTTACCTGGGATCAGCTCAGTTTTTTCCCCTGGTGCAGTAGCCTTAAGTCTAGACACCCCAGTTCCCACTTGGGCCCTGTTATCCTCATCCTGTATCACCTCCACAGGCCAGTTCATGACGCGGTGGTCAACGACAACCTGGAGACCATCTGGCTCCTGCTGTCCTATGGGGCCGATCCCACCCTGGCTACCTACTCGGGTCAGACAGCCATGAAGCTGGCCAGCAGCGACACCATGAAGCGCTTTCTCAGTGGTAAGTGTGGTCCAGACTTGACACTGTTGTCCTCGGGGCCAGCCTCTGATTCCTGAACTTGTGAGGACATCCTCTTCATCTCCTTCCACCTTGAACAGCTCCCATGAGGGCCATCTGCATTCTTCACCTGCTTTCCTTCAAAGATCTCAAGAATCTCAGTTTGCTGGAAAAAGTCCAAAGGCCCCTTCCTCTTATCCCCTTACTGCAAGTGTGTGCGTCCTCTTCAGGGCCCTGGGAGCCCACAGGGAACTATTTCGTAGATAGGGATCTAGGGTGGGCCTCTGTGTGGGGGCAGCAGCCCCACTAGCAGACCTAGCTGGGGGACAGAATGTGTTGACCTGTGCTTTGAATGGGATGTCAGTTGCAACAAAGTGATACTTAGCATTTTGCTTATGTGTTTGCAATTTCTTGCTTGTGATCAAAGTAGAACCCCTGGGACGCTTCCCGAAGCTTCATTCTTTACAGCCCTTGCCTGTGGGAACTGTGGTGTTCCCTCTGCATCCCAGGGTCCCCCTTTCTTCCATTCCTTTCTTTTCCTCCCTCACCTGCCCCTTCTGGAAAGTGTCTGGTGTTGAGGCCCATGGCAAGGACCACAAGCCAACATGCATTTATTTTCTCATTAGTGGATAGCAGCTGTTTGTCTGCAGTTAGATAGCTCTACTGAGTTGGGCAGGGGGAGGAGGGAAGGAGGGGAGACTAGCTTGGGCATGCTCAGTAGGAATCTCCTCAGACTTGACCTCTGAATAAAGGAACCCCGCCTCTTATTGACATCACAGTTTGGCCCTTGCTCTAGCAGTGACTTCTTCAGACTGCCTGAGCTGCAGAGCAGCTGGGAGTTTATCTCTGAACCTCCTTGGAGGCTGCAGTGTTTGTATTATGGTTAGAACCCCTCTCTGGCCAGGAGCCGACAGGACTAAGGATTGGCCCAAGGCTGCTCCCTCTTCTCACCCAGGCTTTGGCGCTAGTTAGTCCCGAACCACTACACCCCCAGATATATGGCTCCAGGCTCCCAACCAGGGGCTCCTTTGTTTATCTAACAAAGGTTAAGTAGTTGATGATGGAGGAAGAAACAAAGAGGACCTAACTAAAGGCTCTTATGGAAGGGGAGGACTAGATAGGGGGTGAGGGGGACTAATGGGAGGCTGTTGCGGGAGATCTTGACTCCTGCTCAGCCAGCCTCCACCCAGGTCTCAGTTGAGCTGACTAAACCTTGGAGCACAGGCCTCAGGCCTGTACAGCCTGACTAGCCTCTCCCAGGCCGGGGACAGGATGGCTGCCTTTTCTGTTTTCCCTCCCTCCAGCTCTGGGTTCCCAAGCCCCTGTCCTTGAGAGGCAGAGCAGCCTTGGAATGTTCATTCAGTCATTTGTCCTGGGCCAGTGGTGACTGTTGCTCCCCTTAGCTGAACCATCCCTAGGGGTGCAGGGCTTGGGGCAAGCCACCATTGGTGGCTCCCTCCCACATACTGTGCGCACATGCACTCTCTCTTAGACACATACACGTGCTATCTGCACTCCACTAGATTCCCAGGAAAATCTGAGACCAGCAAGCATCCAGAGCATCTTGATATGACAAAGGCACCACACGCAGCTCTGTCTTTGAGAAACTGGTCTAGTCCCAAGGCCTCCTGAGGCTAGAAACTGCTGTCCTGAGGCTCTCGGGGCTCCTAGATCTAAATAACACTCTGACCACCTTAGTAAGCAGATGAACTCTTTGCTTCCCCAATCCCTTCTCCAAAACCCCAAAGGAGTTGGAATGTGGAGACCATTTTAAGCAGTTAAAAAATGAGAAATAGGCCAGGTGCAGTGGCTTATGCCTGTGGTCCCAGCAGTTTGGGAGGCTGAGGTGGGAGAATTGCTTGAGGCCAGGAGTTTGAGACCAGCCTGGGCAACATACGGAGACCTTGTCTCTACAAAAAAAAAATTAAAAAATTAGCCAGGTATGGTGACTGCACTCCAGCCTGGGCAACAGAGTGAGACAGTGTCTCAAAAAAAAAAAAAAAAAAAAAAGAGAGAGAGAGAAATAAACACGTTTCTCTTATCTTTCTGTCTCCTCATCCCAACTACTAGCCATCTTTTGGTTTGGTTTTGTTTTTGGAGATGGAGTCTTGCTCTGTCTCCCAGGCTGGAATGCAGTGGCGTGATCTTGGCTCACTGCAACCTCCACCTCCTGGGTTAAGCGATTCTCATTCCTTAGCCTCCTGAGTAGCTGGGATTACAGGCATTCGCCACCACACCCGGCTAATTTTTGAATTTTTAGTAGAGACAGGGTTTTGCCATGTTGGCCAGGCTGGTCTTGAACTTCTGCTAGCCAGCTTTTTGACACCTCCTGAAACTAACTTGAATGCCAGTCTATGTTGCAGAATTCAGAGAAGACTTTTTTTTGTTTTTTGTTTTTTTTTTCAGATGGAGTCTCCCTGTGTTGCCCAGGCTGGAGTGCAGTGATGCAATCTCAGCTCACTGCAACCTCCGCCTTCTGGGTTCACGCCATTCTCCTACCTCAGCCTCCCAAGTACCTGGGACTACAGGCGCCCGCCACCACGCCTGGCTATTTTTTTTGTGTTTTTAATAGGGACGGGGGTTTCACCGTGTTAGCCAGGATGATCTCGATCTCCTGACCTCGTGATCTGCCCGCCTCGGCCTCCCAAAGTACTGGGATTATAGGCGTGAGCCACTGCGCCCAGCCCCAGAGAAGGCTTTCCTTAACTCTAGTATTTCAGATATGTGTGGTGTGTGTGTGTGTATGTATGTACATGTGTCTATATATATTTGAGACAGAGTCTTGCTGTGTTGCCAAGGCTAGAGACTCCAGCACTTCCTAACTTGTCCTGGCTGAGCACCTTTATTTAGATTTGTTAAAAATTACTAGAGACAGGGTCTCGCTGTATCACCCAGGCTGGAGTGCAGTGGTACGATCATAGCTCAGTGCAGTTTCAAACTCCTGGGCTCAAGCAATCCTCCTGCCTCAGCCTCCCAAGTGACTAGGACCAACAGGTGTGTGCCACCGGTCCCAGCTAATTTTGTATTTTATCTTTTTGTCGAGATACGGGGTGTTGCTGTGTTGCCCAGGCTGGTCTGGAACTCCTGGGCTCAAGCCATCCTCCCTCCCGCCTTGGCCTCCCAAAGTGCTGGGATTACAAGTGTGAGCCACCACGCCCAGTCTTCATTTAGACTTTTTGCTCAATTTATGGGCATGGAACTGGCTTAATAATGGGAATCAGGAGCCAATGGGTTGCTATAAAGTGCACCAGCTCTTTTCCATGCAAAGGCAGCCTGGGACCTTGGCCTACCACCCCAGGGAGGCAGGCACTGGCAGGAGCCAGCAGGCTCTCAAGAAGCAGGGGGGCCGGGCACGGCGGCTCAAGCCTGTAATCCCAGCACTTTGGGAGGCCGAGACGGGCGGATCACGAGGTCAGGAGATCGAGACCATCCTGGCTAAC
>NW_012114699.1:6544945-6559018 GCF_000951035.1 Colobus angolensis palliatus
ATCCGCCCGTCTCGGCCTCCCAAAGTGCTGGGATTACAGGCTTGAGCCACCGCGCCCGGCCGGTCTTGATCTCTTGACCCTCGTGATATACTCGCCTCAGCCTCCCAAAGTGCTGGGATTACAGGCGTGAGCCACCATGGCCTGCCTGATTTTAATTTTTTTACTTTGCTGTCTGGCCGAGGTATTTAAAACGCTTTTGGCTTTTTGTCCCCAAGCATTTGCTTGACTAGACTCTCTGTCGATTAATTGTCTTCATCCTCCCCTAGTGGAGTCCAACTGGGCAGAAAATGAAGAAGAATCTCTTTAGGGTGCACAGGGCTCCATTTTTGGTGGGAGGAAAAGGTGAGCATTAGCGTCAGGGTTATGCCTCATATAGCACTTCCCTGGCTGTGTGCAAAGGCCCCTGTTCTGGAAAAGTTGTCAGGGGAATCAAATCTTTTCACTTTTTCTTTTCTTCTTTTTTTTTGAGATGGAGTCTCGATCTTGTTGCCCAGGCTGGAGTGCAATGGCGCGATCTTGGCTCACTGCAGCCTCCACCTCCTGGGTTGAAGCGATTCTCCTGCCTCAGTCTCCCAAATAGCTGGGATTACAGACGCCCACCACCATGCACGGCTAATCTTGTTTTTTCCGTAGAGATGGGGTCTCACCGTGTTGGTCAGGCTGGTCTCGAACTCCTGACCTCAGGTGATCCACCCGCCTTGGCCTCCCAAAGTGCTGGGATTACAGTCATGAGCCACCGCGCCCGGCAGTAAATCCTTTTCTTTTTTTTTTTTTTTTTTTTTGAGACGGAGTCTGGCTCTGTCTCCCAGGCTGGAGTGCAGTGGCCGGATCTCAGCTCACTGCAAGCTCCGCCTCCCGGGTTTACGCCATTCTCCTGCCTCAGCCTCCAGAGTAGCTGGGACTACAGGCGCCGCCACCTCGCCCGGCTAGTTTTTTGTATTTTTTTAGTAGAGACGGGGTTTCACCGTGTTAGCCAGGAAGGTCTCGATCTCCTGACCTCGTGATCTGCCCGTCTCGGCCTCCCAAAGTGCTGGGATTACAGGCTTGAGCCACCACGCCCGGCCTAGTAAATCCTTTTCTAAGTACAAAGAAATATCACTATGTTCCGGTATCCTGAAGTGAGTCCTTTTGTAAAGCAGAAGATAGATAATTCATCTGGGTTGTAAATGTAGATTTTCTTATATTGGATTGGCTTAAAGTGAGGCCCATTTCTCCTGAGATCATGAAGGATGGAGTGGCACTCCTTTATTCATTCATTCATCTGTCCATTTAGTGAGCACCTATTAGATTTCAGGTGCTGTCCTGAGTACAGGAGGCCTGACAGTGAACCCTTTCTATCTCATGCTTGGGCTTGGAGTGCCACACCATCCAAACTCCCTGAGAGGCCTCTGGAAGGCCTCCCCCTCTGGCCAAATTACAGGGAGGTATGTGACTGATTTACCTTTGTCCCTTTGAAGAAAAGAGCAATATCCAAGCTGGCTGAAGGAAAATAGACTTGTTTTTCCTCATCTGTCGGAAAGAATATAGGGCTTACCCGGAGTTGATTTGGTTTGGTTTGGGACATCAGAGGAAGTATCAGGACACTCTGCCTTCCACCTACGAAAGGGTTAGCAGTTTACCGCTCGAGGTCACTGAATCACAGGTTATTGTTTTTCTCTGCCATATGACCCTATGTTGAAGACTACTTGTTTTTTGTTTTTCTAGCCTTTCATGTCCCTCAGCTGGTGAGTGAGTTAGAGGAGATGGGGAGGGGTATGATCAGACCCTGAGAAATAGACAAAGTGCTGGGGTA
Source organism: Colobus angolensis palliatus (assembly GCF_000951035.1). Lineage (NCBI taxonomy): Eukaryota > Metazoa > Chordata > Mammalia > Primates > Cercopithecidae > Colobus > Colobus angolensis. The sequence goes on from NW_012114699.1 coordinate 6,546,738, forward strand.
GCCTCTTGAATTGAGGTGAGAGGCTCTATTCTTTCCATGAGGCCTTAGGATGATTTTTATTTTTTTAATTTATTTATTTACTTATTTATTTATAGACAGGGTCTCATTTTGTTACCCAGGCTGGAGTGCAGTGGCACAATCTGGGCTCACTGAAGCCTCGACCTCCCAGGTTCAAGCAATCCTCCTGCCTCAGCCTCCTGAATAGCTGGGATTACAGGCACACATTACCACACCAAAATCATTTTTGCATTTTTTGTAGAGGCGGGTTTCACCATGTTACCCAGGCTGGTTTCGAACTCCTGGGCTCAGGGGATCTGCCTGCCCTGGCCTCCCAAAGCACTAGGATTACAAGTGTGAGCCATTGCACCCAGCTCCTATGGGTGCTTTTTTAAAAAAGAATTTATCGAGATGAAATTCATGCAACATGAAATTAACAATTTAAAAGGAAATAATTAGTCTGGTCACACTGGCTCACACCTATAATCCCAGCACTTTGGGAGGCCGAGGCAGATAGATCACTTGAGCCCAGGAGTTCAAGACCATCACGGGCAACAAAGTGATTCCTCGTCTTTACAACAACAACAACAACAAAAATTAACTGGGCATATTGGCACATACCTGTGGTCCCCAGTACTTGGGAGGCTGAGGCAAGAGGATCGCTTGAGCCCAGGAGGTCGAGGTTCAGTGAGTCGTATTCATGCCACTGCACTCCAGCCTAGGTGATGGAGCAAGACCCTGTCTCAAAAAAATAAAGCAAACAATTCAGTGACATTTAGTATATTCACTACCTTGTGCAACCACCTCTATCTAGTTCCAAAACATTTTCTTTTTTTTTTTTTTCTTTTTGAGACAGAGTCTCACTCTGTCACCCAGGCTGGAGTGGTACAGTGGCGCGATCTTGGCTCACTGACACCTCCACCTCCGCCTTCTAGATTTAAGCGATTCTCGTGCCTCAGCCTCCTGAGTAGCTGGGACTACAGGTGCCCGCCACCATGCCCGGCTAGTTTTTTGTATTTTTAGTAGAGATGGGGTTTCACCGTGTTAGCCAGGATGGTCTCGATCTCCTGACCTCGTGATCTGCCTGCTTCAGCCTCCCAAAGTGCTGGGATTACAGGCGTGAGCCACCGCACCCAGCCTCCCAAACATTTTCATCACCCCAAAATAAAACCCGACACCCATTAAGCAGCTGCTCCCCATTCCCCCTTCCTCCCTGTCCCCCGCCCAACCACTAATCCTTCTGTCTCTATGGATTTCCCTATTCTAGACATTTCATATCAATGGCATCATACAGTATGGGGCCTTTTGTGTCTGGCTTCTTTCAGGTAGAATACTGTTTTCAAGGTCTAGCCGTGTGTTAGCAGGTTTCAATTCTTCATTCCTTTTTATGGCTGACTAATATTCTCGTATGTGGATATATATACCATTGATGGACATTTGGGCTGTGTTCCCCTTTTGGCTGCTTTGAATGGTGCTGCTGTGAGCATGCATGTACAAATACTTGTTTGAGTATCCATTTTCAGTTCTTTTGGGCATATACCTAGGAGTGGAATTACTGGACTTCAGGGTACTTTTTCAAGGAAGGGATAAGAGAAAAGGGCTGGAAGCGTGGCTGGGGTGGGGGAAATCAAGGGAAAGGAAGGTCCCTCTTCATCTGGACTGTATGTGAACGTCCATGAGGAAATGGGAATGGAAGCCGCACCACGGACCAAATCTTGGAGCTGCTCCTGTGTGCCACTCATGGGCCTGTTTGAGCTTTAGCATCTTTGCTCATGCCAGTTAACTTTTGGCTGTCTCAAAAAGGCAAATTCACATGCAAATGACAAAGATTGGTAGTCAGTGAAGAGAATTAGAGGAATGTGCCGGAGGCTTTGAAGGAAGTTCCCAGAGAGGAGCCCCAGGAATGTGGTGAGCTAGGGCTGCTCTGATGGAATCCTTGTGTGACCTCTTGTGGGGGAGGGGGACAGCAGTCATTTGAATGCATATGTTTTGGCATGTTGGTTAAGCAAGCACTTTCTAGTCTCGCCTTGTAGGAATTCCTCCCTCCTTTCCTCTCCATATATTTATTAAGCTCTTACTATGTGCCCGGCACTGGGCTTAGGTATGGCAGAGACAATGGTGAACAGGACAGGCATGGTCGCTGTCTTTTTAGAACTTATGCTCTCACTCCATAATCTCCCATGACACCTTACACAGGGCTAGCACAGAAGAGACACCCACTTAACTGACAAATGTTTCTGGAAGAAACTACTTCCAACCCTCAAGTGACATGGGGCACAGAGGAGCACCTGAGCCGACAGAGGGACTGCAGTTGTTTTACAGGGAGTGCACAGAAGATCTAATGTGCATGACTAGAGGTGTCCCACTCTGGTTGCTCAGCCATGACTCTGAAAGCTTCTCTCTGGCTGTCTTTTCCTACTGGGGAAACCCTGCATCACCTAGAAGGTTGCTAAAGAAATGAATCATTTCAGTAGCTCACAATGCTAATAGGTGTTCTTGTTGACAGGATGATCCCAAAAGGATATTGGGTCATGGTGGTGCTTCCCATTGGGGTAAACTAGCTCTGCTTCTTTAAGTTGGCTGCCAACTTCCTCCTGGGATTTGCTTTTCGGGGGGCACCCTCACCTCACCTGTGCCCTTTGGACTGTCTCCTGTCTGGTTGCCCAGGTGTCACCTGAGGGCTTGTGGCAATCATACACAACTAAGTCAGCTTGCCAGTTGTACAGGGTGTGGCATATTGGCTGAGCCATGTACCCACAGATGATACAGTTGGGTTTGTCGTCAAAGCCAATGGACCTGCTTTTTGTCCAGGTAGGACTAAGAGGTGAAACAATTCCAGTAGATAGTGCCTAGCTAGGAAATGAGGAGGCTAAGGGTTGGCCTTAGCCTCCTCATTTGTCTTGCCTTGTCTGTAGAGCAAGTAAGCAAAAGATTGTTAAAACTTTTGTTGTGGTCAAATACGTAGAACCCAAAGTTTACTATTTTAACCATTTTGAAGTGTACAATTAAGTGATAGTAAGTACATTCACAATGTCGTGCAACTACCACCAGTATCTAGTTTTGAAACTTTGCCATAATTTTAAAGGAAAATTCCAACCCCATTAAGCGTCCCCTCCCTCTCCCCCCACCCTCCAGGCCCTGGCAACCACCAATCTGCTTTCTTCTGTCTCTATGGGTTTGCCTCTTCTGGACATTTCATCTCAATGGAATTATACAATATGGGACCTTTGGTGTCTGGCTTCTGTTACATAGCATCCATGTGGGTAGCATGTGTCAGAATCTCCTCTTAAAGGCTGAATAATATTCTACTGTATGGATATACCACATTTTTGTCTGTTTATCCATTCATTCATTGATGGATGTTTGAACTGTGTCCACCTTTTGGCTGCCATGAATAGAATTGCTATGAACGTGCACACAGACAGGTACTTGTCTGACAACCTGTTTTTAGTTCTTTTGGGAGTGGAATTGCTAGGTCATATGGTAGTGCTGTGTTTTACCTTTTGAGGAACGACCAAACTTTTCCACAGCAGTTGAACCATTGTATATTTCCATCACAAATTTCATCAGTTGATGGGCATTTGGATTTTTTCCACCTTTTGGTTTTTGTAAGTGGAGTTGCTGTGAACATTCATGTATAAGGGTTTGTGTTTGTTTGTTTGTTTGTTTGTTTGTTTGTTTGTTTTGAGACAGAGTCTTGCTCTGTTGCCCAGGCTGGAGTACAATGGCACGATCTTGGCTCACTGCACCCTCCATCTCCCAGGTTCAAGGGATTCTTGTGCCTCAGCCTCCTGAGTAGCTGGGACTACAGGTGTGTGCCACCACGCCTGGCTAATTTTTATAGTTTTAGTAGAGACTGGGTTTTGCCATGTTGGCCATGGCTGGTCTCAACCTCCTGACCTCAGATGATCCACCCACCTCAGCTTCCCAGGGTGCTGGGATTACAGGCGTGTGCCACTGTGCCCTGCTTCATGTGTAAGTTTTTGTTTGAACACCTGATTTCAGTTCTTCAGGATATATACCTAGGAGTGGAAGCAAAAGGATTTTATGAGGATAAACCTGGACATTTCCCCATGTTCTTCAAAGATGAACCAGAAGGACTTATGCTTATTTATATTACTATAAATTGGAGAGATTGTGATTCGATAAATGAACATTGTGACCAGCAGGGAATTAAAATCCTGGGATAGGTCTAAGATTCTGCTTGCAGGGTTAAAGCTCTACACCATGTAAAGTGGAGGTCCCAAACCTGAATGCCTTCAGGCTTAAAAGGGAGAAGCAGGCTGGGTGGGGACTGGCGAATTGGAGCCCGCATGCGTTGCTATTCCCTCCAGCCAGCTGTTGACATGCAGGAATTTGGACACAATGTTGCCAGATCAGATTTTTTTTTTTTCACAGAAATATTGGGAAATCTGGATTTTTAAGTGAAAATGCCCAATTTAAAAATGTTGGAAGTGGGGCCAGGCGGGGTGGCTTATGCCTGTAATCCCAGCACTTTGGGAGGCCGAGGTGGGAGGATCGCTTGAGCTCGGGGGTTTGTGATCAACCTGGGCAACATGGGGAAACCCCATCCTCTATAAAAAATGTAAAAAAAGTATTAGCCAGGTGTGGTGGTGCATACCTGCAATCTCAGTTACTCGGGAGGCTGAGGTGGGAGGATCACTTGAGCCTAGGAGTTCAAGGTGCCGTGAGTTATGATCATGCCACTGCACTCCAGCCTGGGTGGCAGAGCAAGACCCTGACTCTTAAAAAAAAAAAAATTAAAATGTTGGAAGCAAATTGGGATTTTTTTTTCTTTTCTTTTAAAGTACTGGGTCAAACACCAGGCAGTCAGTGGGTTAGATTGGTCTCCTGTCCCCTTGTTTGCAGTCTCTGACTGAGAACAGGAAGTGTGTGTCTCTCTCATCACTCCTGGCCTCTCTTGTGGTCCTTCCTTCCCTTTTCCCATTCCCTTAGCCCCGTATGCATGGACTTCACTTGGACATTCCTTCCCCAGCCTAACCTCCTTGTCTCACTGCCTGCTCTTCTTTCATCAGATCACCTCTCGGATCTTCAGGGCCGGGCAGAGGGTGATCCCGGTGTATCCTGGGATTTTTACAGCAGTTCTGTGTTGGGTAAGTTTTAAGTGGGATTCTTCCCACCCTCTTCTCAAGGACAGGAGTAGCCCTGTGGTGGTATCCCTTCTTCACCTTTTAGTGGCTTACAGACCCTTTCAGACCGAATCCAAACCTGAACCCATCCTTCCCTGCAGACTCAGAAGTCATTTGTCGAAACCAGGAAATGCAGCACTGATTTGGACACAGCCATCCCTCACTAGCCCTCTACCACTCCCCACCCTGGGCATTTAAAAAATTATCTTTCTTCTGAGGTCCCTTTCTTCTTCCTGGCTTTGTCTTAACCCTGCCAGAAGCCCTTGTGAGCATTGTCACCTATTCCAGTATTGCTGACACTCAAGAGGGACCCCACCTGTCACCTGACAGCTACCATTCCCTCCCTACCCTGCCCCCATGATGCACATGCAGTTTTCGAAATAGCTACTGTCTTTGGAAGCCCTTAGCCTTCTGGCCGCAGCTTTCTTCTCTTGGAAGACTAGCACGTCTTTATCCATGGTGGTCATCTAGCATTTGTCCTTTGGGCTAGGGGCTGAAGATGAAAGGAAACACCCACTCCTACCCTTGGGGGAAGCTGGAGGGAGAAAGTCAGGATGGAATGCAACCGGCCACACCCAGAATGTGGGCTGGGGAAAGGAACCCGCCGAGCCCCCTCTGGGCTTCGTGGGAGCCCTGCAGGCAGTGAGATGGCTTGGGAAAGCTGCAGCTAGAGAAGGACAGGTGTTTTTACCTTGCCCTTGTCTGCTGATAGTATCTTCAGGCTTCCATCTCCGAACAGCTGGGCAGCTCATCCTTGATGTCACCTTGCTTTTGCCGGTTGGAGGGGGGAGGAATATAATAAATCTCTGGCCACACAATGATTTCTTTCAGGACTAGAACTTTCATGTGCCCTCTGAAGGATGTGAGCCATGGGACCGGCAAACCTCGTCCCTGACTAGGGGCCTGTGGCCTTGTCATTTACCTCCCAACTACCACCCCCCCATGCCCCTTTATCTGCTTGGCTCATTTCTTTTCTTCGGTTTTGTACATGTATCTGAGTCCTAATCCCCTATATGCTCCCCTTACAGAGGAAAAAGACGGGTTTGCCTGTGACCTCCTACATAATCCTCCTGGGAGCTCTGATCAAGAAGGAGATGATCCGATGGAGGAGGATGATTTCATGTTCGAACTCTCAGACAAGCCTCTTCTCCCTTGCTACAACCTCCAAGTGTCAGTGTCCCGTGGGTAAGTGTCTGAGAGATCGAATGGCGACTGAGTGCCAGGATCCTGGCAACAGTGGACCACCTCACTGGGAAAGTGGAGTTCTCCAGGAGGAAGTGAAGACCTGGCCAACAAGTGCCATTACACATGACAAAGGCTAACCTGCCCTTTTAGCCCAGAGTAGTCATGTTCAAACTAGAGGCTACAGGCTCCATGGACATTGACTATCTGCATTTCCTGAACCTTAGTCTAAATTCTCTCTCGGAAGGCTTTTTTGCACTGTTACTGGGTATAAAAGATAATCTGAGAGATAACTTGGGCCAATGAACTGCTAGAATCTTTGGAACATTTTTGTAGTTTCTGGGGGTAAACAGATAGAATATTTGAAATTGAGATTGTTGGAAAAGCCAGGACATGTGGTTGCCGTAGCCATGGGGCCACTGGAGTTCTTCAGTAATCTACAGCCTAGTTTCTCAATGCCATAATGTTAGTAGCGCGGTGGTGCCAACATTGTCAGCCTAGATGACTGTGCATATTATGTTGGGGATCACCCATTTATTTCAGGAGACTAGAATATAGAATATGCCTGACACATAACATTAGACTGAACCCAATTTAATATTTATTTGATGGTTCTGGAGGGAGTTCGACAGCCGGCAGGGCCATGGTTCTTGTTGGGTTTCCCCACATGTCAGTGTGTGGAAGTGCTGGTTGAGAGAAGGAGAATGCAGGCTCAACTGCCCTTTTGTTCTTAGTCTCCATGATTTTTTTCCCCTCTGATTGGTGTCTTCATGTATTTCAAATACCTTTCCAAACAATTGTAAGGATAATTTTTCTTTGATATCTAGTTTTTAAATGTCAACTCTGTGTTAAAAACCTGTGAACCAGTGGCCGGGCATGGCCGGTGTAATTCCAGCACTTTGGGAGGCCAAGGCGGCTGGATCACTTGAGGCCAGGAGTTCGAGACCAGTCTGGCCAACATGGTGAAACCTCGTTTCTACTAAACATATAAAAATTAGCCGGACGTGGTGGCGGGCACCTGTCATCCCAGTTACATCGGAAGCTGAGGCAGGAGAATCGCCTGAACCTGTGAGGCGGGGCTTGCAGTGAGCTGAGATTGCCCACTGCACTCCAGCCTGGGCGACAGAGTGAGACTCCATCTCAAAACAAAATAAAATAATAAAATAAGCCAGTGAACCAGCATGACGTACACAGGATAGGGAGCTGGGTAGACGATGGATGAGGAGGTCTTTAAGTGAGATCCTCTGTTTAGGGCTCTAATCATTAGAACACAGTTTCTTTGCATCCCCTGCCCTCCCCCCGACCCCCACTGCCCGACACACATGGCCTGATCAGAATAAAAATAGCATATATGATGGCACTAGTAGGGATCAAGTTTCAGGGGCTTTTGGTCCTTATTCTTCTAGACATAAGCTGATCCCTGAGGGCAGGGCGGGGCCTCTGGGATATAGTATTGCACGGTTAATTAATTCCTCCGATGTATTCAGCACCTCCCTCTCTGAAACAGGATCTTGGGCTTCAGGCAGTAAAAGGACCAGGGTAGTCTGCATTAGGTGCGGACAGAACACGGGCCACAGAGGGCTGTGTGCCCCTCAGCGAGCCGGGTGGCAGGCATGTGGTTAGCCCAGAGCCCAGTACCAGCAAAGCTGGTTTTCCTGACGTGACATCCTCTAACGCTCGCTCTAGAGCTGCCTTTCCCCAAAGCTGCAGCACACTGTGAAAATGTCTGTTCTTCAAGAAGTTGAGGGTGGGGGTGCTAGTGTAGAATGATGCCTCTGAGGCCCTATGGGGTGCAGAAGGGCCTTCTGAATCACGAAAGCAAGACTGAATTCTCATCACTAGTGTGAATGTTCTCAGGGCTTTTTTCCCATTCTTTGGAAGTGATGGTCCAAGTGTATGATATCTGTAGTCTCCTTTTCTTAACCCAGAGCACTCCATTTCCTAATCATGTGAGATAAGAAGAGCCTGCTGTCATTTGGGAGAAATGTTCCATTTTAGGGATGAGGACTGTGGGTCTGGTTAGATGTTTAAGGCACTGGAACAGAACATTTGATTCTATAAACATGTCTTAAACAGCTGCACCAGGTCAAACCCTGGGGACCAGAACTCAGCTCTGGCCTTCAAAGAATCCACCATCTAGTGCAGTAGACAGACAAGTATATAATTAACTCTAATAAAAGACAAAATATCCTAAGCAGATTTATTGTAAACAAACAAACAAACAAACAAAAAACCTCCAGTAGTTTCAGAAGGGTGCCAAATGCAAAGAGTTCCAGTCCACCCTGAACCCCCATTGCTATGCTGCAGAGTGAACCACTTTAAGGTTCTTTTGCAATCCTTTCAGAAACGGGCTTTGTTAGTAATATTACAATAGGGATGTGAATCAAATGCCAGGAGACCCTGGGAGATGGAGGAACAATGAGTTACACCAGGGGAAGGTTTCACAGGTGATACAGTATCTACCTGAGCTGGGCCAGGAAGGAGAGAAGGATGGAGAGCAAGGCACTGAAACATACAAATTCAGAAAGTAGGGGGAGTCCTTTATCATGTGGCTGATGCTTGGTGGGGTGGGGGATACAATGTGGTGTGTATGTGTGTGTGTGTGAGTGAGAGAGAGAGAGAGAGACAGAGAGAGAGAGATTGGGTAGACATTGGGCTGAAGAGGTTAGAAGGTCTTATATAATACGCTAGTGGCTGGGCATGGTGGCTCATGCCTGTAATGCCAGCCCTTTGGGAGGCTGAGGCGGGTGGATCACTGGACGTCAGGAGTTTGAGACCAACCTGGCCAATATGGTGAAACCCCGTCTCTACTGAAAATACAAAAATTAGCCGGGCGTGGTGGTGTGCGCCTGTAATCTCAGCTACTCAGGAGGCTGAGGCAGGAGAATCGCTTGAACCTGGGAGATGGAGGTTGCAGTGAGCCGAGATTGCGCCACTGCACTCCAGCCTAGAGACTGTGTCTTGGGAAAAAAAAAAAAAAAAGAAAGAAAACCGTAATGGTAACAGAAGATCCAATGAGGGTGGATGGGGGTGCAGAAGAGTGACTCTTGGCAAAGGGAAACTGGTTGGGAGGCTGACAAGACAGAGCCCAGGCCAGAAGTGGCAAAGGCTGGAACTGGGATAGTGGAATAGTGAGGAGGGAAAACCCTGTGAACCGGGACCACTCATGTGGGGAGGCAGCACCTCTTCCCGCATTAGTCAATGTAAGCGTTTGGCCCGGGATCAGCCTCTCCAGCACCCCTCCCAGCTGTCCCTAGGCTGCCACCCAGTCGGGTGTGCTCAGCAAAGTCAGACTCCGACTCTCTGTAATGTGAGCTCTGGCCCTGCAGAAACGATGGTGCTGCTGCCGGAGAAAAAACTTGTCTAATGCATTCCAGAGCCAAAGAGAAATGCCTTTTGGATTACCCGCAGTTTAGGCCTTTCTCCACGGCTCCCCCTCTGCTGGGGAAGATCTTGGAGAGCAAGGAGGCCAGGGAAGCTAGAGTGAGAACAGGAGAGGGAAGCCAGCCAGGGTTGGCAGGGGCCGGAGTTGGGAGAAAGACGGGTCCCAATAGATGGCAAATGCCAGGTCGCAGGGGTACAGGCTAAGTCCCCAAGAAGCCTGCTAAGAGTTTTAGGTTCTAAAAGGCCCCTTTCCCTCCTGCTTGTGTTATTTTGGAAGAGGTGGTCACCGACTGCGTGCTCGCCATTTAGCAGAAAGCTGGGCCAGGCATTGCAGGGGACAGAAGACATTTGCCTCAGCTATACCAAAGGAGCCTGTGGTTTAGCAGGGGACAGGGGAGCCAGACTGGCAGTGAGTTATAATGGGGAACACTGGTGGTCACACAGCCTTCGTGGACTTTGCAGAGTGTTCCGGATCAGTGCCCCCACCGCTTCCTCCAGCTCCTTCCATAACTCCCATCCTTGCCTTTGCAGGCCCTGCAACTGGTTCCTCTTTTCCGATGTCTTGAAGAGGCTGAAGCTTTCCTCGAGGATCTTTCAGGCCCGGTTCCCGCACTTTGAAATCACCACCATGCCCAAGGCTGAGTTCTACAGGCAGGTGGCCTCCAGTCAGCTGCTGACCCCTGCTGAGAGGCCTGGAGGCTTGGACGACAGATCCCCCCCAGGCTCCTCTGAGACTGTGGAGCTGGTGCGGTACGAGCCAGACCTACTTCGGCTCCTAGGGTCCGAGGTGGAATTCCAGTCTTGCAACAGTTGACCGGGAAAACAGCCCCTCCTCTTCTTCTTTCTCCTTCTGAGTTCGCCCTTCCCCCACCTCCTTGTCTTTCCCCCACCGAGCACCAGACTGCAGAATGAGGCAATAATATGGACCAACAAGAAGCCGCCTTATCAATGCCAGCATTAGCGACTGGACTGTTTTTGTTTTTTTGGTTACAATTAGTTCTCATCTCCCTGTCGTCATCATTGTTATCGTGGTTGGTGATGGGGGTGGAAAGTTGAACTCCACGTCTGAGGACAAGAGGTCCCAGGGGTGGTGGGAGGTGGCGCTGGGGTCCCTTGGACTGGCCTCCTTGCTTATGACCAAGACCAAACCTGGGCCCTGGGTGGCCTTGGCCTGTCCTGAGGAGAAATGAGAAAATCCCAGATCTCTGAGCGCCCCCCAACTCCATTCCCCTGTGTTCTTCTGTCTTCTGTAGTATTTATTTTATTAGTATTTAATTTGTATTGTTTCATTGGTTTCTGATAAGTCTGTATCACTGTGACGATTTGAGACAACTTGTTGTATTGAGGGACTTTCTGTACCTCCTTTTCTTTTTCTTTGTTGATGAGCTCTGACAAAGCTATTCCCAGGTGTTTTTTTCCCCCACTGGGGAGTGGGTGGGGTGGAATGGGGTGGGGGGGACATGGACTTCTGACTAACGAAGCTGGCTGCTGCTGGCCCAGGGCTGGGGGCTTGGGGGTAAATCCTGAGGCTTTGGTGCTCCCCCACCCGCCCCCTCCCGCCTTTTGCAGCAGCCCTGCTATCTTGAGATTAGTGTTGACGGGGAGGGGAGGATTGTGAGGTGCGGGGTTAATAAATTACTCTAATAAAGGAGCGTGGAGAAGGGATCTGAGGGGTGAGGGTGCCCCCTCCTCATGCCTTCTTCACTGCCCCCCCCCCCAGAGTGCACAATACGAGTTTGTTCCTGCCTCCACTCCCCCACCCCGTTCTGGCCTCCCTGCTGTCTCAAGATACTGAGCCTCTCACCTCCCGGCCCTCAGCACCCCCATCCCTGCCCCTTTTCAGACTCATAGCACCCGTTTCCTTCCTCTCCTCCTTCCTCCTCCCTCAGCCCCCCATTCTCCTTGGGAATCTGCAGAGGGCTCTGGGACTGACTGCCAGATGTGAAATCCAGGTGTCAGCTGTTTCCTAGGCAAGGGCAGGAAAGTGGTCTCCAGCCCTTGCTCCACTCCTGCCTGGGGGCCTGGGGCTGAGTGGTGGCCCCGCCTGGCCTCCCCCTGGCCTCCGGGCCTCCTCCTGGCCTCCGGGCCTCCAGCGCTGGGTTTGTCGAGTGAGAGAGAGAGAGAGAGGAGCTTGGGTTGCTTCCCTGTCCCCACCCCCTCTGTGGCGTTGTCCCTCCCACTCTTCTTATTTTTCTACCAATTGCTATTTTTCCGAACAATCCTTGTAGAGTATGTACCATCCAAAGGCAGGAGTGCCTCGCCGTGGCCGGCTCTGGTTGGAGATGGTACAGTTTTATTGTACAGGTGCTAAAACAACAACAAAAAAGAAAATGGAAAAAAAAAAAAGATTAAAAAAAAAAAGGAAAAAAAAAGCCAGTTTGAGGATGGGACAATCTGTTCTCTAGAGGCTCCTGAGCTGTGCAGGAGCCTTGGTGGCTATTTTCTTTGTATTGTGTTTGTTCTTTGTTCCTGGGGGAGAAGTTCTCAGCCCCTTCTCTAGGACTGCTCCCCACCCCCACCATACTGCCCAGTTGGTTTTGAACAGTTGTTTTCCCTTTTTAAGAAAAA
>NW_012114699.1:6559078-6561303 GCF_000951035.1 Colobus angolensis palliatus
AGTTGAGGGGTTTTGGACCTTAATTTGTTGGTTTTATTGGGGTTCCTGGTATTGTGTAGTTTATTTCATGTTCTCTTTGCCTTTCCTTTTTTCGCATTTGGGTGTATATTCTGGCTGCCCTTTATGGTTCATTTTAAGCAACTGGCTGTGGAGTCAAAAACACTTGCATACTGAAAAACACGTGTCAGGGCTTCTGTCTCCCGTCTCTCTTTTTCTCTCCTCCCCTTTGGGACTTTTTGGTGGTTTCAGAAGGTGGGCATTGTGATTCAGTAAATGGGGAGTCCCCACCATCCTGCTTTGCAGCTGTGAGTCCCGAGAGGTACGATGAATGAAGGCAAGGTGGAGTGACTAGTGAACGTTGCATCAGGATCTGGGGAAAGAAAAAGAAAGGGGCAAATCCTGGGGGCGGGGCCAGTGGGGCAAATGGAGCATCTGGCTCCTGTTGCTTTGGTTTGGAGTTGAAGCAGGTGCCTGGGCAGTCCTTGTTTCCATAGGAGTAACAGGGTTGGAGGAAGTAGCCCTCTCTTTGGTGGCTGTGGGAATAAGCCTCAAGGAAGTCCTCTGCCTGCCCTGGGCCACCCTGCCGAGGTGGCATCTGGCTGCATGGCCTCATCACTGCCCTCACTGTTGTGCCAGCGCTCCCCACCCACAGTGCAGGCCTTCCACGGTTCTGTTTTCCTGCCACCAAGCTACCATGAAGGCAAGATGCCCATCCTAGATTTTGCAGTTTTTCCTCCCACTTCAGAAAAACAGTGGTAGAAGCTATGATTCTTGTGATTGCTGGTTCCAGAATGCACCAGTGACTGAGAGGAAGAGGATGTTCAAGAGGCCTGGGATGAGGCCTTTTGAAGCTCTTTTCTCTTAGGGCCTCTCACTGTGGCCTTCGAGTCTGGAGAGCCCTGTCAGAGACTGTAGAGGCGAAGGGATCTGTGCGTCCGGCCGGCTGGAGTCCAGCCATCCCCAGGAGTGAACTCTAAGCTGCTGTCTTTGCTCAAGCCTCAGAACCTTGACTCGACCCAGGCCCAAGCATCATCCTCTTTGAACCATAGCATTAATCTTCCTCATTGGCCCTCCTCTCCCCACTTTCTGATCCCAAGGCCCTATGCAATAGCCACTTTTGTCAGATTCCTAAACAAGCCCACAGTGGTTCTGAATTCAGGTCGATACTGTGCTTGGAACTTGCAGTTAAGTCCAGAAATCTGACATGTTGATAGGTTATGAAAGCCATGTGGTGAGTATAAGAATTCAACTAGGCCCAGGATGCTATGGGAGCTCAGAGCGATGGGCAAGGGCCCTGGGAACACATCCTAGAAGAGGTGATGCCTGGTTGATACTTTAAAAGGTAGAAATCTAGGAATTAGAGGTGGCAGGGAAGAGTGTTTGAACTGAAGGGACAATCTGAGCAAAGGCTTGGAGACAAGGGGAGTTAAAAGCAAAACCAAACAGCAGATTGTTTTATTTGGGTTCTTTGCCCACAGCTTACCTGGAGTCCCACTGCCCTTCTGCCAGGTTGGAAAGATCAAGGCAGGAAGTATGGGCCGTGGCATTAAATCTACATCCCCGGTCAGGACTGGGGTGAGGATGGCTTGGTGGCCTCTTATTAAATATCTCCCAGTCCTTTTAGTATGGTGTAGAGGAAAGAGCCAGCACCACTCCTAACTACCTAGGCTGACCTTGGGCGAGAACCTAATCTTTCCCAGCCTTCATTGCTCCATCAGCCAAATGGAGGCCAATGTACCCACCTACTGACAGAGCATCACACTGAGGACCAAAAAGATCTGTTTAGCCAACATTAGTTCCTCCTTCATGCAGAGCTCAGGAGCCTATGGTTAATGAGGGTCTTACCCCAGAAAGCTCTTTGGGCTTGAAAGAGAGGCTCTGTTCAAGTCTTGGTGGGAGGAGGGATCATCTCTGCACCCCTATTTGGCGTGGGGTAGGTGGGGTTGGGGCCGGTGGTGAATGGGGCAGTAAACTGCCCCGTTCCATACTCTAACCCAATAACCGGGAGGCCTTGGTGGGTGTTTAACTGTGTCCCACCCATGCAAAGACCAGTGTGTGTATTTGGGGAAGGGTGGGGTCCGCCCCAGGGGCGTCTGCTCAAGTGCTGGGCAGGGGGACGCGAAGTGCTCGGGCCTTCTGGACCCCGCAGCAGGGACGGGCCGGGGCTCCACTTGTTTCCCTAGCGCTCCGGCTGCCACCGCGCGGGGAGCCGGCCGAGCCGCAGC
>NW_012114699.1:6561913-6571506 GCF_000951035.1 Colobus angolensis palliatus
CGACTCGCCCGCCATCGCTGGCTCGACAGCGCCACCTGCTGGACATCGGCCTCCATGTCCGGCGCGCCGGGACCGAAGTTCTCGGAGGCTCACTCACCCCAGGTTCAGCGACTTCAGAGCTGGAGGCAACTGCCTCCTTTGGAGTACAGGATGGGATCAGAAAGGCCTATGACCCTCAGAACTTCTTGTCCCGCCCCACCCGCCGGAGCTGACACTTCTACCGCACAGCCCCACCCAAGGATGAGGAAATAGTGGCGAGGCAGTCCCTGGAAGCGGGCAGCAGCAAAGGGCAGGAGTTCAGGAGTTGCATGTGGCACCTGGTGAGAGCAACGCACAGCTGGCAAGCAGCCCTGGGCTCCTCATGGACCCTGTGATCCGGGGATGTCTGTAACACTCCAGGGGCAAAGGAAGTAGCCGCCTGCAGTGTTAGAGGAGCGGGCAGAAAGCCGCCTTAGCTCCCAAGTGTGGATTGTCCCCCTTCCTCTCCTCTTGCCTGCCATAGCATAGGGCAGAAGTCCCAGAATTAAAATCAGGACCCGTTCATTCTTTCAATAAGCATTTATTAAGAACCTACTGTGTGCCAGGCACTGTGCTAGGCACTGGGGGATACATCAGCGACTAAGAGTCCCTGTCCTTGAGGAGCTCCACAGTCTATTGGTGGGGAACCCTACATAAACACGTAATTAAGGAACTGCAGTGTGGTAAGTGCTACCCTAAGAGGTATTTACAAAGTGCTGTGAGGTGGCTCAGGGCTGTAATCCCAGCACCTTGGGAGGCTGAGGTGGGCAGATCACTTGAGGTCAGGAGTTCGAGACCAGCCTGGCCAACAAGGTGAAACCCTGTCTCTACTAAAATTACAAAAATTTGCTGGGCGTGGTGGCACGCAGCTGTAGTCACAGCTACTTGGGAGGCTGAGGCAGGAGAACCGCTTGAACTCGGGAGGCTGAGGCAGGAGAACTGCTTGAACTCGGGAGGCAGAGGCTGCAGTGACCCAAGATTGCGCCACTGCACTCCAGCCTGGGTAACGGAGGGAGACTCTATCTCAGAAAAATAAAACGAAGTGCTGTGGGAACCCAGAGGAGGGAGTAACATATCAGCTGCTGGGAGATGAGGGTCATCTGTTGACTCCTGACTCCATTAAACCACGAAAAGGCAGAGACTTATTGCCACTTGATTCTGGTTAAAATTAACCTGTCTCCTGAGGTTCTACTCTAGCCCTCTCCCATAACTATATCAGCACAGGTTAATCAGTTTAGCTAGTTTCACACTTGGAGTAAGAAAGAAACTGAACAGGGAAGTTGCTTTAGAGGTAGAGGATGTTCAAAATAGTAACAAAGTTTGAGTGCTAAGGTGGGGGATGGGGTTGGGGATACCATGAGGGCACTGAGCCAGGGAGGGCAGGCCCAGAGCAGTGGAGCACCTGGGGCGAGTGCCTGGGCAGAGGGGAGGTCAGAGGTCACCTACCTCAAAGTTTGGTCCCCATCTCCCACCGGCTCCATCAGTAACCATTCCTTGATGCTTTGTACTGTGCCATGTTACGTGGTTGATACAGTCCCTCCCGCTCTTCAAGGAGGCAATGTACTAATTGGGGACACTAAATAGGTACAGGTCATTGAAGATTTAAGTAACAGTTTGTGATTATAATGGAAGAGATGTCACAGGGTGTTCATGATCAGTTGCTGAAAGAGTAGTAATTGCGATAAGTTTAAAATAGCTCAGTTAGGACAGGCTGGTCTGGGGAGGCAGAGTCCATGAATCGAGTCTTGAAGGAGGGACACAATTTAATTGGTACTAGGAGGATAGGAAGAACATTGTGATTGAGTGGAACCAATCAGATCTTGAAGGATGGATTGTACTTTTTTTTTTTTTTTTTTGAGATAGTCTTGCTCTGATCACCCAGGTGCAATCTCAGCTCACTGCAACTTCTGCCTCCAGGTTCAAGGGATTTTCTACTTCAGCCTCCGCAGTAGCTGGGATTATAGGCACGTGCCACCAAGCCCGGCTAATTTTTGTATTTTTAATAGAGATGAGGTTTCGCAATATTGGCCATGCTGGTCTCGAACTCCTGACCTCAGGTAATCCACCCACCTCAGCTTCCCAAAGTGCTGGGATTACAGGCGTGAGCCATCGTGCCTGGCTGGGGATGGATTTTCTTTCTTTTCTTGTGTGTGTGTGTGTGTGTGTGTGTTTTCCCTCGAGATGGAGTCTCACTCTGTTGCCAGGCTGGAGTTCGGTGGCGCGATCTCGACTCATTGCAACCTCCGCCTCCTGGGTTCAAGTGATTCTCCTGCCTCAGCCTCCCGAGTAGCTGGGACTACAGGTGCCAACTACCATGCCCAGCTACTTTTTGTATTTTTAGTGGAGACGGGGTTTCACCATGTTGGCCAGGATGATCTCCATCTCTTGACCTCGTGATCTGCCCACCTCAGCCTCACAAAGTGCTCAGATTACAGGCATGAGCCACTGTGCACAGCCAGTGGATTATATTTCTAAAGGAAAAGATACATAGAAGGGAAGATTATTCATTAAGAAAACACAAGAGTGTGTAAATAGTGTTGAGTTTGTCTGTATTGCCTAGAGCAGGTAAAAGATAAATGGAGGATCTTGGTTTCCAGGTTTAAAATGCTTAGAATATATATAGTAGATAATAAGAGCAAAAGCACAGAGTTTGGAAATTGTAAACACAGGCATGTTCACAGGCCAGCAAATCCATCAGTTTGACTGGAGCAGTGCCTTGGGGTATGAGTGGTGGCAGAAGGAGCAGGGTGAGTTGACTGGGGAAGTCAGTTAGGACCCAAAGGTGAAGGGTCTTGATGGCAGGCCAAGGACTTGGAGCTTTGTCCTGAAGACAGGGCTGATGCTAAGCTTAAAATACTTCCCGAGCTACTGCCCTGAGGCCAAGTGCTCCCCCATCCCTACTCCAGGACCCCTGGACTGGCTTCAGCAATGAAAGGATTAAATTTAGAAAGGATTAGAGATTAAGTATTTTGAGTATCACCCCTACCTATAGGCCAGGAGTCGTCACTGAGGGCATTTTATCAAAGGGCAAATGGGAGGGGTTGAGACAGATCACACGGGGAGCCTCTGTGTGTAGTTTGAGCTGGGGTGGAGGCTTCTGGGAATGTGGAATAAAGGCGAGGTTTTACGGACATTGCAAACCACACGCTGGACTTCGGGAGATGGGAGAGGGGAATGGGGGTGAATTGAAGGGAACGATCAGACGGCTCTGAAATTTCAAACTTAAGAGGTCAGGAAAACGGTGGCACCATTAACAGAAATAGGCAAGTCACGATGGCCTTTTTGTTTGCTTGATTTATTATTATTATTATTATTATACTTTAAGTTCTGGGATACATGTGCAGAATGTGCCGGTTTGTTACATAGATATACATGTGCCATGGTGGTTTGCTGCACCCATCAACCCATCATCTTGGAAAGGTTTTTTGTGTGTGGAAATAATTTAAAAAATCCATTGTTGGCCAGCCGTGGTTGCTCACACCTGTAATCCCAGCACTTTGGGAGGCCAAGGTGGGTGGATCACTTGAGGCCAGGAGTTCAAGACCAGCCTGGCCAAAATGGTGAAACCCCGGCTGTACTAAAAATACGAAAATTAGCCGGGCATGGTGGCGTGTGCCTGTAATCCCAGCTACTCAGGAGGCTGAGGCAGGAGAATCGCTTGAGCTTGGGAGGCAGAGGTTGCAGTGAACCGAGATCATGCTACTGCACTCCAGCCGACAGAGCAAGACTCTGACTCAATAGAGGGGCTATCTTTAAGGGGCTGACAAGCATCCATGTGGAAATGTCCAGCAGCGCGCTGGAAATGTGAGCCAGGAGCTTAGGAGAAAGGGTGGGACTGGAGCTCTAGATTTAAGACCCATCTCCGAGGAGCCAAAATGAGCCCCAAATGGATGAGATTCTTGAAGAACAGCCACATTGGAAGTGGTAGGTGAAGAACCGGCCCCAGAAAGGGTGATGGGGGACGCAGGAGAGCCCAGCTAGTGTGTGCTTACGAGGGTCGAGAACTGTGAAGAAGACATTTGATTTCACCACGAGGTCACTGATGACCTTCCAGCAATGAGTTTCCATGGAGTTGGAGTAGGGGTGGCAGTAACCAGATTTCAGGTGGGGACGGGGCTACCCCAACCCATGCAGCACCTTTGTGCAAAATTTTTTAATGGTGACCCTTTATCAAGATGCTTACTTTCAACCATCAGGAAACTGTCATCATAAACTGATTTTATTAGAAAAAGGCACTTTAATGCCAACTGCTGGAAACACGCATAGAAAATACAATTTGCACAACTAAACGCAGTGCCCTCCAGGGGGCAGGGAGAAGAGAGTGGGAGAGGGTGATAATTGGCTTGGCAAAGAAGAGAAGAGCTAGAGCGCGGCCAGGGGAGGTAGTTAGGTCAAGTGGATGGTTTTGTACCAAGGACACAGCAAAGGTCCTCAGGCACTGATTCACATTACCCAAAGTCACCAGATAATAGAGTTGTTTCTATGGCTGAAATTTCTTAGCCTTGCCCCCA
This sequence comes from Colobus angolensis palliatus, assembly GCF_000951035.1. NCBI lineage: Eukaryota > Metazoa > Chordata > Mammalia > Primates > Cercopithecidae > Colobus > Colobus angolensis. Next base: position 6,566,443 of record NW_012114699.1, read on the forward strand.
AACTTGGCAGGAGGGAAGCAAGCTCGTTTAAAGAAGGGAGAGGGGAGGAGATCCAGGCCATTGGCCTAGGGGTTGGCTTTGAGAGAGAATAGGTTGACCCTTCCTTGGAAAGAGGGAAGGGGGAAGCAGGGAGCCACGAAGAGAGAGAGGTGCCATGGGAACTCCTGGCTGCCGACTCCCGTCTTCTTGGTGAAGGAGTCAGGGTTAGGTGTGAAAGTGGGAGATGAGGGGCATCGGTCCACCCGAGGAGGTCTGCTGCAGTCATCATAGAGGCAGGCTGGTTCGCCTCTGAGGTGAGTTGCAGGCAGGCTGAGCAGCAGAAACCATGTGGTAGGTGCCCATGCTTGAGCAGGAATGGGGGTGGGCCCCATATAGGTCGCTGCTGGACTAGCCCCAGTGGCGCCTGACAGCTGGAAAATGTCAAAAAGTAATCAAGAGGGAGCCCAGGATCGGGGAAGTAGGCTGGGGTGTCAGCAAAGGCTATTGTCTGGCGGGGGGCTGGTATCACACAAACAGCCCAAGCCTGAGGCACAAATATTCAATGAATTCAGCTCTGACTGGGGGCTTTGTGGCTAACTCTGAGGCTGGAGGGCACTTTACCCCTGTCTAATCCTTCAGCAAAGCACTCTGGGGTGGCCCAAGATTCCAGCCTGACCGCGTGGTGACTGTGGTTGCTAACACAGCAAACTCTAGGAAGAGTACCTTGGTCCAGCCAGTGAGTGCTACTCCCAGAGCTGACTTCCCTTCCCTCCCGTCGTGGTTTAATCCTACTCGGCCTTCGTGTCCCTGAGGAGCGCATCTTCCCCAATGTGCATGCGCATCAAAGCGTTCCTACTCTGCACTCGTTCTAGCTCTACAACATCTCCAGATTCGGGGGATGAAACTTGTACCCCATAGTCTCAGAGCAACTGAATCTTGGCATGAATAAAGGGAATTAGAGAATGCTTTCCCTTAAAAACAAAATCCCTATCCCTGTGGCTGATCCACGGAGACACACACACACCTTTGGAGACAAGACCTCACAGCTACAGCCCTGTCCTCCCCAAAGAAACTAAGATACAGACCAACAAGTACACACAAGTACATACAGGGATAGTCACATACGGGGTAGTAAATTCCCTGTGTAGGGAATGCAGCCAGTGAGGTAGAGCCAAGTAGAAGGGCTCTTCTCACGAAACTGCTGCACAGACCCTGGCCACAAACTTCTGCTTGGCTCAAGGGTTTTTCCCTCCATCACCAAGTCAGCCCATTATGCTGCCAAAAGCATATCCCCTAGTGCTCTTGAAGGCCATAGTCTGATACCAGGGATGCTTAAGCTGGGCACTGTTTGGCCACAGTGACACCAGGCAGGGCCGGGGAACTGGGGGTGAAGTGTGTTGACATCCCACTGAAATGCAGGGGCAGGTGTGCTACTGAAGTCGGTCCCTATGAAAATGCTGCTCAATTTTGCCTGGTGGATCACACTTGCCCTGACCCCTTTGCTTATATGTCATGGGGCTCCATCTTAATGAGGGAAGTAGGGTTGAATGGGGAGAAGGGGGCTGGGGTGGGGGATCTTGTCAGAAGGCTCCCAGATGTGGTCACACTAGGCTCAGCCATCAACAGGGACCCTGGGCCTGAGGAGAGCTCAAGTTCAGCCACCGGGGTCAGCCCAACAGTGGGGCGGCTGGGAGGAGACAAAGTCTGGTTGCCCAGAAGGCTCGGATTGTGGGAACCCCTGGAAACCACTTGGGTTGGAAGTGGCTGAAGATGAGCCTGATCTCTCAGGAGCTCCCTCAGGGTCTCTTCAGGAACCAGCAGCCCCTCCATGGGGGCCCCCGTCACCATACCCTGAACATAGGAGGAGGACCTCAGTGGCCCCTCCTTGACCCCAGGGGCTGCTGTAGTGCCGGAAGTCCTGATGAAGGCAGCAATGACAGTCCCAGGGGGCTGAGAGCTGGGCCCTGCTGGTCCAGCCCCTGTGACCATGGGTGGCACTGGGTTGGTCGGACGGTTGGCCCCAGCCAGAAGTTGGGGGAGGCCACTGAGAATCAGTGGAGCCCCTGGGGCTGCCACCTGGCTGTCTTGGAAACTGGCGTTTAGGGGGAAAGAGGCCTGCAAAGTGAAGGTGTCCTTGAAAGTAGAGGCCGCTGGAACACTCTGGAGAACGAACTGAGTGGGAGCAGTAGTACTGGCAGGAGGCCCATTGGTCAGCACCGTGGTCAGCGGGATCGTCTGCAGGGTCAGGGCCGAGCCCGACCCCATGGGGGCCACTCCTAGGTGGATGTTGCCGGGCACCGAAGTCGCACTGAGAAGAAACAGAGAACAGAGTTGGTTAAGGCAGGAGGTGTCCCCCAGCTGGTTAGGAAGGAGGGCAGAGAGGAATGGAGCTGAAGGTGTTTGTCGATTTCTTTGCTGTTTTGTTGCTTTTTTTTCTTTTTCTAGAGACAGGGTCTCACTCTGCTGCCCAGGCTGGAGTGCAGTGACACGATTATTGCTCACTGCAGCCTTGAAACCCTGGGTTCAAGCGATCCTCCTAACTCAGCCTCCCAAGTAGCTGGGACTACAGGTGTGTGCCACCTCGTCCAGCTAATTTTTATTTACATGTATTTATTTATTTTTATTTTTTTGAGACGGAGTCTCGCTCTGTCACTCAGGCTGGAGTGCAGTAGCGCAATCTTGGCTCACTGCAACTTCTGACTCCCAGGTTCAAGCGATTCTCCTGCCTCAGCCTCCCAAGTAGCTGGGATTATAGGCAAGCACCACCACACCCGGCTAATTTTGTATTTTTAGTAGAGACAGAGTTTCACCGTGTTGGCCAGGCTAGTCTTGAACTCCTGACCTCAGGTGATCCATCTGCCTCGGCCTCCCAAAGTGCTGGGATTACAGGTGTGAGCCACCGTGCCCAGCTGTAGCTCACATTTATTAAGTACTTAGTATATAGGTTTATAGGTCAGGGATCATTCTAAGTGATTGACATGTGGCATTTCACTCAATCCTGAAAACAGCCCACAAGTGGAATAAGAACAATCTGATTTTACAGATGGAGGAAAGTGAGGCACAGAGAGGTTATGTATTAATAACTTGCTCCAAGACCAGCCATACCTTTGTTATCCTTTGATTTCTTCCAAGTGGGGATGCTGGGGTCTCACAAGGCCTCGATGTGAGTCCCTCCTGCTCTAGTGCTTACACAGCGAGTGTACATAGGTGAGTAAGCACTACACAGCAGGCCTTGTGACCCCAGAGCTCATCTTCCTCACCATTCCACTCTACTGCCTGCCCTCCTCAAAAGGGTGTCTCCCTGACCCGCGCCAGCTTAGTGGGAGGTCCATACACATAACCCAACAAGTCCAACCTTCTCAGGGAAAATCGGAGGCCCCTTAGTGGGGATGAGAAGTAGTGAGAGCTTGCCGGGTACGCCTGGAGGTCCCAAGGGGTTCACAGCAGGTGACTCTAAAACATTCTCTGTTGCTTCTTTTCTAGAATGGAGGAGGTTTAGGAGGATGGGCCAGGACACGGAGGCCCTGGTGGCTCCCTGGGGAGCCGCTCTCATGTAAGCCCCCGGATGTGTGACCTCAGGCAAGTGACTTTCTCTCTCTTGACCAACAAGTGCCCTACTGGCTTCTCCCTGGCTCTGGGAGGATCCCATGAGCCTGGAGACAGAGCAGAGCTTGGCAAGAAGTTGAAAACTGAGCCCTGCCAGGTGCAGTGGCTCATACCTTTAATCTCAGCACTTTAGGAGGCCAAGGCAGGTGGATCACTTGAGGTCAGGAGTTTGAGACCAGCCTGGTCAACATGGTGAAACCCCGTCTTTACTAAAAATACAAAAATTCGCTGGGTGTGGTGGTGGGTACCTGTAATCCCAGCTACTCGGGAGGCTGAAGCAGGAGAATCATTTGAACCCGAGAGGCGGAGGTTGCAATGAGCAGACATCATGCCACTGCACTCCAGCCTGGGTGACAGAGCGAGACTCCATCTCAAAAAAAAAGAAAAAAGAAAACTGAACCCCAACGTGATGTACTATGTGAAGACTCATGCAACCTGGGTGCCTTTACCTCACAGCTTTGGTGAGCTTGACCTGGCCCTCTACTGGAGAGACAAGCATGGTGGAGGTAGTGGGGATCTCCTCGTCTAGCGACAGTCCCAATTCCAGACTCGCAGATGGCTGGAGACCGACATGCTGAATTTTTGGCTTCTCCCAAGAAGAGCTGCCCTTGACCTGGGGGGCAGATCTGGATGAGACCCTGGAGCTGGTTCTCCGGGTGGTACTGGCGGAGGCCACAGAGGCCGTGGAGGCCTGAGGAGGGGCTGCTGTGGCTTCGCTGCTCTCGTCCTCATCTTCAATGACCACCAGGTCCTTGGGCATCTCCTTAAACTGGTACACCAGCCTCTGCCCTTCCACTTTGGCCAGGATACCTCTTTGGTAGTAGTATCTAGAGGAAGAGGGGCAGGGAGTTGGGAGTTAGCCAGGAGCTGGGTGGGAGACCTTCTACCTCCATCTCCCCAACGCTCCTCTCCCAGGGCTAGGCAAGCATGAGGCTGAGTGAGGCTGGCTGGGGAGCCAGCTGAGGGCCCAAGGGCAAGGCTTTTATGACATTCCTGAGATTTCCCCCTGAGGACTCAAAGGATCACAAAAAGGTTTTCAAATGCCACCCCCTCCAACCCCCTGCTTTGGGGTAGAGGACAGGGAATGACTGAAGGAGGGAACTGAGAGTGAGGGGATGGATGGCGGGGACAGCAATCCCCCAGCCTGAGAGACCACCTCTAGGACAACTCAAGCCCACCTCCCTGGGGCTCTGGCTTGCAGATGTGAAGAAAGCCCTTCTTGGGGAAGAGGGGATGCTGAACTGCTCTTCCATTATAAAAAACAAAAAGGAGGCCAGGCGCGGTGGCTCACGCCCGTAATCCCAACACTTTGGGAGGCCAAGGTGGGCGGATCACTTGAGGCCAGAAGTTCGAGACCAGCCTGGCCAACATGGCGAAACCCCATCTCTATTAAAAATACAAAAAATTAGGCCAAGTGTGGTGACTCACGCCTGTAATCCCAGCACTTTGGGAGGCCGAGGCAGGCAGATCACGAGGTCA
>NW_012114699.1:6571951-6588455 GCF_000951035.1 Colobus angolensis palliatus
AAAAAAAAGGAGAAAAAAGAAAGAAAAGAAAAAGAAAAGGGAAAAAAGAAAAAAGAAAATAAAAAGAAAAAAGGCCAGGTCAGAGATACAAGAGGATGGGGGGCTCTTCCTCCCAGAGGGGGCCTGGGGAATGGACATAGGAGCAAGCTAAGAGGAAAGTTACAAGACTCGTTTCCTTATGATCAATCAGGTCTCCACAAAAGCGAGGAGGACTCCTTGGACTGGAAGGGCTGGTGATCCCCAGGGCAGGGGTTCTGTGTCCCAACAGCTCCTACCTTAGCGCCCGCCCCATTGTCTCATAGTTCATGTCAGGCTTGTTTTTCTGCTTCCCCCACAGCTTGGACACAGCTTTGGAGTCCACCAGTTTGAAGATGCCTTTCTCTCGCTGGGTCCACTTGATGTACTTGGGACAGGTGTTTCTGTCTTGCAGAAGCGCCAGGAGGAACTCCCACAGATAGATGGTGCTGCCTGCAGAGGGGCAGGCCATGAGGGGCAGCCTGGGCAGCTGGGGCACCCTGGCAGCAGGGAAGGGGCTCCCTCCCCACCTCACCTGAGTCCCAGCTGTCCGTACCTTTGCCATCCTTTGATTTCTTCCTAATGGGGATGCTGGGGTCAGTGACAGGTGAGGTACTTCGGTTGCCCTTGGTCTTCCGGACTATGAGGGAAAGGTGAGTAGGATGAGGAGCAGCTTCCGAGAGAGGGCCCGGGAGCTGGCCAAGTTGGCTGTGACAAGGCCAACAAGGAGGAGGCAGGTCACCGGGGCTGGAGGCCCCAGATTGCTCTCCACAGCCATGGCCCTCAGGCCTCTGCACCCTCAGTTTCAGGCCCCCAGGGTAGCACTGCAACATGGCTACAATGTGGAGAAACCGAGTGCTTGCAAATAAGTCACCTCTGTGAGAACAGAATCTGCCTAGCCTAACTTCAGATATGGAAAGGCAGCCTAAAGGCACCACTGTTGTGCAGGTAAGTGCGGTGCTGAGGTTTGGTTGCCATGCTGACAAGGCAGTATCAAGCAGCCATTGCCTGAGTAAATCAATAACACCGGGGCTTGGGAAAGCCCAAAGTCCTCTCTCATATATGGCCTCGGCTTTATAAGCTCTGCAGAGAGAGATAAGCACCCGGCATGACTAGTCTTTTATAGGTTGAGGCCCCAGAGGTCCAGGGACTGGCCAGGGGTCCGAGCCTGGTGTCCAAACGCCGAGCCTAGGATTCAACCTATCGAGATCATTAAAGTTTCTGAAAGACTTTATGCAGATCCAGGGCAGACAGGGGCAGCATGGGAAATGTCAGGCTACGGGCAGACTAATGGATGAGGCCAGGTTTTACAGAAGGGAGGCCTTTTGGTCCATCCGTGTCACGCCAGAGCCCTGACCGCCCCCCACGCCCCGCCCATCCCCTCGGAGACACACATACACTCACTCTTCCCCACTTACTTCTCTTCTTTGATTTCCCAGTCTTCTTGGCACTTTCCTCTCTGGAGGCCTTCTCCTCCAGAGAATGCCCCTCCTGGTCACTAGTGTCACCTGCCCTGTTCAGGGCATCGGGCTCAGAGGCAGGAAACAGGTAGTTGGGCAGAGTGATGGCTGGTACAGGGTCTGAGTCTGGAAGCATTTCGGAGGTATTGACTGCAAGGAGAAAGGCCTGAGGTGGGCGGGACCCAGGGCAGGGCTGGAGCGGGGTCTCCCAGAGCTGGAGAGATGGGTAGGTTCCAAGGGAGGGCAGGGGGGCTCTTCCCCCCGAACCCCAGACACAGGATACACCTGAAAATGCTTCATGTGGCTTGTACCACGAGGAGAGGAAACATCTGCAGAGCTGTGGGCACAAGCTGGCCCCAGTCACCGCTGCCACATTTATAGCCCACTGCTGGTAGCGGGGAAGATCTAGGCGGCACCCCAGGTAAAGGGCCACCTTAATTTAGCCCTTGGCTCATTTTACAACTCAAAGGGTCCTTAGAGATCATGTAGCCCCATTCCTGTGTTTTCCTGATGAGGAAACTGAGACAGACCCAGAGAGGGGAAGTCATGTACCCAAGATCACACAGGAAGTTTGTGCCCAGTACAAATAGGCACCCATTGTTGGATCCTGGATGAATGCTGGTGAGAGTCAGGACTAGAAATATCTCATATTTCAGCTTTATGGCTTGCTTTCCCTCACTGTACCATAGCACCCCTTGGGAGAAGGCAATTTGGGGGGACCCTCCTGTGTATCTCCCTGAGGGGGCATTGGGAAGAGCCTGCTTTGGGGGCCCTCTGGGGAGTTAGGATCTTGGTAGGATGGGCAGGGATCACTTATTTTATTTATTTATTTATTTATTTATTTATTTATTTAGACAGAGTCTTGCTCTTGTCGCCCAGGCTGGAGTGCAATGGTGCGATCTTGGCTTACTGCAACCTCTGCCTCCCGGGTTCTCCTGCCTCAGCCTCCCAAAGTGCTGGGATTACAGGTGTGAGCCACTGTGCCCGGCCCGGAACACTTATTTCTAAAAGAGCCACATGCTGCATCTCTCAGTCTTCCTGGGAGCTAAGCAAAAGAGCAGAGGGGCCTGAGAAAGGCACCCTGCTCAATATTATCCAGCCTGAAAATGGGAAAAAAAATTTTTTTTTTTTTGAGATGGAGTTTCACTCTGTCACCCAGGTTGGAGTGCAATGGCGCGATCTCGGCTCACTGTAACCTCTGCCTCCTGGGTTCAAGTGATTCTCCTGCCTCAGCCTCCTGAGTAGCTAGGATTACAGGCTTGCGCCACCATGCCCAGCAAGTTTTTATATTTTTAGTAGAGATAGGGTTTCACCATGTTGGTCAGGCTGGTCCCGAACTCCTGACCTCAGGTGATGTACCCGCCTCAGCCTCCCAAAGTGCTGGGATTACAGGCGTGAGCCACTGTGCCTGGACTGAAAATGGAAAGAAATTCTGACACATGCTACAACATGGATGGACTTTGAGGACATCGTACTAATTGAAATAAACCCGTCAGCAAAATACAAAAAGATAAAAGTCACATGTATATCGGTGGGTGTGGTGCATGTATACCTGTGTGCACACATGCCTGAGAAACCAATACACGGAGTTCATATTTTTAAATGGAATTATTTTGTTGCCTTGAGTTCAGGCACTGGGGTTCAAACTTACAGATTTGCTTCTCATCCAGGATATCGCTGGGAGACTCCATATTGAGCAAGACTTCTGCGGTTGACATGGTGTGCGAGGTGGCCTCATTGTCATCTGGTCCGGTTCCATGGTGGGAGGAGAGAAGAAAAGTTCCCTCAGGGCACAAGGCAGGGGGTACAGCTATAATCGGGGCTAGCCCGAAGAATGGATGGTGGTAAGCATCCGTCGGGCTGACCCTGAAGTGAGTGCTAAGTGAGGGAGAAGCAGGGGACCCTGACCAGCGGTACTGACGGACAGCCAGGAAGGGCCCAGCACCCCTCCTGACCTAACTCTCCACCCCCTCAGCTGGTCTTCACTCCTCATCGTCCCACCCCATTTCCACAGACCATGAATCTACTAAGATGGTTCCCTCCTCTGTGAAGCAGCACAACTTTTTGGCTGGTGGCCTTGCCCATTCTGCACGGGGTTACTAGAAGCCATTGTGGGCTGCTGTTCCCTAAAGACACAACCCCTTTTTCTACCACGCCTTCTCTGCCCGGGAAGGGAACAGACCTGTCAGCAAAAAACTGCCTTCCAGGATCTGATCCGGCGTCATGCACAAGGTCCCGTCTGTTATGATGCCATTGTGGTCGTCCAACTCCAGTCCCGAGTACAGATGCAGTAAATCAGGGTAGGGTACCTGCTCCACGATCACAGCTGGGAACACAGAGGGGTCTTCCAGCTATGGAGAAGATAGGGATGTGGTTCAAGACCCACCCAGCTCTTCCAGCAAACCGTCCCTACCAGAATCTGGCCCTCTGTGCAAGTCCTTATTCTTGGGTTCATCAGGGACTGTCCTTTGTATAGGATGACATCACTCTGGGTCCAGCCTCATTAGGTGATGCTTTCAGTGGGTTCTTGATCAACAGAGATGGGTTAGCTCTGCACCACCAGCACTTTAAGTTTTTTTTTTTTTTTTTGAGACGGAGTCTCACTCTGTCGCCCAGGCTGGAGTGCAATGTCGCAATCTCAGCTCACTGCAAACTCTGCCTTCTGGGTTCACACCATTCTCCTGCCTCAGCCTCCCAAGCAGCTGGGACTACAGGTGCCCACCACCACACCCCCACACCTGGCTAATTTTTTGTATTTTTAGTAGAGACGGGGTTTCACCGTGTTAGCCAGGATGGTCTCCATCTCCTAACCTCGTGATCCGCCCGCCTCGGCCTCCCAAAGTGCTGGGATTACAGGCATGAGCCACTGCGCCCGGCCGGGCAAGCATTTTTAACTGGTTGTAGTTATGGTTTAATCCGTGGCCAGGTTAGGGCTCAGTCTACGAGGATTAGATTCATTCTAAGGCCATTGGGAATAGACTAGTTGATGGCAAGGGCAAGGGGCTCAACCTATAGTCGGGGGACAGAGGGATTCAGCCTAGAGTCAGGGTTGGGGACCTAGTTCACAGCCAGAGTTAGGGGCTCAGACATCTTCAGGCTCCGTCTATGGCAATGATAGTGGGAATGAAGACAGAACAGAGGCATTATAGAAGTAGAAATGTCAGGACTCAGTCACTGCCTGGATGGGGGAGAGGGGTTCAATTTCCAGCTTCATTCAATAGGGACATGGAGATACTGCTCATGCCAAGGGGCCCAAGAGGAGGAAGAGCAGGCTGTGGACCAAGATAAGGGCTACAATGTCTGGATGTGGTGAGCCTGAGGTACCTTTGGGACATCTGAAATAGAGATGCCTATCAGGGAGTCAAAAATAAGTGTCTAAGAGTTCAAAAGGGAGCTAGTGGTCGCTCAATCCCTTGGAGTAGATAAGAAAATTGAGATGAGAATTCAACCCCTAGAGAACATAAGTGTTCTGAAATTAAGCAAAGCGAAATTAAAAAGCAGTATGACTGCATGTGTTTTTTTAAAAAAAAACTCCATATAGAGGCTGCATGTGGTGGCTCATGCCTGCAATGCCAGCACTTTAGGAGGCTGAGGCGGGTGCATCGCTTGAGCCTAGGAGTTCATACATGAGCCTGGGCAACATAGCAAGACCCTATCTCTATTTAAAAAAAGAAAAAAACCTCTATATAGAAGCAAATGTACCAGGATGTTAATCATAGTTTTCTTTTCTTTTCTTTCTTTTTTTTTTGAGACAAGAGTCTGACTCTGTCACCCAGGCTGGAGTGCAGTGGCATGATCTTGGCTCACTGCAACCTCCACTTCCCAGGTTCAAGCAATTCTACTGCCTCAGCTTCCCAAGTAGCTGGGATTACAGGTGCCTGCCACCACACCTGGCTAATTTTTGTATTTTAGTGGAGAGAGGGTTTCACCATGTAGGCCAGACTGGTCTCAAACTCCTGACCTCAGGTAACCCATCCACCTTGGTCTCCCAAAATGCTGAGATTACAGACATAAGCCACCACACCTGGCCATGGTTTTATTTTCATTATGGAGTTTTGAATGATTTTTTCCCCCTTTCTACTTTTTTTGTATTTTCCAAATTTTCTTTCATGGGAATGTTGATAATTCTTTTTGTTGTTATTGTTTAGTCTCAAGATCTGTTTGTGGATGATAATTCTTTTTTTTTTTTTTTTCATGCAAAAAGAATGAGAATGGTCCTCTCTATGTAGTGTTCCTGAGGGATCCAGAGAAATAAAAATGGGTAAAAGACCTTTGGATTTGGCTATGGGCAGTCACCCTGGCTAGATCAGTGTCAGGGCAGTGCTGGGGTCCCAGGCCAAGTCGCAGTGGATCTCAGTGAGGACAGACGGAGGTAAGCAGTTGGGTATAGTGATTAAGGTCCTAGCGTCTAGAGCTGTACTGTGCATGATGATATCCAGTAGCCACGGGCGGCTATTTAAATTTAGAGGTAAATAAATCTTTGGAGAGCTTAAAAATTCATTTCTTCAATTGCACTACCCACATTTCAAGCGCTGTATAGCCACGTGTGACTAGTGGCCGCATAATGGACAGCACAAACAGAACATTTCCAGCATTCCAGAGAATTTCTCTTTTTTTTTGAGACGGAGTTTTGGTCTTCTCACCCAGGCTGGAGTGCAATGGCACGATCTCAGCTCACTGCAACCTCCACCTCCCAGGCTCAAGCGATTCTCCTGTCTCAGCCTCCTGAGTAGCTGGGATTACAGGCACCCGCCACCATGCCCGGCTAATTTTTGTATTTTTAGTAGAGATGGGGTTTCATCGTGTTGGCCAGGATGGTCTCAAACTCCTGACCTCGTGATCCGCCTGCGTCAGCCTCCCAAAGTGCTGGGATTACAGGCGTGAGCCACCGCGCCTGGCCTCATTCCAGAGAATTCTGTTGGATTGTGCTGATCTAGAGCCAGAGTGCCTGGGCTTGAGAACCAAACTCTGCTGCTCACTAGCATTATGACCTTGGGCAAGTTACCAAACCTTTCTGTGTATCAGTTTCCCCATTTATAAAATGAGAGTGATCACATGATTGACCCCCTAGGATTGTTTAAACAGATCAATACACATAAAGCACTCACAGCAGGTTCTGGCGTAGACTAAGCTCTCATTAAGTGTTAGGTATCAGGGGCTTGTAGGAGACTGGTAATGTTTTATTTCTTAATTTGGGTGGTGAGGGCCTGGGTGTTCATTTAATATCTGTCTATATCTAAATATGATTTATGCACCTTTTTGTATTTATCATACATTTCAAAATAAAAGTAGTTTCCTAAGAGGTGTGAAAGGGGCTGGGTGTGGTAGCTCACACCTGTTGTTTTTCTTTTTCTTTTCCTTTTTTTTTTTGAGACAGAGTTTTGCCTCTTGTTGCCCAGGGTGGAGTGCAATGGCTCAATCTCAGCTCACCGCAACCTCCACTTACCGGGTTCAAGCGATTCTCCTGCCTCAGCCTCCTGAGTAACTGGGATTACAGGCATGCGCTACCACACCCGGCTAATTTTGTATTTTTAATAGAGACAGGTTTTCTCCATGTTGGTCAGGCTGGTCTCAAACTGCCGAACTCAGGTGATCCGCCTGCCTTGGCCTCCCGAAGTGCTGGGATTACAGGCGTGAGCCACCACACCTGTTGTAATCCCAGAACTTTGGGAGGCCTGAAGCGGAAAGATTGCTTGAGCTCAGGAGTTTGAGATCAACCTGGGCAACATGGCGAGACCCCATCTCTACAAAAAATACAAAAATTAGGCCGGGCATGGTGGCTCACACCTGTAATCCCATCACTTTGGGAGGCCAAGGCAGATGGATCACTTGAGGTCAGGAGTTTGAGACCAGCCTGACCAACATGGTGAAACCCCGTCTCTACTAAAAATACAAAATTAGCCAAGCATGGTGGTGTGCGCCTGTAATCCCAGCTACTTGGGAGGCTGAGGCAGGAGAATCGCTTAAACCCAGGAGATGGAGATTGCAGTGAGCCGAGATCGCGCCATTGTACTCCAGCCTAAGCAATAAGAGCAAAACTCTCTCTCTCTCTGTAGATATATATATATATATATATACACACACACACACACATATATATACACACAAAATTAGCCAGGTGCGGTGGCATGCGCCTGTTGTCCCAGCTACTTGGGAGGCTGAGGTGGGAGGATCACCTGAGCCTGGGGAGGTTGAGGCTGCAGTGAGCCACTGCACTCCATCCTGGGCGACAGAGTGAGACCCTGTCAAAAAAAAAAAAAAGAAAAAAGAAAGAAAAAAAAAGAGTGAAAGGGAGGTAAGAAAGTAAAAACAGAGTGTGGAGACTACCCTGGGGGGAAGAAAGGAACTAAAAAGGTGTAAAAAGGTGCTATTTTGAAGGTGGGGGCAGAAGGGAGAGAAGTTTTTCTTTTAGGGTTGGGGACATCTGAAGATGTTCAAAGTTGAGGAAAGAAATCTGAGAAGTCTAAAAGATACGGGAGGCCGGGCACAGTGGCTCACATCTGTGATCCCAGCACTTTGGAAGTGCGAGACAGGCGGATCACCTGAGGTCAGGAGTTTGAGACCATTCTGCCCAACATGGTGAAACCCCGTATCTACTGAAAATACAAAAATTAGCTGGGCGTGGTGATGCGTGCCTGTAATCTCAGCTACTCCAGAGGCGGAGGCACAAGAATCGCTTGAACCCAGGAGGCAGAAGTGGCAGTGAGCCGAGATCGTGCTACTGTACTGGAACCTGGGTGACAAGAGTGAAACTCCATCTCAAAAAATAAAAATAAAAAGTAAAAGATACGAGAGACAGGATGTGATGGATGGTTTGAGGTCTTGAAGGATGCAGGAGAGAACAGATTAAGTACAGATGTTGGGAGTTACCCTTGCAAGGAAAAGTAACATTTCTTTGTCCTGGGCCAGTGGGAAGGAAACAAGAACAGATATTACAGATAAAAAGAGAGAAGGGAGGGAAATTGAGGGCATCCTGGGCTTTGAACTTCTCTGTGGATTGGAGGAGAGGCTGTCCACTGAGGGTGGAGGGATAGGTTGGAAGGTAAGAACTGCTTCTGTGAAAAACAGCCTCTATGAAGAAAAGCAACAACTGCTGAGTGGACTAGAAACAAACAAAAAATGACAAGTAGCATTGAGAACTCATGTATGGTAGATTTTTCTTCCTTTCTCCTTGTCTGATGCCCTCCACAAGGCTAGGCACACCACGTATGTAAATAAAATAGAGCTGCTTTAGGTAAGGAGGTAGACAGAACGGCCAATGTGCTCAAAGGCCACTAGGGGGCAGGCTTTGGTAGGCCGCTAGAGATTGGACAGTTTTCCATCCTCACAAGATTTAGAATAGAGAGCATCTGAGTTAGACTGGAATGCCCTTTGGAGATAATCCAGCTGGATCACCTCTTGGAGAAGATGGGGAAACAGCAGTCAGATAGGGTAGGGGTCCAGGCGCGGTGGCTCATGCCTGTAATCCTAGCAGTTTTGGATGCCAAGCTGGGCGGATCACTTGAGGCCAGGAGTTGGAGACCAGCCTGGCCAACATGGTGAAATCCCGTCTCTACTAAAAATACACAAAAATTAGCCGGGGGTGGTGGCAGGTGCCTATAATCCCAGCTACTCAGGAGGCTGAGGAGAATGGCTTGAACCTGGGAGGCAGAGGTTGCAGTGAGCCGAGAACATGCCACTGGACTCCAGCCTGGGCAAAGGAGAGACTTCGTCTCAAAAAAATAAATAAATAAATAAAATAATAAAATAAGGTAAGGGAAAGGACTTGCTCAGGTGACATTGTGGCCAAACTGGGATCAGAACCCAGGGCTCCTGACTCCTAATCTTCCATTCCTTCTACTGTGCCTGGATGCCTCTTCTCTCTCCATTTTGTGGAAGGAGGAGAATGGAGGGTAATGATGAGTCTGCCAGGACACCATTCAATTAGTATATCTAAATGCACAGAAAACGTGCCAGTGCAGGGAAGGTATGGAGCAGTGAGGACCTGACTGAGCGCCAGAATCCTGTCCTATTTTCCAACTTCCTCCCACCAAAAGACCTCATTTCCAGCTTGCCCTGGATCCTCAGGCTGGGGCCAAAAAGATGACTCTGAAAATGTCAGGGCCTGGACGCCTGTCCACAGTTCAGCTGGCAGCGCTCATTCTTGCTATGTGGCTGTCCCCACAGCTTTCTCACTGTGACACTTTGGAAAAAGAGAAGTGGCCGAAAAATGCATTCGATGGTCAGTGTACCCCTTATGCGTTTGGTCCATGTTGCTGACTAACCAACAGCCCAGCTGATGTACTTAGCAGCTGTTTGGCTGGCTCGATGATTGCATGTGGGCAGCCAGCTCCCTAAATGACTGCCTGGTGACTCCGGACCAGCCTCATGAGTGACTGGCTGGCATGCAGGCCCAGTGCCCTGAGCATAGTAGGTGCTTGATGGATATTTGCTGATTGGCTAGCTGTGCAGCCAGCTGGCTCCCTGGCTGTCTGCCTGGCTATCTGTGTCTATCTGATTGTCCACATGGGCTGACTGTGCTCTGTTCTCTGGGGCCATACCTGGTGGATATCATCATCCATCCCGTTGCTTGCGAACTCAAAGATCAGGTCACTGGGCTGTAGGGTAATAGCCATGCTGTCTTTTCAGAGAGCTGACAATGGGATTATCAGAGCCCTCCAGAACTGTAGGGCTTTCTTGATGAAGAGACACTACCCAGGTACTTTGGAGCCTAGAGCCTACCCCCCGAGCTGCGGTAAAATAGGGGGTGGAGAGAGCTGGAATAGGTGGTGGCCTAAGCCAGGCTCAAGGCTGCATTCTGGGCTGGACCAACCACAGGAGCGACCTAGAGAGAAGGGAGAGATGGGGACAGTGAGTAAGTCACCTTCCTTGAGCTCCGTTGCCAGAACTGCCTATGAACCAGAGGGACCCTGCCATGCTAAGGCAGACTGCCAATAGAGGAGTGGCGGAAAGGGGAGGATGAGGAGAGAAGAAAAGCGACAGAGAAGAAAGAGGTCAGGGAAAGAAAGAAGGAGAAAGAGGAAGTCAACTGAATGGCCTCCAGTGGGAAGTGGCTGAGTGTTGGTGCCCGTCTGGGTCACCAGCATAGGCATCTCACGCTAGTCCCAAAGACACACAGCCTCCCTCCCTGCCTCCTCCCCTTCCCCTGGAGAAACTGACAGATGGAGGAACTTTGCACTCTCTCCACCCTGAAGACTAATCCCCAGGGCATGGCCACAGGGGGAGTCAGGGCGCCCGGCCTGGCCTCATGGACAAGGCGGCAGCATGGAGAATCCCTGTAACTCCCTTGGCTTGGGGGAAGAATCGTGTGAGGGGCTGAGTGGGGGTCTGTGGGTATACAGAGTGCTCTTCTGACTCTGCCTGACTCCAGGTGAAGTCAGCCTAATTTTACCTTGGGAGTGGGGGTCAGTTAGCTTTGAGGGGCCACGTCTACGAAGGAAGAAGTGGTGGTGGTCACACCCATGCCTGCCTCACTGTGGGGGTTGTGTCGTGTGAGGACCAGCAGTGGCCTCACTCTGCTCTCAGGGATGGGACTCTCAGATGGAGCCAAACTTCCAGAGAGCCTGGAGACCGGAGGACAGGCGGGCCATGCACCCTGTTTTTGTCGGCACTCCCCACCCTCACCACCACCGCTGCCACCCGCCAGAGAGCGTGGCCTCTGTGCTGTGTGTGGGTTTGTGTTCTTGGTTCAGCTTTGCTTTCAGTTTCAAGACTGAACTGTCACCCTGGGAACTGGCGAGGAGAGCCCCGGCTGGAGGAGGGGCAGGCGGAACCTTCCCCATCCTCTGGGGCTGGCTCGGGCCCCTTTTCCAGGAAATCTTCTGTGTCTGCCGCAGCCCAAACACACCTCCTCTTGCCCCACGTGCCCTCAGTGCTCACGGTGTCACATGGCGCCCGGGCCTGCATTTGTTTCCCCTGTCGCCACTCCTCAGGGCTGTCAGTGCCCAGGCGCCTCATGTGCGTGTTGTGGGTGGTCACACCCAGGCCTGCCTCCCACAGCCCCAGCCCTCCCACCTCCCTCCTCGCCAGCCAGCTCTGCTCCTCCACCCCATCACTGGAGCTTCTCTTCCAGGCGCCACGTCTTTCGTCCCCTGGGCTCGGTTCTGAGTGTGTGGATGTGCATGTGGGTGGGTCCACGAACAGCCTGGCCTCACCATGAGCGCCTGAAGAATTAGGGCCATGCACCATAGCGGGAGCCACACACTGCACTCCACCTCCTTGACACTCCCTTGGCAGTGCCGGGGTGGCCAAACCTTCTCCTGGCCCAGAAAGAAATGAGGAACTTCAGAGAGGGGCAAAGGGGATGAAAGGGAGGGGGACCACGGTGACCTCCCTGATGACCGCTCTCCCCCACAGGAGACACCCAGGCCTCTCCTACTTCCTTTCTGTTAGCCCACAGGGCTGGCCGTGCCCTCGCCCCCCGCCCCGACCCTCACCCCCACACCTTTCCACCCACCCCAACAAAAAGTCGGGAGAAGTCGCTCAACTCAACCTGTCAGGTCTGAATTACCCTTTGGACGAGTGAGAGGCTGAGTACTGGGAGGAGGTGCCTGGGAACCTGCAGCCCTTGCCCTGGGTTCACTCCTCCCACCACCACCCTACCCCCACCAGACCCTGCCTGCAACCCATTCTCCACTGGTCTGTGAAGCCTCCCAAGGCCATTTATGCTTGGAAGGTCTGTCCCCCCACCTCCCGCCACTAACCTAAGCGCCCCAAGGCTTGCATTCCACAGCAGCTCCCGCCCTCCCACAGGCCTTCTGTCTGCCCCCAGGAAACATTCTCATACTAATCAAATTAAAGGTGATCACTTTCACCTAATCCCACTTTGTCTAAACATGAAACTCCTGTGTGTGTCCCTTCCCCCAAGGTCACCCGCTATAGCCCTTCCCTTTGGGCTTGCTCATCTCTTCTTTCCAGATCAGGATTTCATGTCTGCGAGTTCATTGCTGGTGCTGTCTGCCTGGGCTACTTTTATGCACCTTCCTTACCTCCCCCCTAAGACAGAGGCTTCCTTGAGGGCAGGAACAACTGAGTTGTACATTGATGAAACCTTAGCACCTTGCATCATGTGTGGCATGTAACACACTCAATTTGTGTTTGTGGAATGAATGCATGAATGAATGAAGGGATGAACGGGTGGATGGGTGGATGGATGGATAGATTGGTGGTATGGGTCAGTCAGCAACTGTGAGGTGTGTTTTCTGGGCAACATTTATCTGTACACAGTGGATGCGGGTAGGTGTCACGTACTCTGCCTTACGTGAGAATGAGAAAAATGCACATGCCTTCTGGGGTGACCTCTGTATGTTTTTGCATTGTCATTTACCCAGGTGCACTATTTGTGTTGGCTGTGGGTGTGCAAGTGCACTGTAGGTATATGCGTGTGCAGGGTGTGTGCATGTGTCCCAAGCATGGAGATGTGTGCACGAGAGCCTCTGTGTGTCAAAGGGCTGCCCTGGTCTGGCCGGCAAAGCCGCAAGCTCAGTTGTCAGTTCCTCCTCCGGGCCAGCCTCAGCTGCCTTCGTGAGAATGACAAACCCGAGCTAATGCTGGCTGGAAGTGGCTGTGCTGAAGATGGGGGTGGGGTTCTCAGGAAGAGAATGCCAGTCCCAGCTCTGTGGCCCATGGGTCACGGGGGTGAGATCCCCAAAGTCCATGTGCTAGGGAGCTGGTGGGGGAGGAAGGCAGCCAGGGCCCTGCACTGCATTGAATGGGATCCTTGGTCACCAATGCAGAGAGGTTTGAAATCAAAGAGAGATGATTCCCAGGGCATTTTTTTCTGTGTCCACGTGTTGAAGTAGCAAAATCCAGGACTTGGTGGATGCAGGCTTTGAGGGCTCGAGTTTGTGAGGTATTGTGAGGCTGTATCCGGCACCCAAGACTCATCCTCGTGATCATCTGCCCCGAGCCTGAAGCTACGGTCTTGAAGGGGTGGAGGGGGAGGAAGTAGCTGTCCTACTCTTTTGGCCAAGGCTGAGAAACCATCCTGCCCTAACCTTCCAGTCCAGAAAGTTTCCCCCTCCCCCTTGAGATGTTTGAGGATTTGAAAGTGAGAGGTGGAGACAGGCTCATTTGCATGTTCACTCACTCTCCCCAGCAGAGGAGTGAACCCCCCTTCAGTCCTTCAAAATAACCTCCTTCTCCCAGGAACCTGAAACCAAAGATGCCACCACCATAGGAGGTGTGCCCTGCGGGCCAGGGAGGCCCCCACCAGGGGCTCCCCTCCAGTGGGCCCTTTGGCTGGGATGCGCTTCAGTAGCCTAGAGTCCTGGATGCTGCCTCCCCAGTGAGTGGAGGATTCAGGGGGCACACACGGACACTTGGCTCGGGGAATTGAGGTGCCTGGGAACCCTTAGTAACTGGTGGCGAATTCCCCTACCTTGCCCCATCCTTGCACAGCTCACAGCTTGCTCCAGTCACAGTCCACTGGCAGGGTGGTAAGAGCTCCACTCCCTTCACCCCCTTTGAGGCCCTACAGGGTCTCCGGCTCCCAGCGCCTGTCTTACTTGGGCCAAAAGCAAAGCCTGTGCGAGAGTATGTGCCCCTGGGTGCTCTCTGAGTGTATGGACTGCAGGAGGGAGTGTGCAGGCGAAGGCGCCGACCTCCCGGCCCGCAAATACACACCTCTGTGGCTCTGACTGCATTTCAAAACCGAAGCAAAATAGAAGTGGTTTGGGCTGCTCCTGTGTCACAACTCGGCCCCCTTCAGACGCACAGACCCTTCTTGGGGCTGTCACTGAAACATACCAGGCAGTGTCCAGCAACCACTCATCTGGGCCTCCCCTACAGGAAATAGCCCTAATGTGAAAGCCACGTCCACAGTCTCCGTGGAGTGAGTTTAAATCTACACCCGTTCAGCTGAGCCAATGGCTCTCACAGAATTGCCGGTAACACCCGTGGCATTTTCACACATGCCAGGAAACATGGAGGCCAGATGGTCAGCTGGGCCACAAAGCACAATTCTCCTTCTCCAGTTCCTTGTCCCCTCGGAGCCAGCTCTAACTCCTGAAATACCTCATCCTCCATGAAACCTTTCTGGAATTCTCTGGAAAGGAAGTGACAATTTCCTTCATGCCATTTCCCACTCCCTCAACACCCCTCCCCCACAACCACAAGCAAAATGGAAACTACCCCAGGAACAGCTGTACCCTCGACTGAAAAGCAGCCCGTCCTCTGGCGAATAGTCATCAAGCAGGGAACTGCCTGCTGCACCATGTGACCAGTGGCGTGAATTTAAGAGACAGAAGGCCAGAGTCAGGACTATATCCAGTCTGTAGTCCTGAGCAAAGCAGAATTCACCCATCCACAGGACTCGAACCCACAACCTCAGTCCAGTTACGACTGGACTCCAATGAGCAAGTTAACCCTCCTCCTTAAGCAAGTACCCAGTGAAGGGGCCCTAGTCACCGCTATTTTGTCAGCTCTTTCTCCTATTCCTTTCTTTCTACCACCCACTCCATTTGAGATGAAACCAGGAAGAGGGAGGGAAAAAAAAAAGGTTTTGCAAGCTCTGTTGGTTGGGGTTTCTCTGCGCTTATTTACAAGAAACCCAGTTTCCTTCCTTGCTCCTCTGTCACCACCTGATTCCAGCATAGGGCTTGTCCCAGCTCTGACGGCGAGGTGGGCCCAGGACTCTTCCCCAGTTACAGGCCCCGCTCTCACACCCTTCTCAGCTCTCCTCTTCCCCTACCTTCTTTGCAGGCCTTGATCTGTCCCAGAGGAGGAGTGATTACATGGCAGGTCCCAGGCAAAGAGATGCTTTCTCCTCTTTCTCCAGGGGACCCACAGCCCACCCACAGTGTAGACTGCCTAGGGTCGGGGAGGAGGAGGAGGGAAGCGTTCTGGCTGCATCCTAGCAAGATGTGTGACCATGGAAAAGTCGGCCATCTTTCTGGGCTGTGGTTTCTGTCATCCTTCGAGTGGGTGAGGGTTGTGAGTAATCCAGGCTTAGCAGGTGCTCACCAGGGAGTCTCAGGTGAATAAAGACGGCAGTGAAAAAGCACTTGGAAAATTAAAAAGCGTTCATCCAGATGATGAGTTTCAGGTGACCTCCCAGAGAGCAACAGGGGCTGTGGGCCCCATTAAGCTCCAGACGGTGGACCCCACTGGCTCCAGAATACACAGCGTGGGGCTGGAGGGTTCCAGTTGTTGGGTGGGAAGGGGCTGACTCCTCCCCTGGGCTAGGGGCCCTGCAGGGAGGGAGGAGCAGGCTGCTGCGGCTGGTGCAGCGCTATGGGTCTCCTGTCCTCACCCCGCCCCAGCTCTTTGGGTTGTGGTTATGTGGCAAGAAAGAGCACTACACTACAGAAGCCCCATAGGGGAGGAAGAGGAGGGGGAGGGTTAGTGACAAAGACAACCTATTTCCCCAGCTGCCCTGAGAAGGCCAAAAGAGCACCCCCTGGAAGTGCCTGCGGCCACCACATCACCATCTCTAGTGCTTCAGGGACAAGGCACAGGGCAGTGGCACTAAGCCAATGACGGGAGAACCCACTGCAGGAAAAGGGAGAAACCCAAGTGTGGGGCAGCCACTAAACCCCAGTATAATAGTCTGCCAGCTCCAGCCTAAGAGAGCCCCCAGAAGCCCCTGCAGACCCTAAGATCATCGGCTTTCCAGCTAGAAGTCCCAGCTCTGCCTTGGGGTTGAGGCAGGTCACTTTCCTCTTTTGTAAAACAGGGATCTCCTACTTAGCTCAAAGGGTTGTTGCAAAAGGTCAATAAGCTAATGTAGGCAAAAGCTCTCTGCTATGCCCCAAACGTGTTTTTCTTTTTTGTTTTTTGAGACGAAGTCTCACTCACTCTGTCACCGGGGCTGGAGTGCAGTGGCGCGATCTCGGCTCACTGCAACCTCCGCCTCCAGAGTGTGCCTCAGCCTCCTGAGTAGCTGGGATTATAGGTGCATACCACCACGACCAGCTAATATTTTTTTTGTTCCACAGTCTCGCTCTGTCGCCCAGGCTAGAGTGCAGTGGCCGGATCTCAGCTCACTGCAAGCTCCGCCTCCTGGGTTTACGCCATTCTCCTGCCTCAGC
>NW_012114699.1:6588670-6590479 GCF_000951035.1 Colobus angolensis palliatus
GTGAGCCGCCCGTCTTGGCCTCCCAAAGTGCTGGGATTACAGGCTTCAGCCACCGCGCCCGGCCAATTTTTAAATTTTTAATAGAGATAGGGTTTCACCATGGTGGCCAGGCTGGTCTCGAAATCCTAACCTCAAGTGATCCACCCACCTCGCCCTCCCGAAGTGCTGGGATTACAGGCGTGAGCCACCATGCCTGGCCAGCGTGTTTTCCAATTCCCTGGTCTGATTTGTTACTTTGGGGCTGTGGTAAAGCATATCTTTACCTAGACAGAGAGGAAGAAAGGGAAATGGAGGTGGCGGGATGAAATGAAGGCTGAGGGGACAAAAGCAACAACTATAAAATGTATGGTAGAGAGAGGAAACCAGTTTGACTAGAGGGAGAGAGGAACATTGCTTGGGAAGCTGGATAAGTGGATCCATGGAACTGTGGAATGTGAACTTAATATGGAAAGTGACTGTGAGTTACTGTAGATTCTTGAGCAAGGGAGGGGTATAACAAGCAGCCCTTTAGGAAGGGCAGTTTGGTCTAGGTATAAGAGTGGCTCTGAGGCAGGAGAATCACTTGAATTCAGGAGGCGGAGGTTGCAGTGAGCTGAGATTGCCCCACTGCACTCCAGCCTGGGCAACAGAGTGAACACTCCATCTCAAAAATAAATAAATAAATAAATAAATAAATAAAATAAGAGTGAGTCTGCGAGTGGAGGAGATGGAAGGAGACCAGGTAGGGTAGCTGGAAGTCAGGAGGTGAATCCCAGAGCCACCCCAAAGGAAAGAACTTGATAGACTATGGGGAGATACAGTAGCTGTAGAGACCCCAAGATGTGCAGCATGTTCTCGCTGTAAGAATGTTAAAAGATATTGCCAGATGGCTCATGCCTGTAACCCCAGTACTTTGGGAGGCCAAGGAGGGTGGATTACCTGAGGTCAAGAGTTTGAGACCAGCCTGGCCAACATGGCAAAACCCCATCTCTAGTATAAATACAAAAATTAGCCAGGGCGTGGTGGCGGGCACCTGTAATCCCAGCTACTCGGGAGACTGAGGCAAAAGAATCGCTTGAACCTGGGAGGGGGAGGTTTCAGTAAGCTGAGATTGCGCCACTGCACTCCAGCCTGGGTGACAGAGCGAGACTCCATCTCAAGAAAACAAACACTGACTAGAGACTAATTAAATTCATTAGTGGTTTTTTTAGAAGCTGGGATAATCTATGACTTGGTACCAACAGGATATTAAGTTAGATAACTTTTATTGAAGGGACAGTGTTCTTTGTCAAGGTCCCTGCCAGGCCAGTGTGTGTCCTAGAAACTAACGCGAAGCCTCCCTGCTCAGATCTGGAACTTTCCTGGGCAGCAGGGGCCATGGTGTGGTTGCTGCCTGCTTGGCACCGGCTGCCCCTCCCAAATGCGCCCTTCTGCCACTGGCCAATCCCCAGGCCAGCAAAAGCAAAGGACAGTACTTCAGGCACAAGAGCAGTACTCCAGCATCCCTTTCACAGAAGGGAGGGGTGCCCGAAAGGATGAGGTGGGAAGACAGCCTACCAGGGCCTGGCCAGACAGGGAGGGCAGCCTCAGCTCCGGAAGTCATCGAGAGCTCCTGGGGTTCCTCCTTCTCTCTCACCCGTACTGTTAAAACCTCTCCTTAAGTCAGAAGGCCGGGCACGGTGGCACACACCTGTAATCCCAGCACTTCGGGAGGCCGAGGCGGGTGGATTGCTTGAGCTCAGGAGTTCGAGACCAGCTTGGGCAACATGGCAAAACCCTGTCTCTACTAAAAAAAAAAAAATTTCAAAAATTAGCCAGGCGTGGTGGCAC
>NW_012114699.1:6591214-6603359 GCF_000951035.1 Colobus angolensis palliatus
GGCCAGGCATGGTGGTGCACTCCTGTAGTCCCAGCTATTCAGGAGGCTGAAGCAGGAGAATCGCTTGAACTCGTGAGATGGAGGTTGCAGTGAGCCAAAATCGCGCCACTGTACTCCAGCCTGGGTGACAGAGCAAAACTCTGTCTCAAAAAAAAAAAAAAAAAAAGCAGCAGCAGCCACACACATGCAGGGCATGTTGAACCTCCACAGTGCCTTCCCTACCTTCACCTCTGTGCCTGTGATCATACTGTCCCCCAGGCCTGACAGGCCCTTCCTCAACTTCTGCAAGCCCAATGTCCACAAGTCCTTCAAGATCTGAGGCAAATGTCACCTACTTTTCAAAGCCTTCCTTGCTTCCTCCCCACCTGGCACATTCTCTCCTCTTCCTCATGACACCTTAGCTTGACTTCTTAGACCAAAGCAGGGGGTTATAAACTATGGCTCATGTGCCAAACCCAGCCCTGTGGTCCATTTTTAGATGGCCCATGAGCTAAGAATGGTTTTTACATTTTTTAATGATTGGGAAAAATCAAAAGAAAAATATTTCATGACATATAGTGTTTTTTTCATATATGTATTTTTTGAGACTGGGTTTTGCTCTGTCACCCAGGTTGGAGTGCAGTGGCACAATCATGGCTCACTGTAACCTCTGCCTCCCAGGCTCAAGTAATCCTCCCATCTCAGCCTCCCAGGTAGCTGGAACTACATGAGCACACCACCGTGGCCGGCTAACTTTTTGTATTTTTTGTTGAGACAGGGTTTTGCCATGTTGCCCAGGCTGGTCTCAAATTCCTGGGCTCAAGCAATTCTTTGTAGGAAAGGTTTGCTGAGTGCTGGACTAAAGGCTTCAGTGTGAATAAATTCACCAAGTTCATTTGTTTTTTAAAATTTATTTTAGGCTGGGCACAGTGGCTCACTCCTATAATCCCTGTACTTAGGGAGGCCGAGGCAGGTGGATCACTTGAGGTCAGGAGTTTGAGACCAGCCTGGCCGACATGATGAAACCCCATCTCTACTAAAAATACAAAAAAATTAGCTGGGCGTGGTGGTGGGCGCCTGTAATCCCAGCTACTTGGGAGGCTGAGGCAGGAGAATCGCTTGAACCTGGGAGGCAGAAGTTGCAGTGAGCCGACATCGTGCCACTGCACTCCAGCCTGGGCAACAAGAGTGAAACTCTGTCTCAAAAAATATATATATTTTCAAATTTGTATTTATTTCTTTTTCAGAGATGGGTTCTTGCTATATTGCCCAGGCTGGTCTCCAAGTCCTGGCCTCAAGCCATCCTCACACCCCTGCCTCCCAAAGTGCTGGGATTACAGGCGTGAGCCACCACACCCACCCAATGATGTTCATTTCTGAGAAGAATGTCACAGAGCACTTGGGGATGGAGGTGCCTGCAGGGAGGTGTGGGATGCCAAATACAACTCAGCAGATTCTCATCAGAAAGAAGGTCCTGGGCTGGGGTTAGGAGACGTGAGTTCTGCCCATGATGTGACCTCTAGCAGGTCACTTCTGCTTTGTGTGCCTCGGTTACCTCATCTGTACAATGAGGGGGTTGGACTGGGTGATCAACTGCATTGCCAGCTCCCACAGTTCTTAGCAGGCACGGTCCTGATCCTCAGAACAAAAGCTTACAGAAGGGTCCTCTGCCCAGCTGTGGTTTTCCGCTGCCCCTCCCCCCCACCGCCCGCCGTGGGCCTCCCTCACTCCACACTCACCTGCCCTGCCCCACCCTTCCCCTCTGCTGACCTTTCTGCCCTCCTCTCAGAATTCCTCTCCTTGCAAAATGAAGATGGCCTCCTCTGAAAGAGCCCTCCCCTCCCTCCGGTCAGGTGGGCTAAAATCCTCTGCTTTTTTGGGAGGGAGGCAGGGAAAGGACTCTCACCTCTCCCCAGTCTCCCAGGGCCCACAGCAGACAGGCAGTGGAGTAGGAGATAGGGCCAGCTCTCACCGCACCCCTGCTCTGCCAGCGGAAACAGCCCTTCTCTGCCACTTCCTGTCCCAGAGGTTTCAGCAGTTTCCCCTTCAGGGCCTGCTGGCCCTCCCAGCCCCGCCCCTGCCTCACACAGGTCAGGGAGTGCAGAGAGGGAGGGCCCTGCGTAGTGAGTGGGGAGGATCCCTCACAGGAAGGCCGAGGAGACAGCTGTCTACACAAGGGGACGCCCCAGTGGCAGGTCTACCAGACTACTTTGGGCTAGGAGCAGGTAGAGGCGGATACAGTACCTGGGAGGGAGATTGGGACTCTCCTGCTACCATAAACCCTCTCCACAAACCTTCTCCTGCTACCAAATGAGTAGAAATGACTTTATCACTTTACCTAGCTGTCACCTTGAGGGATGGAGTGAGCCTGGCCTTAGAGGATTGGATAAAAAACTGGAATACAAATGCTGAGGTCAATGTCCAGGAGGGACTAGCCCAGGGTGGCTTCGAATGGAGAGACAGGTTTAATGAAGCAAGAGGATGAGAGATTAGTTCATTGGGGCAGATGACATTGAAATCAATGTCACTTCATAATTTTGCAGGGGCCTTGTCCCTAGCACCAATGGACACAGGCAACAACGGAGGGCAAAGTACAATTGTCCCCTGGCATACTTGGGGATTGGTTCCAGGACCACCTGTGAATACCAAAATCCACGCACACCCAAGTCCCGCAGTTGGCCTGTGGAGCCCACAAATCCAAAAAGGTGGCCCTCCCTGTACTCAGGTTTCGAATCTTGGGAATACCATTAAAAAAAAAAAATCCACACATAGGCCAGGTGCAGTAGTTCACGCCTGTAATTCCAGCACTTTGGGAGGCCAAGGCAGGCGGATCACCTGAGGTCAGGAGTTCAAGACCAGCCTGGTCAACATGGTAGTGCGTGCCTATAATCCCAGTTACTTGGGAGGCTGAGGCAGGAGAATTGCTTGAACCTGGGAGGCGGAGGTTGCAGTGAGCCGAGATCACGCCACTGCACTCCAGCCTGGGCAACAGAGCAAAACTCTGTCTCAAAAAAAAAAAAAAAAATCCACATATAAAGTGGATCTGTGCGGTTTAAACCCATGTTGTTCAAGGGTCAACTGTATTATATCACATGTGGGTCAAGGGTAGAGGCATTTTCTGGGTGATGGAGCAGGAAATTTTCACATTCCATGGTGGCTGATGACTTGGTGTGGTGACTTACACTCATAAGTACCTCCCAGGTGCTGTTGCAAGGTGGGGCTCCTAGCCATAGGGCTGTGTGCCTGTGAGGTTATTGTACAGGCAGGTGACCCACTCAGTGAGACCCTCCCAAGGCCATGGGTCAGAACAGCTATAAGCAGCCTGAGGCTTTGGACCTCTCTGCCCAGTTGGCAGTCCTCCTGGGGACAGGCCAGAACTACGTGATGCTGACTCTAGAAGCCTTGCTGCCTGGTTCGGGGACCTAGTGGTGAATGGACACAATCATCTTGGCTTCCCCGTGGTCATATTGTTCCCTGAGGTTCAAGCAGCTGTGCAAGAAGCTAAGGGGATTCCTACAAATGATGGTTCTGGATGGGCCTGCAAAAAAAAAAAAAAAAAATGGCTGAGAAGGTGATCTTGATAACTCTCTCAGCTCGGAGGCCATATTCTTGTATCTTTGGCCAAGAACCCTGCCCAGCCAGGCCTCCTGGCATGAGACCAGGGACCAGGCGTGGTGGCTCATGCCTGTAATCCCAACACTTTGGGAGGACGAGGTGGGTGAATCACTTGAGGTCAGGAGTTCAAGACCAGCCTGGCCAACATGGAGACACCCCATCTCTACTAAAAATACAAAAATTGATCGGGTGTGGTGGCTCACACCTGTAATTCCAGACTTTGGGAGGCCAAGGCGGGTGGATCACGAGGTCAGGAGTCCGAGACCAGCCTGGTCAATATGGTGAAACTCCATCTCTACTAAAAATACAAAAATTAGCCAGGCGTGGTGGTGCAAACCTGTAGTCCCAGCTACTCAGGAGGCTGAGGCAGAAGAATCACTTGAACCCGGGAGGCAGAGGTTGCAGTGAGCTGAGATCACACCACTGCACTCTAGCCTGGGTGACAGAGCTAGACTCCGTCTCAGAACAACAAAAAACAAAACAAAACAAAAAACAAAAATTAGCCAGGCATGGTGGCGGGCGTCTGTAATCCCAGCTACTCGGGAGGCTAAGGCAGGAGAATCGCTTGAAACCCAGAGGCAGAGGTTGCAATGAGCCAAGATCACGCCACTGCACTCCAGCCTGAGCGACAGAGCGAGACTCTATCTCAAAAAAAAAAGAGAGAGAGCAGGGTCCCACTTTTCCCTGTCCGCTCTCACTCTATGTCCCCTGTAGGACAAAGAGGAACCAGTTCCCTCAAGATAGGACCCCACCGCCCCTGAGGGGAGTGCCTGCTTGTCCACTCCTGCAAGCTGGAGTGAATACGGCTTCACAGCTGGTAGGGAGAACACCAAGGAAACCTTAGAGACAACATCTGGTTGTGCACCTGGGCTTCTGCCAGCCCCTCCCTACATCTGCAGCACAAACCCAGGGCCAGGGTTTAGTTGCAAGCCTGGCTCAAAGCTGGTGGCACGCATTTGGGTGGAGGGGGTGGAAGCGCTTGAGGTTGGTGCCAGCTCAGGGCGAGTACTTGTGGGGTTGGCAGTGACCTGAGCCGCTGGTGGGCCCAGGGTGGTAGGTGTGGCCACTGTGGCTTCGGGCATGGCCTGCTGGGGGAAGGGCGGAGGGGCGTGGGTGCTCGCGTAAATATGGGCAAGATTTTCTTTTGCGCTCTCTGATACCACTTCAAGTTGCTCCCCCTGCTTTGGGAAAAGGAGGGTAACAGTAAAACTGACAAGGTGACAGGGTGGTGTGCAGGTAAGGTGGCAGGGATGTGTAGTTCTGGGGTGCGGGTTGTGGGATTGCTGTAGCACCAGGCCCTGGATATAAGGTATCTCCTTTTAGTCTTACACTACACCGTCCCTGCAAAGGAGCCAGCCAGTGGCACAGCCAGGGTTTGAACCTAGCTTTATTTCCAACTACTACATGAAATGAACTTTGTTTTCAGTGAAATCTGTTTTGGTAATAATTCTGTTTTAACAGTTTCATTTGAAAAACAGTAGAAGTGAAGCTCAGCAATTAGGTAACATGATCAAGGCCACCACTGCCAGAGAATGGAGGCAGAACTCAAACTGGGGCCGGTGTGACCTTGATCTTGAAGTCCCTGTTTTTCCCTCTGTCCATGCTAGCAACCATCTGCTAAGATCCCTAGCTCAAGTCTGGCTCACAGCTCTCCACTTCCAAGCTTCAGAGCCCGTGTGAGGCCGCTTCAACAGAGGCTTCCCAGGCTTGTGTCCCATGCCCCTCAAGGACTCAACATCAACCCAAGCGCCATCTAGTAAGTCAATTCTAACTTCCTGGGCCCAGTCTGCACCAAAATGGTGACCATGTGAGCTCTTGTGGTCAGTTGCGGAGACGGAGTATTGTGGAGGGGGAGCCTTCCAGCTCTGATGATGTGGAAGCCGACTCTTCCTATAAGCTCTGCTGTTTCCAGAGAGTTCCTGGCTCCAGACCTGAAGTAGCCACAGCATGGTCCCTGCCCCATAAATATACACTTGCTGTTGGCTTACACATAATGTAAGTCTGGGCTCTTATCTTAGGGTGTTGGTTCACATGTTTATTCAAATATTTATGGAAAGTCAGCCTTGAACACCTCATAGGTGCCAGGCCCAGGGCCAGGGGACTAATCACGGGGCCCACCCTATTCTCTGTGGTAGAGTCTCCTTGTATTGAAGTTCCTAGTAAGCTCGGTAGCCCATCTGCCTAAACAATATTGCTGGGTGCTCCACCCCCTCAAAACATGTTTGTAGGAAATATCTTCAAAATTGAGGCCCAAGGGTTGGGAGAAAATGGGGAGTGAATACTAATGGGTATGGGATTTCTTTTGAGGGTGGTGAAAATGTTTTGGGTTTTTTGTTTTGTTTTGTTTTGTTTGAGACAGAGTCTCACTCTGTCATCCAGACTGGAGTGCAGTAGTGCGATCTCAGCTCACAGTAACCTCTGCCTCCTGGGTTCAAGTTATTCTCAGTCCCCTGAGTAGCTGGGACTACGGGTGTGTGCCACCACACCGGGCTCATTTTTGTATTTTTATTAGAGATGGGGTTTCACCATGTTGGCCAGGCTGGTCTCAAACTCCTAGCCTCAAGTGATCCGCCTGCCTTAGCCTCCCAAAGAGATGAGATGACAGGCATCAGCCACCACGCCCTGCCTGGGGGTGACGAAAATGTTCTAAAATGGATTCTGGTGATGGATGTACAACTCTGTGAATAGATTAAAAAGTACTGAAGTGCACGCTTTAAGAGGGTGAATTTTATGGTATTTGAACTATATCTAATAAAGCAGTTGTCTTTTTTTGTTTTTTTGTTTTTTTTTTGAGACGGAGTCTCGCTCTGTCGCCCAGGCTGGAGCGCAGTGGCCGGATCTCAGCTCACTGCAAGCTCCGCCTCCCGGGTTTATGCCATTCTCCTGCCTCAGCCTCCCGAGTAGCTGGGACTACAGGCGCCCGCCACATCGCCCGGCTAGTTTTTTGTACTTTTTAGTAGAGACGGGGTTTCACCATGTTAGCCAGGATGGTCTCAATCTCCTGACCTCGTGATCCGCCCGTCTCGGCCTCCCAAAGTGCTGGGATTACAGGCTTGAGCCACCGCGCCCGGCCTGTCTTTTTTTTTAAACTGAGGCCCAGAGAGGGGCAGCAGCCCACTGAAGGCCATGCACAAGCTAAGGTCTTCTGGTTGATGGCTCCAAGGCTGTTTCCTCCTCCCGGCCTCCCTATAATCCCAGGCAAGGGTAAGTACAGGGTCACTGCGTATGCAT
This sequence comes from Colobus angolensis palliatus, assembly GCF_000951035.1. Taxonomy (NCBI): domain Eukaryota; kingdom Metazoa; phylum Chordata; class Mammalia; order Primates; family Cercopithecidae; genus Colobus; species Colobus angolensis. The sequence continues at coordinate 6,598,040 of NW_012114699.1, forward strand.
GGCAGGTCCAACTTTATGCAAGCTGCTTTCCTCGGGGTAAGCAGTGGAAAACACTTCCAATCAAGGACTTTAATTTCAGGTCTGCCATTAACGTGGCCAAGTCCCTGCCCCTCTCTGGATCCCAGTTTCCCTATCTGTAAAGTGAAGTGGGCAAGTTTGGTAATCTGTTGCTAAAGGCTCGGCCAGTTCCGAACCTCTGAGGTTCAGTACTGCAAGGGGCCGGGTAGGGTGGCTTGTACCTGTAATCCTAGCACTTTGGGAGGCCGAGGTGGGAGGACGGCTTGATGCCAGGGGTTTGAGACAAGCCTGGACAACATGATGAAACACGTCTCTATAAAAAAAAAAAAAAAAAAAAAAGCCAGGTGGGGTGGCTCACACCTGTAATCCCAGAACTTTGGGAGGCTGAGGCAGGTAGATCACCTGAGGTCGGGAGTTCAAGACCAGCCTGACCAACATGGAGAAAACCTGTCATACTAAAAATACAAAATTAGCTGGGTGTGGTGGCGCATGCCTGTAATCCCAGCTACTTAGGAGGCTGAGGCAGGAGAATCTCTTCAACCCGGGAGGCGAAGGTTGCAGTGAGCCGAGATCACGCCACTGCACTCCAGCCTGGGCGACAGTGCGAGACTCCGTCTCAAAAAAAGAAAAGAAAAGAAAAAAATGTGAGCACTGTAAGGCAGAATAGAATGGAGTGTCAGATTTGTGGCTCTCCTTTGGTTGCTGCAGGAGGCCTTTGACACAATTAAGTGTTCGAATCAATGCTCCTCACTGATAGTGATGATGAAGATTTCCCCCTGAGAGTCAAATTCTCTCAGACAATCCTTCTGCTGACTGTCTCCATGAGGGGCAGCTCAGTTCTGATTTCTCCTCAGCAGTGCTAGGTGGTAGAACAACCCATAATAGAGACCCATTGATCATGTCCTTTGGAGATGTCAGGAACCAGGTTCTTGGCCTGGCGCCCAGGCCAGCAGCCCCACCTTGCACTGAGCTTGCCTTCGTGGTGGAGGGAGTGATCCTTGATGGCCACCAGCCTAGCCCCCGCTGGACAGGATGTTTCCACATCGAGCCCCACTTCCTGCAGCTAGGCCTGGGCTCCGGTTTCCCCCCTCTCCTGCCATCTGGTCGCCTGCCCTCTGCCCCCTCCCCTTGCCGGGTGTTTACAGGCTGCCTTATCAGCCTGGGGGATCTGGGCCTCACCCAGCCGGCTGCCCCCGCCCTGCCTGGCCCAGACAGCCTGCCCAGGGCCCTACCTGCTCTTTCGTCACTACAGGCTCCCGCAGCCCGGAGACCCCCTGAGCCACAGGCAGGCAGTGGGTGTGGACGAAGGATTGCTGCCTGGCACAGGCCCGCAGTGCCTGGGGCCCTGCCTGCCAGAGCTAAACCTGAATATTCATAGTGCTTTATGCAGCTTGCTCAAGCTGGAGAGGGCATGCGTTCTTTTTAAATTGTACCTTCTCTATCTGCAGGCTATGGAGACAGGAATGAGACGCTGGTGCTGCTAAGGAAGCTAACTTTGACCTGGAGTATCTCCACGGCTCTTCTGTCCTTAGCCACCCAGAGATGACGGAGGGTAGCTCTAGGCTGGAAGGCACGGCGAGTCCAGGTAGATATATTTGTTTCTTACTGGAGAGCACTGTAAACACTCTAAGCTAAAGGTAGGGCTGAATGAGGGGCTGCAGGCTGACTGTGGTGGAGGAGATGAGGCTGGCAAGTCCTTGGGCACAATCTTGACCAATCCACACCCAGGCTTCTGAGCCTCATGGGTCCCAAGCTGTCTGTGTCCAACCTACCTTGGGATCTATGCACCCACCCAAAAGCTAGGATGAGGCCAGAGCTAACCATTGAGCGAGCTAAAAACATTATCTCCCAGGACAGAAGGGCCTAGATTTTTCCATCGAATGTGTTTGAATCACAAAGGGAGACAGGGATGGAGACCACAAGCAAATGAAGATGCTGAGGGTGACAGATTTCCCTTACAGCACTTTAGGCTAAATTTCTGAAAGTTCAACCTCTGACCCACCTGTAGGCAGGTCCTACAGAGACGGGGCCTACATGCCAAAGCTGACCAAGCCCCAGACTAGGCGTCAAAGCCACAGTCCGGATCGGGCTCATCTTCCAGGGGCCTCCATTTTGTTCACTGATAAATCACTTAAAATGTACTCAAGGCAGTAGATTGCAACATTCACATTTAAGATCAAAAGTCATACTTCCAAGAAATTTTAAGAGACTATGTCCTTCTAGGTCTCTAGAATACAGTTTTCAGTAGTTTGGGAGCACTTGGGTAGGAAAGTTTGGAAAAATTCTGCTAAGTCAATTTTGCCATTAATGGGCTATGTAACCACAGGCATGCCACGTCACAGGGCTCTCGCAGCCTCGGGCCTCCCTCCCTAGAGATTTCGTGCTATCCAGAGCTCCACGCAGGCTTACTGACCATAGTGGCCATCAGGGCTCCACATTTCTTCTCTCTATCAAAACTTTCAGGCCAGCTGGGCGCAGGGGCTCATGCCTGTAATCCCAACATTTTGGGAGGCCAAAGCGGGTGGATCGCCTGAAGTAAGGAGTTGGAGACCAGCCTGGCTAACATTGCGAAACGCTGTCTACTAAAAATACAAAAATTATCTGGGTGTGGTGGCGGGAGCCTGTAATCCCAGCTACTCGGGAGGCTAAGGCGGGAGAATTGCTTGAACCCAGGAGGTGGAGGTTGCAGTGAGCCGAGATCACGCCACTGCACTCTAGCCTGGGTGACAAAAGCGATACTCCGTCTCAAAAAACAAACAAACCAAAAAAACAAAAAGCTTTCAGGCCACCATCTCATCTTCCCTAGAACAAGTTTGTCTACTACTCAGAAAAAAATCATAAACCATTTAGTGTTAATGTGTTAATAGCTGATATTGTGTTAAGTGTCATCTCTCATATATATATATATATATATATAGACAGAGTCTCACTCTGTTGCCCAGGCTGGAGTGCAGCAGTACTATCTGGGCTCACTGCAGCCTCCACCTCCCAGGTTCAGGCGATTCTTATGTCTCAGTCTCCCAAATATCTGGGATTACAGGCGCGCATCACCATGTCCTGCTAATCTTGTGTTTTTACTAGAGACGGGGTTTTGCCATGTTGGCCAGGCTGGTCTCTAACTCCTGACCTCAAGTGATCCACCAGCCTTGGCCTCCCAGAGTGCTAGGATTACAGTCATGAGCCACCGCCTGGCTCTTAAAACATTTTCATTTAAGGAGACCATCTGGAACTAACATGTTTGAGCCTGAGAAGGGACTCCAGGGCAAGTGGTCACCTGGTGGGGCCAACCAGCAGGTGAGCAATAGGGCGTTTCTCGGTGGTTCTGCCTCGCGTCACCCCAGTAGCCATGGAGTGAGCTGGTCTTCACCATCTATACCCCATACCTGTGGGTTCTGTTAGGAAGCTATATGGAGTGAATGTGAAAATCCTTTGGAAAGCTAAAAACTAGGCCTGGTGCGGCAGAAAGCCCACTTGACTGGGAGTGAGGAAGATCAAGTTTCAGTCTTGGCCCAGCCTCTGCCTAGCTCCTCCCTCAGCTTCTGAGCTGGCGCCAACTCCTACTCCAGGACACACATTGACATCGATGGCTATGACCACACCAGCCGGACTCGGCAGAGCCTTATGGTCCAAACTCATCTGCTCAGTTTCCAAAGGTCCTTCACAGTCTGACCCCACCCTACCTACTCCAGCTTGTTTCCCATGATTTCCCAACTTAAGCCTGGGCTTGAAGCCCAGTGGTCTCCTCATGGTCCCCTGAGGGAACATTCCAGGCTCATTCACGGAGTTTCTCAGGCCTGCCATGCCTTTGCTGCTCCTTTTTGGCTAATCAAATAGTGCCTATCCAGCAAGGTCCCAATCACGTCCCCCAACCCATGGAGCTGGTTATACCCTCATAATTATGGTCTGCACCCATGGAACCCCCTTCTCTAAACCCCCATGACCCTTAAATTCTACCACAAGATTTATTAATCCCACAGGGTCTTGAATTGCCCTTTAATTATTTCATGGGTATCTCTTGTTTCCCCAACAGGTAGTAAAATCCATAGGATCAAAGCCCATTTCATCTTCTGACTAACACAGGTGTGGGCATTCATTAATGAAGTCCACGTAAATTCTCAACAAGAGTGAGATCCCTAGAAATGAGACCACAGGTCCTGATAGATCTTCGGGCTACAGACTAGGGGTAAGGTAGCTGTAGAGTTGGGCAAATGACTCCAAGGCTCTAATGTTACTTTTCCTCTCTTGCTCCAGGCCTCTGTTAGGGGCAAGATTTATTAGCTAGAGTCATTTATTCCAAGTGGCACTGAGAAGGCAGTTGATGATCAGGTCATCACCAAAGCATTCTCTCTTTGTACAGAACCACAGTGTTTCCACCCTGGGGTTATTGATTGATCACTGAACCCTCAGGAAAGACTTTATTCTGGATCAGGTCTAAGAAGTAAAGTGATTCAAGAGAACAGGGGTATGAGGATAACTATATGAGGAAAACATTTTATTTAAAGAAGCCTTTTGTTTTTTGGACAGACAAGGCTGAACAAGAATATGATTGGCATCTATAAAATGATGTATGAGGCAGATAGTCATGGATTTATTCACCAAAAATTGGTAATAAATGAAGAGCAAATAAAAAATAAGTAGTCCTATTTTACAAATGCATAATAAAGTTAAGAAACTTTTTGGGCCGGGCGCGGTGGCTCAAGCCTGTAATCCCAGCACTTTGGGAGGCCGAGACGGGCGGATCACGAGGTCAGGAGATCGAGACCATCCTGGCTAACACGGTGAAACCCCGTCTCTACTAAAAATACAAAAACTAGCCGGGCGAGGTGGCGGGCGTCTGTAGTCCCAGCTACTCTGGAGGCTGAGGCAGGAGAATGGCGTAAACCCGGGAGGCGGAGCTTGCAGTGAGCTGAGATCAGGCCACTGCACTCCAGTCCCGTCGACAGAGCGAGACTCCGCCTCAAAAAAAAAAAAAAAAAGAAACTTTTTAGGCTAAGAATATCAATTAAAAGACAAGCATCATCTAAAATAATGGTAACATAAGAGACAAACATGATTATAAAATAAGATATAAAAAATAAGCCGGGCTCGGTAGCTCACACCTGTAATCCTAGCACTTTGGGAGGCCGAGGCGGGTGGATCACCTGAGGTGGGGAGTTCCAGACGAGCCTGACCAACATGGAGAAATCCCGTCTCTACTAAAAATACAGAATTAGGCCGGGCGCCGTGGCTCAAGCCTGTAATCCCAGCACTTTGGGAGGCCGAGACGGGCGGATCACGAGGTCAGGAGATCGAGACCATCCTG
>NW_012114699.1:6604329-6612887 GCF_000951035.1 Colobus angolensis palliatus
AAAATAAAATAAAATAAAATAAAATAAAATAAAATAAAACACCAAACATATTTGTTACAATAAAAATTAACGCAAGTGGGATAAATGCAAATATTAAAAGAAAATGTTATGGACAAGTCAACCCTAAAAATCATATGAAATCACAAAGGACTTAAACTAGCCAAAAACAACTTCAAAAAAGAGCAAAATTGAAAGGCTAATACTACCTGATTTCAAGAATGATTATAAAGCTACAGTAATCAAAATAGTTGGCATTAATGTAAAGAGAAACAAGTAGACCAATCAATGGAATTAAATACAGAGTGCAGAAATGGGCCAACATATAGACAATGGTAGTAGACTGATGATAGCTTTTTCTTTTTTTTTTTGAGATGAAGTCTCGCTCTGTCCGCCAGGCTGGAGTGCAGTGGCCGGATCTCAGCTCACTGCAAGCTCCGCCTCCCGGGTTCATGCCATTCTCCTGCCTCAGCCTCCCGAGTAGCTGGGACTACAAGCGCCCACCACCTCGCCCGGCTAGTTTTTTGTATTTTTTAGTAGAGACGGGGTTTCACCGTGTTAGCCAGGATGGTCTCGATCTCCTGACCTCGTGCTCTGCCCATCTCGGCCTCCCAAACTGCTGGGATTACAGGCTTGAGCCACCGCACTCAGCCGATGATAGCTTTTTCAACAAATAGTGCTAGAATAATTAGATATTCATATGCATAAAGAAAAAAAAGGCTGGGTGCAGTGGCTCACACCTGTAATCCTAGCACTTTGGGAGACCGAGTTGGGAGGATAGCTTGAGGCCAGGAGTTCAAGATCAGCCTGGGCAACATAGTGGGAACCTACATCTACAAAAAAAAAAAAAAATTAAAATTAGCCGGGCATAGTGGCACACTCCTGTGGTCCCAGCTACTTGGAAGGCTAAGGTGGTAGGATCACTTGAGCCCAGGAAGTCAAGGCTGCAATGAACCATAATCACATCACTGCACTCCAGCCTGGGCAACAGAGCAAGACCAAGATAAAGAAAGAAAGAAGAAAGCAAAAGAGAGAGAGAAAGAAAGAAAGAGGAAGAGAGAAAGAAAGAGAGAAAGAAAGAGAGAAAGAAAGAAAGAAAGAAAGAAAGAGAGAGGAGGGAGGGAGGGAAGGAAGGAGGGAAGGAGAAAACAGAAAAATTAACTCAGCAAATCATAGACTAAAATGTAAAGACTAATATTATAAAACCTATAAGAGAAAATATGAGACCAAATATTTGTGAACTAAGGCTAGGGGAAGAGTTCTTAGCTACAGCGCCAAAACTATGATCCATAAAAAGAAAAATTGAAAAGTTGCACTTTCATCAAAATTAAAAATGTTTGCTGAAGTCAAAAGGCACTGAGAAGGGGATTAAAAGAAGCCACAGACTACGAGAAAGTATTTGCAAAGCATGTATCTGATGCAAGTCTTGTATCCAAAAAATATAAAGAACTCTCACAACTCAACTACAAGACAACAAACAATTCAGTTTAAAAATGGGCAACAGATTTGAATAGACACCTCAACAAAGAAGACATAAGGACAGCAACTATATGAAAAGATGTTCAACATCATCAGTCATCAGAGAAATACAAATTAAAATCACAATGAGATACCACTGCACACCTATTAGAATGGCTAATTAGAAGTGTGGTCACCTAATGAGACAGGTGTTTTCTGTGCATAGATTGTCACAGAATTAGCGGAGCTGAAATAGCCTCTGTTATCCTCAGGGGGCATTATAGGAAAAAGATTAGCTCCTCATTCTATGTCTAAGTACCTCCTTGTTATCGGGTCATCAGGAATTTCGGGAGGTTAAGAATAATTGCCACTCTCCCATCCCCCAAAATCTAGCAGTTCTAACTGAGGGGTGGGGACCAAGGGACTGGAGTGGAGTGCTTTATTCAGGGGTGGTCCAGTTTATCCTAGGCTGCCTGTCCCTGCGGGTGGTCACAGGCTCCTCAAGCAAACACAATCCAGTCAATAGCAAATGGAACCTCCAAGTTACTCTCTGGGAGGCCTCTGGAAGGGGAATGGCCCCTAGTCCCCTGGGAGCTCTTCTGGGCAAAGGCAGTGCCCCAGCCTCAACTCAAGGCCTCTGGGCATTGGCCCAGAATGGACCCATCATCTATTCTAGTGAAGGGTGAGAGTGAGTGGTAGTCAGCCAGTTGGCTCCCAGAATTTTACACTCAGTAGGGTAACAACAACAATCTGATGATTGCTAAACAGTTCCCAGGAGTACAACATTAGGCCTTCTCTCAACGAAACTAACTTACTCTTATTTCTGCAATGAATGATGCTCAAAATGAAAATGGTGAAGGACTAAAGAAGGCCATGTTAATACAAATATTAACGATTTGAGTTTTGCTCACTACAGCACTGCCTGCCTTTCAGTATATTACAAACACACACACACACACACACACACACACACACCCCTTCTATTACATCCTCCTCCCATCCTGTGCAATGGCCGAGTTAACAAAAAACAGAAAAACCTGGAAAATCTCCCTCTTAGTTTCAGAAATGGGTGTGGCATGCCCTGCCAGCATTGCCAAAGAAGTGGTTGGTCCCTAGAGCCTGGCAAACTCAAGGGTGTGTGAAGGGGAAGTGGTGACAATAATAATAACTGTTACAGGAATAATAATAACAGCCGTGAACACTTACTGGGTGGGTACTACATACAGGCACTCTGCTGAGTGCTTTATATGCATTGTCTCATTTAAGCTTCACTCCAACCCTGTGAGGTGGGCACTGATTCCCAGAGTGGTTAAGTAACTAGCTCAATCGCAAATAGTCACACAGCCAGTAAGTTTGGCATATTAATGTAGAGAGCCTGTGCTCTTCCTCCTCTAGACAATAACGTGTATTGGGAAGGATACTGGGTCACACTGGAAGAGGAAAGGAAGCTTCAGGAGAGTCAGGTGTTCTGAGAGGCAGGAAGTGCCCACACTGGGCCAAGAAAATAACCCATCAAGAAGGTGGCAACTTGGTTCAGCGCGGTGGCTCACGCCTGTAATCCCAGCAATTTGGGAGGCCAAGACAGGTGAATCACCTGAGGTCAGGTGTTCGAGACCAGGCTGGCCAACATGGTGAAACCCCGTCTCTACTAAAAAATACCAAAAAAAAAAAAAAAATTAGCTGGGCATGGTGGTGGACGCCTGTAATCCCAGCTACTTGGGAGGCTGGGGCAGGAGAACTGCTTGAACCTGGGAGGTGGAGGTTGCAGTAAGCTGAGATCACGCCACTGCACTCCAGCCTGGGTGACAGAGCGAGACTCTGTCTCAAAATAAAAAAAAAAAAAAAGAAGGTAGCAACTCATGGGAAAGCTTGCTCAGCCTAGACAAACTACTTAGCTTGCTTCTTGTTAGCCTCTCTGAGAAATGTTCTGGCACTTTCCCTTGCAGACCTTCCTGCATAAAACACCCTTCCCTGCTCTCTGACCCTCCTCCTTACCCTGGAAGCAGGCTGGGGTCTCTTTGCTGAGAAACTTACCTTGGGCATGATTTCCAAACCAAGAAGTCAGGGCCCTCTGGTATGTCCCTTTGGTGCTGAAATGTGCTGGGGAGGGGGCAGGGCAGTGAGAGAGGGAAAATGATGAGTGTGTGCATGTGGCAGGGGGATGTCTGGGAGTTTTTCATCCAATTAAACCCAACAAGGGTCAAGCTTCCTCCATGTCCAGCCTTGGGAGACACAGAATCAGTCGAAGCAATATATGGCTAGTCCTTAGTGGTCTGGGCAGAAACACATGAAACTCTACATTCTTCATTTCCCAGATGGTGGAGTGGGGAACAATTATGAAAATCTCTCTCCTCCACCTGAAGCTCTGGGCTTCCAGAGAAATCCCAAAACCCTAGGGAAAGGTGTGATCCAGCCAACCTGCGACTGCCATGAGCACGTGTGGCATGTCAGTTTTCCTGTCATTTAAGTGCTCTACGTCTCCCCTGCCATCTCTCCCCCTCCCCAGGGGCGTGTGTGTGTGTGTGTGTGTGTGTGTGTGTCTCTGTGTGTGTGTGTGTGTGTCTGGTGAGGGAGGGGTTTCAAATGAAATCCCCTCAGCTTGGGTGGCAGGCTGGCCAGCCAGTTTGTATCTCCCGGAGCGGAGACAGGGGTTTGCACCGAGCCACCCACACTCGCTGACCTGGTCTTTTATGTGACACGCACTTGCCAAACAATCATCCAGGCTTCGAAGGTCAGTTCGTGGCCAGGGAATAGAGAGAAAGGCGTCTTTTCTTCCTTTTCTGCTGAGCCAAATCTCCCCCTTGCTTCCCCCCACCCCCCTTCAAGGTCTAGCCTAGGCCCGCATCCCTCACAAAGCCTTCCCTCCCTCCTCCAGCTGCTGCTGACCTCCAGTCCCGGCCGCGCTGGCCTCTGCTCCAACAAGCACAATTAGCACCTGACCAGCCACTGGCCCGGCTGCTTGTCCTCGCCTCTGATTGTTTCACTGTCTTAGTCATCTCTTCCCCAGCGCCTCCTCCTCTCATCTCCCCCACGGCGCCTAGCATCGGTTGGGCACACAGTAGGTGTTAATAAATGTCTGTTGAATTGAAACTCAGCAGCCCCTATGAGGTCAGAACCCTCATAAGCACCCCGACCAGCAGTTTCTTGGCAACCAGCACTGGGGCCCGAGCTACAGGGCATTAGCAGTGCAGCTGCTATTACAGGACACACGAGGCTCAGCAGCCAGAGATTTGCAGGCAGGTTGGTGTTGATGAGAAAAGCCCCTGACCCTAGGAAAGCACCTATGGGATTGTGGGTACCTTGCAGGAGTTTCCTTTCTCCCCTGCAGAAGTAGTTTTCAGTCTGAGAACCACAAAGAGAATAAATTGGAAGAGAAGCCAGAAACCTCTTTGCAGCTTAGAAATCCAGGAGAGATGCCAAGCCCGGGTTGGGGTCAGGCCCTATCCTGAGGACAGAAGGCTGCTCAGGGCCTTTCCCAGCTCAGTGGGGGATCCTGGGGAGACAGGGGGCGTGGCAGACATGAGCCCTTCCACTGTAGGGGGCTATAGGGATGTATGGGGGGGTCCCTAAGAAATGCCATCCTGCCCTGGAACCCAACAAATGACATCCTGCAAGATTGCCATCTGTAGCTCATGCAGAAACCAGTTTCCTGGCCAGGCACGATGGTTCACACCTGTAATCCCAGTACTTTGGGAGGCAAAAGCGGGCGGACCACCTGAGGTCGGGAGTTCCGAGACCAGCCTGGTCAACATGGTGAAACCCCATCTCTACTAAAATATACAAAAATTAGTTGGGGAAGGTTGTGGGCACCTGTAATCCTAGCTACTCAGAAGGCTAAGGCAGGGAGAATTGCTTGGGCCTGGGAGGCGGAGGTTACAGTGAGCCGAGATCACGCCACTGCACTCCAGTCTGGGCGACAGAGCGAGACTCCATCTCAAAAAAAAAAAAAAGAAAAGAAAAGAAGAGAAGCCAGTGTCCCTTTCCCTCTCATTCACCCAAATCCTAGACAAGACTCTGTGTGTGGGGAGGGTGGGGGGTGCATCGAGACCAGAATCTGGCCAAGGTCTTCAGGCAAAGAGAAGCCCCCAAGTCTAGGGTGCTTGATCCCCCACACTGGCTCAGGGATTTGATTCCGGCTTCCAATTACAATTATTTACATAGACAATGTATCCCCTCTCCCTGGCCCCCTCCCATACCCTGCTCCGACTCCAGCCCACACGAAAAGGTACACACAATCCCGGAAGGCAGGTGGTGTCTTCCTCACATCCATGTTTTCCTCACTGCCACTTCGTTGGGGCCTGGTACTAGGACTGGCTCTGAGCAAGTGTTTGCCGAATTGAATCTGAGTTTTAGGCGCTGCATTAGGCAATATCGTAAGGGCAGCTAGCACTTACTGTGTGCCATGTGCTATTCTAATAAGCATCTTATATGTATTCATTCATATATTTGATCCTCACCAAAGTGTTATAAGGTAGGTTTCATGTGACAGATACGGAAACTGGGGCATACAATTGACTGGGATAACATAGCTAGTAAATAACAACGCTGGGATTTCAACCTAGACAGTCAGGCTTTAAGAACTGGAGGTAGCTGGGCTCGGTGGCTCACACCTGTAATCTAGCACTTTGGGAGGCGGAGGCAGGTGGATCACCTGAGGTCAGGAGTTTGAGACCAGCCTGACCAACATGGAGAAACCCCGTCTCTACTAAAAATACAAAATTAGCCATGGTGGCACATGCCTGTAATCTCAGCTACTTGGGAGGCTGAGGCAGGAAAATCGCTTGAACCGGGGAGGCAGAGGTTGCGGCGGGCCGAGATTGTGTCATTGCACTCCAGCCTGGGCAACAAGAGCGAGAAACTCCATCTCAAAAAAAAGAACTGGAGTTAAGGAGTTCAAGATTACAGTGAGCTGTGGCTATGCCACTGCACTCCAGCCTGGGTGACAAAGTGAGACCCTGAATTAAAAAAAACAACAACAAAACACTAAACATAAACAAAAACTGGATGTAAGACGAGAAAATTGCAGGGGTAGGGGATATTGAAAGGATGAAGGCCAAGCTTAAGAGCAGAAGAGTAGAGGTTTTCCCCAGGAAAGCAAACTCCTCAGCCTGTGTCTAGTTGGGTCTCTGCGACACAGGGCCTAATTTTTGCAGGATGAGGGGCATTTTGGACATGCTATCCATCAGACCCCTAGAGACAGACCACAGCACCCTCCTTTTTAGATCCCAGTATACGCCAGAGAAGACAGAAGCCACTGTGTCACCACTTAGCACTAGGTGAGGGAGAGTGGATTTTGGGCCCCTAGGTTGTCCAGGGGTGGGCGCCAGTTCCTGAGCAACCACCGAGCAAACAGTGCAGCAGAGGGAGGAATGCCAGACATAGTTGCAAACAAGCCACTCCTTCGGCTCACAGCAAGAGGCTGGGTGAGGGTGGTAGTATGGAGCCTGCTTCATGGTTCCCCCCCCACCCACCAGCCCCCAACAAGAGATCTCAGGCTCTGAATCCAGCCCCAGAAACAACCACATGCAAGGTAGCCTCTTCCTCACACAGGCTGGCTGGGATGGGAAGTCCTCCCTGATAATCTTCACTGAATTCCAGAGAGCTCCCCCTAAGCTGCTCCTGTACTGGATGCACTGAGTCTGAATTAATGGTCGAGAAAGCACTTTATAACCAGGAAAACCCAATGTAACTAACTGCAAGGAAGGACTGGCATTCTTGCTGGGCATACGTGTTCCCCGGGCATTTTCAGTGCCAAAGTCTCCACAAAGGGAAGAGCTAGAACTGTTCCCTTCACCCACCTCCAACCTGGCACTAGGGCCAGGGGTCAGCTCGCAGGGGGTGAGTCCCCAATGGGCGTGCCCACCAGCTGTTGGGGCTGAGCAGTGGTGGTTCAGGCCCTGGAGTGGGTGACCTCACTTCCGCTCCTACCTCCCCACCTCCCCAGCACTCCTCCCATTTGAGGCCCCACCAGGCCAAAATCGAGAAGTCCAAGGTTAACTGTTCCTTCCCACTTTAAGAGCTAATTAAAATAATTAGCCACAATGAACTGTCAAACATTAACCAGAAGAGGCTGCAGGACCAGACAGGCCTCTCTATCACAGGCCTAGGGATGAGGGGCAGGAATCAAATGGCCATCAAATCTCTCAGCTGGGGTATGGTGGGGGGCGGGGACGGCCCAGGAGGACCTCACTGAGCCGAGGTGCCAAGGGTTCAGGAGGTGACTCTGGTCAGGAAGGTGATGTCCAGGCATACGGTGGTGAGAAAAAGGCGTCAGGATTAGGGTGCGGTGGAGGAGCCAGGAATTCATAAAGCAGTCATCGCCTCAGCAGTCCCTCAAGCCTCCAAAGCAAGGCGCTGGCGTGAGGGTACCCCGCACGGTGCGGCTGCTGAGTCCCCTAGGCGGCGGCCCGGGAGGGAACGGGGAGGCGGGAGAGCCGGGGAGAGCGGGAACGCGGGAGCGGGAAGACTGGCGGCTGGCTCACACGGAAACTCCGGCCCCTGCCAAGAGGTCTCTATTTTGGCGACCCAGTTCTCCAAGTCATAGGTCTGCGTGCGCGTGTAAGCGTGTGACCCTAAAGCCCTGGCCCCAGAAGCCCCGGGGGCAGTCGGATCAATCTAGCAGCTTCGCCACAGTCCGCCCCACCTCCTCTGCCCTCGGGCGCCCAGCTTCTGGGGGCCCTGCTGTCACGATTGGCCCCGTCACGGAACCCGGGCTGCTGGGGGCGAGGGAAAACAGGGGTCCCTACCCCGACTCCCCGACTCGGGGAATCCATTCCATTTCCATCCCGGGATCGAGAGCCCGGGTTCTCCAGCACACGCGCGGCGGGGCGACGCCAGGGCGGGTCGCGACACGCCGCGACTCTCCCGCCCTTCCCCGGGCCCCCAGCCCCACGCCGGGGCCCCGGCGCTCTCGATTCCGCCCTCAGGCAAACTTTTCCAGGTCCCCGAAGGCTCGAAGAACCGGCGCCATCGACGTACCTGAGGCCGAGTGGCTCACGGGCCCAGCTTGGTCGCCGGGCCGGGGTCTGTCTCCGTGGTCCCCTCCCAGCTCCGGGGGCCGAGACGCGGGTCCCCAGCCCCGCCAGCCCGTCCTCTCCCCTCGG
>NW_012114699.1:6613752-6635286 GCF_000951035.1 Colobus angolensis palliatus
GCCCGGGCGGGCGCCCCCTACTCTGCTTCTTGCCAGCCGGCCCCGGGGCTCTCTGCTCGTTGGGCACCCTTCCCGGTGCGAAGCCCCCACACAACGCCCCGCAGAGAAATCCCTTCCCCGCGGACTTGGGAAGTTTTCGTCCAGCCCCCTCGGCCCGTGCAAGTGGAGACTTGCTTGATGCCTTTGGGCCAAGCCCTGCGCTCCACATTATTGAGCTCCTGGGGTGTGCGGGCCCCAGCGGGAGGGCGGGCCGTGCGGTGGGTGAGGCCGCGAGATGCCCAGAGGATACAATTTTGCAACGATATGCCCGACTCCGCAGAATTCGGGGCGGAACACCTGGGGTGACTGGAGAGTTTCGGCGACTTCTTAGGGAAGTCGAGTCTAGGACTCCTGCGAGGAGTTGCGGTGGGGGACGCAGGGAAGATATGAGTCAGGGGAAGGGCTAGGGGGAGAGGGGCTGGCCCAGCAAGTGCAAAGACAGCCAGAGTTCGGGTGCTGGAAGAAAGCCCATGCCTACCTTTCTTCCCTGTCCAAAGCCAGGCTGCTCTACTCCACGCGCCCACTTGAAAGCCACTCTCGCACACTCCCCTTCTATCTCCCCTTTGCCCTCTCTGACCTGCCTCAACATCAACACCGCCCCCTACATGGATCTGCAGATAGGAAGCTCTGGAGAGAGTCCGCTGGGAATTGTTACTCTGTATAGTTCCACGTGGCCTTATTGGGGGTGGGGGGCAGCCAGGCCTAAGCCTTGGCAGAAAGCAGCAAGACTAAAGGGGCCCCGGGGGATGTGGGCCTTCTAAAGGGCTTCAGGTTGAAGGACCTGCTCAGCCTCCAGCATCGGCCTGCTTCTCCCGCCTTGGGAAAGGATAATCCCAGGCGCAGGACTGGGGGACAGGAGTGGTGGTGGATGATGGCCACAAAGGCAGCTGCAGATGACAAGTTCCCAGGGAAAGATCCTGTGGCTGGACTGGGGCGCCGGCCCCTGAGACCTCCTGGGTACTCGGAATCAAGTCCCCAAAACAAGCCCTTTGTCTTTTACAAGCGGGCATGCTTTTCCCAGGGGATTCCAGATCCTGGAGACACAGTTCTCTGCTGGCCTCTCATCCACGAGGGTGCCCTCTCAAATTTGGGGTAGGTCCCAGATGTCCCTAAGCCCTCTTTACCTTGACTTTGAAACTCACGAATGGACACACATGTCTGCACATGCGCGCGCACACACACACTTTCCCATTTTGCTAAGAGTTCAGTGGTCTGTAACCTCAGACAGACCTGGGTTCCTATTTCAGCTTACTATTTACCAGCTGTGTGACTTTGGGCAAATCACTTAAACTCTCTGAGCCTCACTTTTCTTCTTTAAAAACCAAACAAAGCAAAACTAGGCTGGGCGCGGTGACTCATGCCTGTAATCCCAGCACTTTGGGATGCCGAGGTGGATGGATCACTCGAGGTCAGGAGTTCAAGACCAGCCTGGCCACCATGGTGAAACCCCATCTCTATTAAAAATACAAAAATTCGCCTGTGTGTTGGTGCGTGCCTGTAGTCCCAGCTTCTCAGGAGGCTGAGGCAGGAGAGTCATTTGAACATGGGAGGCAGAGGTCGCAGTGAGCTAAGATCGCACCACTGCACTCCAGCCTGGATGACACAGCAAGACTCCATTTCAAAACAATAAATAAATAAAATAAATTTTTTTATCTTTGTTTTTTATTTTTATGGGTACATTGTAGGTTTATGTATTTATGGGTTACATGAGATGTTTTGATACAAGTATGCAATGTGTAATAATCACATCAGGGTAAATGGGGTATCCATCACCTCAAGCATTTCTCCTTTCTCTGTGTTATATACAATCCAGTTATATTCTTTTAGTTTAGCTGATTTTTTTTTTTTTTTTTGCCCAGACTGGAGTGCAATGGTGCAATCTCCACTCACTGCAGCCTCTGCCTCCCAGGTTCAAGCGATTCTCCTGCCTCAGCCTCCCGAGTAGCTGGGACCACAGGCATGCGCCACCACACCCAGCTAATTTTTGTATTTTTAGTAGAGACGGGGTTTCTCCATGTTGGTCAGGCTGGTCTTGAACTCCCGACCTCGGGTGATGCGTCCACCTTGGCTTCCCAAGGTGCTGGGATTACAGGCGTGAGCCACCGCGCCTGGCCTTAGTTATTTTTAAATGTGCAATAAATGATTGTTGACTGCAGGCACCCTGTAGTGCTATCAAGTACTAGATCTTACTCATTCTAACTATATTTTTGTACCCATTAACCATCCCCACTTCCCTGCCCCCAGCCTCGCTTTTCTTATTTTTAAATTGGAGACCATACGAACCTACCTCCCAAGGCTGTGGCAAGGACTGAATGACATTAAAATGTCTATGGCGGTGTCTGGTGCCTAGTAAGTCTTCAATAAATGTTAGCTCTCTTAGGCATCATGTTCATCTTCATTTCCCTTTCTCAACCCAGCTCTCAGGAGAAAGTATGACAGGGCCAGGGCTGAAGTTGCTCAGGACTAATGGTGGATCCCTCCCGTGAGTGAATGTAGTTTGAACCAAGGCTGAAGCCTCAAGGCAGCATGCAAGGAGAGGTTTTCCTTTTGGGAAGGGCAGGAAGACAGGTCGGCACTGCCAACCAGCTCATGGTGACTGGCCCTAACGCCTGCCAGCGCCCTGCAGCCCACGGCTTGTGGGAATCCCATAAGTTCCCACCTTCCCCAGCCTCTCAGAACTAACCACAGCCCCATGATCTGCGCATTGCAGCCAAAGCAAGCCCCACCTCCCTTGATGAAAAAGGCTGACCTCGCTTTGGGGAGCCGTGGGCCACCTGAATGACCTTCCTGGCTGCTCTTCTCCTTTCCCACACGGCTTGCCGCTCTTCCACTTACCTGCTGGGTGAGCCCCAGCCAGATGGGGCCAGCCAGGCTGAGATCACCACTCTCCTGATGACAGCCATGCTGTTTCTACCAATGGCTCATTCCCTGACTTGGCAGGAATTCCCCTTCTCGAGTTGCCCATGGATGCCCAGCCTGCACCATGAGCAGAGCGCTCTGAGCCTTTCTCCTTCCAGGCCTGCTTCCCCCAGTCTCCAACCCTGACTGGGTGGTCTCAAAACTTGAGTCCTGCAAGGAGCGGAGGGGCCTCTGTCTTGCCCACAGCCCATGTCGTTCCACCTCCCTACTTGCACACTCAACTTGTCCTTCCACTTTAACAGCTTTCAGAGACCCTCTTTGTCTCCTTGTTCTTTTTTTCCAGAGGCAAGGTCTTGCTGTACTGCCCAGGCTGGAGTGCAGTGGTACGATCATAGCTCGCTGCAGCCTCCAACTCCTGGGCTCAAGCGATCCTCCCTCTCTTTGGCCTCTGGGGTAACTGGGACTGCAGATGCACGCCACCATGCCTGGCTAATTTTTGTATTTTTTGTAGAGACAGGGTTTTTCCATGTTTTCCAGGCTGGTCTTGAACTCCTGGACTCAAGTGATTCTCTCACCTCGGCCTCCCAAAGTGTTGGGATTACAAGTATGAGCTGCCATGCCTAGCCTTTATCTATTTGTTCAAGCAGTGCCTGATAGGCCATGTTTTCCTGCACATCACCCCAGGTTCTCTGGAGACGAGGTGGCTGATGTCTCCCTCCCTCTGCTCACTTAACTCCTTGTCCTCAACAAATTCTATTCAAACTTGTGGCCAGAGCAAAATACCACAACGCCACAGTTTCTGTGGCCAGAGCCTGAACATACCACCATAGACACATACTAGAAAAGTTGCCTATTGGCCAGGCACAGTGGCTCACGCCTGTAATCCCAGCACTTTGGGAAGCCGAGGCGGGTGGATCACCTGAGGTCAGGAGTTCAAGACCAGACTGACCAACATGGTGAAACCTCACCTCTACTAAAAATACAAAAATTAGCAGGGCATGGTGGTGGGTGCCTGTAATCCCAGCTACTCTGGAGGCTGAGGCAGGAGAATCACTTGAACCCGGGAGGCAGAAGTTGTAGTGAGCCGAGATCATGCCACTGCACTCCAGCCTGGGTGACAGAGAGAAACTGCGAAAGAGAGAAAGAGAGAGAGAGAGAAAGAGAGAAAGAAGAAAGAAAGAGAAGGAAAGGAAAGGAAAGGAAAGGAAAGGAAAGGAAAGGAAAGGAAAGGAAGGAAAAGGAAAGTTGCCTATCGATCAGAATTTTGGAACGAGGAATGTATTCAAAAGCTAGGAGAGAGGTTATGGTGTAAAAGGAAGCCTCCCACCTATAAATCTGAGAAGCCCCCTATAATCCTTCCTATAAAGCCAGTACTCATTCTTCTGTTGCATTCAATAACCCCAGGTTTGCCTCTGTTGGGTTTACGTGACAAGGCCATGGGTATCCAAGTGGCACGCAGAGATCTCCAAGTCAAGGTTGTGTCTGGTCAGCATAAGCAGTGTTTGTTCTAAAAAGCTTGTTGAATAGCTGCAAAACAGAATTCCTTTCTTCAAGCAGTGCCTGATAGCCCATGTTTTCCTGCAAATCACCCCAGGTCCTTTTTTTTTTTTTTTTTTTAGACAGAGTTTTGCTCTTGTTGTCCAGGCTGGAATGCAATGGTGCAATCTCAGCTTACTGCAACTTCTGCCTCCCAGGCTCAAGTGATTCTCCTGCCTCAGCCCTCCTACCTCAGCCTCCTGAGTAGCTGGGATTACAGACGCCTGCCACCACGTCTGGCTAATTTTTTGTATTATTATCATTTTGAGATGGAGTCTTGCTCTGTCGTCCAGGCTGGAGTGCAGTGGCAGGACCTTGGCTCACTGCAACCTCCGCCTCCCAGGTTCAAGCTATTCTTCTGCCTCAGCCTCTCGAGTAGCTGGGACTACAAGTGTGTGCCAACATGCTCGGCTAATTTTTGTATTTTTAGTAGAGACAGGGTTTTACTGTATTGGCCAGGCTAGTATTGAACTCCTGACCTCGTGACCCACCCACCTCAGCCTCCCAAAGTACTGGGATTACAGGCGTGAGCCACAGCGCCCGGCCACCCCAGGTTCTTTGGAGACAAGGTGGCTGATTTCTCCCTCCCTCCCCTCACTTAACTCGTTAGCATGTGGATCTGTGTGCAACATGGGCTGGTTATACCAAAACTTTTCTTCACCGATGACGGTCTGTTGCCTTGGCCTATATTGGGGGTGGAGGTGGACTCAGGTTAAAGCACAGGCATGCAGATGAGAGGATGGAGTTGGTAGCCACTTCCCAGATCACAACTTTCATTTGCACCACCCTCAGAGGCTGGGAGGCATTCCTGACTGGGGCTCTTGGAAAGCCACTCGGTCCCTGCAGCTCACCCTGCTCAGTTTGCAATCATTAAAACAGTTATACATTGGCCAGGCACGGTGGCTCACGCCTGTAATCCCAGCACTTTGGGAGGCCAAGGCGGGCCGATCACGAGGTCAGGAGATCGAGACCATCCTGGCTAACATGGTGAAACCCCGTCTCTACTAAAAAATACAAAAAGCTAGCCGGGCGAGGTGGAGGGCGCCTGTAGTCCCAGCTACTCGGGAGGCTGAGGCAGGAGAATGGCGTGAACCCGGGAGGCGGAGCTTGCAGTGAGCTGAGATCATGACACTGCACTCCAGCCTGGGCGACACAGCGAGACTCCGTCTCAAAAAAAAAGAAAAAACAAACAGTTATATATTTCTCCTCCCAGCACCATGAAAGCCCCTACAAAACTTCAGAAGATCACTGGCTTTCACCTGTCATCAAGCTGAACAGCAGCTCAGGAGAGCTGGCTGCCTGGAGGAGATGATGCCGACACAGGGGGCACTGCTGGCTGTGAGTAGGTGCTGGCCACGTCAACCCTGAGCGTGGTGGCTGCTGGGAGGCACTACCCCCCAACCCCCGACAGCTGGGGAGTGGGCCTGTTGTTTGGGAAACAGATTCGGTGTTCTTCAGGAGGGCCCTCTGGGATGGTGGGAAATTTGGAGGGTGGGGAAGATGGAAAGACCCAAACGTGTGGTTCATTTGAAAAGAAAAAAAAAAGTGAGGATGAAGTGGCTTTGGGCAGAGTCAGCAAATGAGATGAGGGCAAGCCCCCTGAAGTCTCTAACTCTACTGATCCCCAACCTCTACCTTGGAGCCAAAGCTCAGCTTGCAAAAGTCCCTGGGACCAGGGCAAAGAGCCCACCTGCCCTGGGCTCCTATCAGAGGCAGTACAACATCCAGGGGTTTGGGACCACTGTCCAGTGGTGCCAGAGTTAACCCCTCAGCCATGAATATCTGCTGGCCCAACACCTGTCCTGTGTCGTCTCTTTGACCTCTGATGTGTCCTCAGAGTGAAGCTGAGGAGGTCCTGGCCTTAGCTGATCTCCCCACAGCTCCGTGCAGGCGAACCAAAATTGTCAACACAGGGAGGTTTTGCCAAAGCGAGCACAAAGTGAATTTCTGCAGGCCCTTGAGTGTGCTGGGGGACGGGGGCACAAGTAGCCATCAAGCTGGCATCTCTTCCACAGATGGAGAGGAGACCCAGGGGAAGGGAGGGGCCTCCAGTCATACTGCACAGGGCTCTATGTAGTATATAAAGTGAATGCCACTGCCCAGAAGTGTGCAAGGAGGTGGCAGTAAGGCCAGATTCAGGAGAGTTGGGGAGGGCACTTGGAGAGGAGAGATCAGGAGGGGCTCGGACTGGGACACCACAATGGGACCATGGGGCCTGGCCCCAGATATCCAGGACTAGGGATGAGGTAGGATGGGGGAGTGTCTATGAGGGGAACTCATTAGCCCCCAATTTCATCCACTCTGCATTCTCCCAAGGGGCAGGCCCGGGCTGAGGTTTGTACCAGGATGTAGACAATTCTGCTCTTTGGGATTGCCACAATCCACTGGGAAGTAAGGACAGGCCTGAAACATTTGCTAGACAGAGGCATAGCAGAGGCCCAGTGGAAATGCAGCCACTCTCGTTTCCCCACCCTGCCCCCACATCGGGGTTGAGGGTTGTTGTTGTTGAATGCAGAAAAATATAACAATGTGTATAAAGGTGCAGTATGAGTCACTTCACGGAATGTCTAGGCCCCTTTGCTGGCAGCAAACAAGCTTTCCAACCCTCTTTTGAGGAAGCCATCCAACTCAGCGGCTGCTGCTGGTTTGTGTGTGTGAGGGTGTGTGAGTGTGCATGCGGGTCTGTGTGCAACATGGCTCTCTGGGCCTTGCCTGCCTATGTGCATGTCTGTGTGGGTCTCACAGATGTGAGTGAGGGTGTAACTGTGTTCGGGGTGTGCGTGTGTGTGCACATGCGTGTATGTGTGGGCTCAAGTCTTGGATGTCAGGTCCCCTTGTGCATGCGTGTGTGTTCGTGGAGGGCGTGTGCATATGTCTGTCTGCAAAGCAGTATGGTATGTGAGCCTGTGTGTCTCAGGGTGTCTACGTGTACATTTTTTCCTCGTCACTGCCAAATTATCTTCCCATCTCTCCCCTCACGAAGAGAAGGGCTGACCGAGTGGAGCTAGCAATCCAAAAGGGAGGCGGCCAGGGACGAGAGAGGGACTGGAGGGAAACCAAAGCAATTCCACTCTTCAGAGGAACGTGTCAGCCAAGGATGAAACTGAAACCGAGACAGCAGCTCAAAGGCACCAGACCCTGGGATCGTCCAGGGGCTTCGGTTCCTCCCACTCCCCCACCCCCTCCAGCCAGCTGTGGAGATTACTCAGCCCAAAATTCCCATCCCTGCAGCCTTAACTTGGGGTTGAGTTTGTGATGCTGAGTTAGAACTTGGACCCGTGGTTAGCACATGACCCCATTAGCTCCCATTATCACATTAACACAAATTAGTATATCAGATCCTCTCCTGGTCACCTAGGGGGGCTTGGGGAAGAGCTCACGGCTCAGGTCCTGCTCTAGGAGAAGAAGCCGGTGCCGTGGCATCAGGAGAGGGCACAGGCTGAGACTGCAGGTCAGGTTGGGGACAGAAAGAGGGGGCAGGGGGGTGTTAAGCTTTGCTGATCTGATCTTTTTCCTCGGTCGTGCTCTGGGAGGAGACACCTTGGGGAGGGGGCTGGTAGAAAGGAGGGGGCTTCCAGGAATAGCTGGGCACCGCCCTGCAGGAAAAAGGCCCGGGCTCTGAGGTCTGGGCAGGAGACAGACGGTATTTCTCCTGGCACGCAGTGAGACCTGGGAACGTTTAGGATCCTTTGGATTCCCCCTCCCCTTCCCTTTCTTTATGGAAAATCTTTAGATAACTTTCTCAGATGGTTTTGGACACCCTGAAAGCAGGAGAACTGGATGGACTGAGAGGGGAGGAGAGGCACCCAGAATGCTAGCACAGGGTGCAGCTTTTATTTCTTGGCACAGAAAAGAGGGACACACTCTGCCCATAGATTTTATGTCAAGTTGTATCACAGAAGTGGCCACTTCAGCTTCTGGAAAGGGCGAGGTTGGAGCCCCCAACAACTTTTCCCCACAGGTTCTGGCCACAAGGTTATTTTTGTGCCTTAATATTCTCAATATGTTAACTAAACAGCCACCTCATAACCACCAAGCACCACAAGGATGTCCAAAGCAGCATCATGGCTTCTAGAGCTCAGGGCCTGCAAGGAGTTAGGACAGGAAGTTCTATCTATGAAGACAGAGGTTGCAAGTTTGAGCCCCAGATGAGCCTCTTAGTTTTTTGTTTTTGCTTTTTTTCTTTTTTCCTTATATAGCTGCAGAAGACCGGTTTGACAGACACGGAACACCTAACTGTCCCTCTAGATCCGGACTTGAGCAGAGTCTCTACCTCTCATCTCGGCCGAGCAGAGTGTCAGGCTGTACCCCAGCCTTGGCCACAGTCTGCATCCCTGTGCTGGAGATGCGTTCTAAGTCTCATGGGAGCCAGGCTAGAGAGTGGCTGTTCAGGGAAACCCACCCCCAACGCCCTAGACACGACTCAAAGTTTCCATTCTACTGCCCGCGGGTCAAGAGCGCCATCCCCAGAGAGCAAAGACCGCCAGAAACCGCAATCCCTTTGCTGAAGTTAGGAGCCGCCCGGGGCTCTGTGGGACCTGGGAGGTGGCTCGAGAGACTTTGCAGAAGCGCGCAGGAACCAGCCTCCGACCTGGGGCGCTCGGCCGTGGGGCTGATCTCCGTACTCTCCCGCCACTGGGGTGGGAGCGCGTCCTTCTCTCGAGTTCGGGGACCGCCCGAGAAGGGGGCTGGTGGCCTTTTTCTCTCTACCCCCTTTCTGGGCTCGCGCGCCTTCCAAGCCCCGATCCTGGTGGGGCTGAGCGCCCCCACCCGCCCAGCAGTGCCGGGCGCCTCTGCAGCGCCACCTGCACGCGGAACGCGGTGGCAGCGGCTGGAACTGGCGTCCAAGGAGGAGCAGCAGGAGGAGGACATATCGGCTCCTCTGCCCCCAGCTTTCTTCGCTGGCACGAGGCCTCCCTTCGCCGCCTCAGCCCCAAGCGGCCTGACCAGCCCAGCCCCGAGCCTTGTCCCGCGCCCTCCCCGGCGCAGGCAGCCAACGCCCCGAGCTTCCACTCCCGCTGCTGCGTTCTGAGCGGCCTCCTGCCCCGGGCGCCTCTTCTGGGGAAGCAGTGAAGTCACACTGGGCCCGATCCGCCTTGTCCCGCGCCCTCCCCGGCGCAGGCAGCCAACGCCCCGAGCTTCCACTCCTGCTGCTGCGTTCTGAGCGGCCTCCTGCCCCGGGCGCCTCTTCTGGGGAAGCAGTGAAGTCACACTGGGCCCGATCCGCTGACTCATGAGAATGAGACTCTTCCCCGCTCCCCGGCACACCCTTTGAAACTTCCCCTCAATCCTTTCTTTTTTCTTTTTCTTTTTTTTTCTTTTTTTTTGCTGGAGTCTGGGTCTTTCGCCCAGGCTGGAGTGAAGTGGCGCGATCTCGGCTCACTTCAACCTCCGCACCCCACCCCCGGGTTCAAGCGATTCTCCTGCCTCAGCCTCTGGAGTAGCTGGAATTACAGGCGACCACCACTACGCCCAGCTAATTTTTGCATTTTTAGTAGAGACAGGGTTTCACCATGTTGGCCAGGCTGGTCGTGAACTCCTGACCGCAGGTGATCCGCCCGCCTCGGACTCCCAAAGTGCTGGATTCCTTTCTTTCTGCTCCCACCTCCCTTCCTCCTCCCGTCCTGACAGGCGAACTGGGGCGGCTCTGGGCTCCCCGGGAAGGATTCCGTGGGGCAGCTGGGAGAGCAGTGGCGGGTGGGAGTCCCCATGGAGACCTCCGCTCCCCTGTTCCAACCTGGCCACTTGTGCTGTTCTGGGGGTGCACAGGGAATGCCCAGGAGGGAATTGCATGTTTGCAAGATTGGGCAAAGCTCTCACTAAGGTATCCTTTTGTAATTAGCCACTGCATTCAGGGAGTGCCTACCCAAAGGAAGGGGTCTGGGGATCCCCTTCCCTCTTCAGAACCTTGGGACTGCCTGGGGGGTTCACCTGGAAGCTGATGGCTCGTCTTTGGAAACACCTGTTTCAATGAACAAGTGAGAACACAGGCTTGCTTCAGGCGGGATGTGGAACAGCTTCTGCCACTGAAGGGACAAGTGTGGAGTGTTCTGAGCCTTGAGCTGTTCTGGGACCCCAGCAGCAAGTCAAGCTGATCGTCTGAGAGGTCACTGGCCCTTTCTCCTGGAACTTGATAGTGGACCAGTTCAGGATAGGGTGAGGGTGACTTGGAGGCCCAGAAGTCTGGGTTTTCATACCACTCCCTTGTGCCACTAGTTTGAGGGCAGTGGAAGGGATGAGAGGATTGGATTGTCTCATCACCTCTCCACTGGGGTGGGAAACCAGAGTCACACCCTGGTTGCTTAGAATATTAGTTTCCACAAGCTGCCTAAGGGCCTCAGGCCCAGGCAGGGAAGGCTTCAAGCTGGAGGAGCCCTGCTGGCCTCTGAAACACCTAAAGCTCCCCTTTCCTTCCAGAGAGGCATAGATAGTCCTTAAGCATCCTTTCCCACCCAGCAAATCCTGGTACTGGATTGGCATTGTTTCCCTGTGTGCAATTTCCTTTTGTCTGTACGGTAAGCCAAAGCTGGGTGTTGAAGTTTGCAAGCTTCCTGGCTTGCTTGTCACTGCACTTCAGGGTACGGCTCTGCCAAGGCCATGGTCAATATGGAAATGGCCATGGACTAGGAGCAAGGGGGGGTGGGAGGTAGAAGGGCTGATCTCAGGGCTTGGGCTTATATGGCACAAGGGAGCTTTTCTGAGCTCCTACCTTGGTATTAGGCTGAAAGCCTGGGTTATGATGGCTGTCCACAGAGCAGTTCTGTAGGCCATGTTTGTTAGGAATTGGGAGCCTGTAGGAATGCGTGTGCTAGGATCACGGCTGACAATAGTCCCACTGTCAAGCCTTCCTTGGTGGAAATTCTGGGTTTGAAGCCAAACTTTAGCTTAGGGGCTGAAGGATAACCCGTTTCATGGAGCCCAGTTTTGAGGCTGTCAAACTCTCCATGGAGAGGAAATAAGACACTGTACAATGTACAATTTCTAGGGGTCCCAGGTCCAAATGTAACTGGGTAGGTCAAAGAAAAATAAACTATAAGCAAGAGCCATAAACTAAAAACAAAACAAAAACCAGCAAAACCTGTACATCTAGTAGAGCCAAAGGGACAGCAGAGGCATTGGGAGATGGCAGCTTCTCTAGACCTTAGAGGTAAACAGCAACTGAGAGATGGAGAGATGAAGAAAGTCCCATGCAAACACCGAAAGACTGTTGCATACACAGGAGGTCAGGGCTGAAGGTGAGAGATGATCTAGTCTGTTCTCTCATTTTACAGATGAGGAAGCAGAGAGCTCAGAAACTAGTTGCCCAAGGCCATCCAGGCAGTGAGCGGCAGCACTGCAGCTGAAATCCGGAAGAGTGTTCTTTTCACTGTGCTCCTCTGCTTTGGGAGAAAACACACGAGCAGGGAGCAGCCCCTGGAACCCGAAGAGGAAACACAGGGAAAAGGGAAACAAGGGGTGGCCAGGCACGGTGGCTCACACCTGTAATCCCAGCACTTTGGGAGGCCGAGGTGGGTGGATCACCTGAGGTCAGGAGTTCAAGACCAGCCTGACCAACATGGTGAAATCCCATCTCTATTAAAAACACACAAAAAATTAGCATGGTGGCATGGTGGCGGGCACCTGTAATCCCAGCTATTTGGGAGGCTGAGGCAGGAGAATCGCTTGAACCCGGGAGGAGAAGGTTGCAGTGAGCCGAGATCACACCACTACACTCCAGCCTGGGCGACAAAGTGAGACTCTATCTCAAAAAAAAAAAAAGGGGGGGGGCCGGGCGCGGTGGCTCAAGCCTGTAATCCCAGCACTTTGGGAGGCCGAGACGGGTGGATCACGAGGTCAGGAGATCGAGACCATCCTGGCTAACACGGTGAAACCCCGTCTCTACTAAAAAATACAAAAAACTAGCCAGGCGAGGTGGCGGGCGCCTGTAGTCCCAGCTACTCGGGAGACTGAGGCAGGAGAATGGTATAAACCCGGGAGGCGGAGCTTGCAGTAAGCTGAGATCCGGCCACTGCACTCCAGCCTGGGCGACAAGAGCGAAACTCTGTCTCAAAAAAAAAAAAAAAAAAAAGAGGGGAAGACTGCAGAGATTCCGAGAGGAAGTGGGAGAATGAAAGATCTGAGGAAGAGTGAAGAGGGAGAGGTGTAATCTCTGGGTGAAAGGAATGTCAGCTCCATCCTCTATGAAGCAGGGCACTCTCCATATTCTTTCCAAAGTGATGACAGAGAAGACACAACCATAAAACGGGGGAACTGTGATTTGGTCGGTGAAGAAAAAGCCTAGAATAGGCTGGGCACAGTGGCTCATGCCAGTAATCCCAGCACTATGGGAGGCTGAGGTGGGAAGATCGCTTGAACCCAGGAGTTTGGGAACAGCCTGGGCAACAAAGTGAGACCCCATCTCTATTTTTAAAAATGCCTAGAATAGATAGAACAGTAAAGCAACTGGTGAAGCAATGAAGTTCCAATTGGAACTCACATATCATACTCCCAGCAGTTAGGTGACACTGATAATCCCTGTTGACTTGTCTGTGGCCACCACTCAGTTATAAAGCCATTGAAGGAAGACAGGGACAATATATTACTCATCTTCCTATCTCGAGAGCCTAGTACACTATGGCATGCATTAATTGCTCAGAAAATGTTAAAGAAATGAATACATTTATTTGTATATTATTTATAAATTCAATACCTGTGCTAGGTGCTCCCTGAGAAGCATCTTTGTGTTGTACTGCAAATGCCAAGACATCCTAGGTGAGAACCTGCCTGGGAAGCCAGGTACCTCTGTCCCCCAACACAAGACACAACTGCTGGGCTTTCCCCAACCGAAACACAGACCTTGGAGGCTCCACCAGGACTAGGTAAGGTCTTCAGAAAGGCACAGGACTAGGCGAATTTCACTGGGGTCTCTGCCTGATAGTGGTCCTCCAGAGGATATTTTGGCTATTTGTGTCCAAATTGTCAACCCCCTCTGGTCAAAGACCAGAACACGGTGGGTGGTCAAACAAGTTGGGTTTATTGCTCATTGCGGCAAGAAAGAAGGCACCCCATGGGGGAATCATGACATGCCTCAGGAAGAGGGCGCTAGAAAAGACTTAGAGGATTCAGGTCGGGTCAGGGGATTTGGAGGAAGGTTTATTAAGGAAGTCAGGCTTTGTTCTGGACTGGATGCTGGTGATTCTGTGATTGGACTGAGTATCTTATCAACTCAATCTTATCTAAGAGGAGGGCAGAGAAGAGCGAGGCTGAAGCTGCAATTGGTAAGGAAGCAGCAGCTACTCAGAAAAATTATAGGATGGGGGTGGGGGGTGTTTGGTCATTTTCAAGGTTCAGGCAATGTTCATGTTTTCATCTGTGTTCACATGATTATGGAGAGGTCTTGTTTTTGTCTCAATCCACCACGGTCACAGAGTAGCCTTGTGTGATGCTGATGTCCTATGAATGTATGTTCAGCAGAACACCCAGATCTAGCCGTGAGTGCCAGGCCAGTTGGTAGCAATATCAAGTCCTGGCCGACAGTACCGGGCGAGCTTCCAGAGACGCCTGGGGCTGCTTTTCTTTCTGCAAATGTTCATTTTGAGAGGATCTCTGGTTTCCATCGAGGGCTTGGCAGTCCAGTATCTAAATATTTAGACCCTCCCTGTCCTCTTTGACCTAGTCACACCCATATGTAGAACCAGCCAGGCAGGGGAACGTCATCACTGGCTTGGGCTGAGTGTATCTGTGTGTGGTTTTGTGTGCGCGTGTCTGTGCCCGCCAGGAATTCCCTGATAAGATGGGAAAGAGACCAGAGGCAGTCTTACTTCACCTTTGGGCCCAGCAGAACTTCCCCTCTGCCCAGAAAGCAAGGCACTGGGAGCGAGTCCCAACAATCTCTAGGGCAGCAAGGGTGCCTGGCTTTAGGTGGAGTCAGGGAAGCACGTACAGAAGGGATATGGCAGCAGCCAAACTGGAGAGGAGCGGGAAAGGGAAGGGGCAGTGGGGGAAGGGAGGGGAGAGTTCCTTTGTATAAATGGGTCTCTTGAGAAGCTGCTGATTTTCCTTCAAGGAAGCAGCCTGCAGTAGGTCACTGTGGAGTCCCACCCCCAGCCCTTTCTGTTTAAAGCCTCTTGTCTCCAAAACAGGCCCTGATGATTACAACAACAACAAAAAAATCACAAATGTTGACCTCATCCTTCACTAAGAGGCTTAATCTAACCCCTTTCCAATCAAACTTCCTTCCTTCCCTCAGTTCCACCTCTCCACCTTTAAAAACATTAGGACACTCCCTGCTGTGGCTTACAGGTAGCCAGGCAGAGGTTAGGGCCATCACTAAGTGGTGCCAAGGACCATCTGATACCGTTTGTGAAATGGCCAAGGAAAGCGAGGTTGAAGTCAAATGGGTGGGCTCCAGATGCCTGCTCTTTGGGCAAAGCCTGCGTCTTCTTCCCAGGGTGGGTCTAGCACTGCACTGCACGGTGGTGTGGTCTAGCTGATCACAGACCAGGTATTGAGGGCCAAACCTTGACTGGCACTGCTTGTCTGTGGAGTCAGAAATCAGACCCTAGAGGCCAGTGGCTCATGCCTGTAATCTCAGCACTTTGGGAGGCCGAGGCGGACAGATCACCTGAGGTCAGGAGTTTGAGACCAGCCTTGCCGTGGCGAAACCCCACCTCTATTAAAAATACAAAAATTAGCCAGGCGTGGTGGTGTGTGCCTGTAGTCCCAGCTACCCGGGAGGCTGAGGCAGGAGAATCGCTTGAACTTGGGAGGTGGAGGTTGCAGTGAGCCGAGATCACGCACTGCACTCCAGCCTGGGTGACAGAGCGAGACTCCATCTCAAGAAAAAAAAAAAGAAAAGAAAGAAGTTACAGCCCAGGATCCTCAGGGGCTTGGGCAGATTAAATGCATTCTGGGGTAAATGGCAAGTTGTGACAGTGAGTGAAGTGGTTATGATCTGAACATCCTCCCATAAACAACCTGAATTACAGATATCAGAGGCTACAAGACAGAGGTGCATTTTTAGTCAGCCCTGTTATCTAGCATTATCCAGCCAATTGACCAAGGACTTGCTCAGCACCTCACCAGGGTGCAGCATATGGTCCCCATCCTGAGAAGAAAACATGGGCTCTGCTCTGAGACAGCTGACAAAACCTTTGGAATGACTTAGAGAACAATTACACTCAAAGGTGCTAAGTGCAACTGGAGTTCAGAGAGAAATCATGCATGGGCACTAGTCCAACTGGTACCATGCTACCAAGGCAGGACTTGATGTAGGCCTTGAAAGATGAGCAGGATTTGGATAGGTAAAGGGTGGAGGGATGGTGTTCCAGATGTGAAGAGCATGAACACAAGTTTAAAGGTGGCAGTAAACCAGGTGTGTGTGTGTGCATGTCCGCATTAAAAGTCCCGGGGAAGGTGAGACAGGCAGAGTGGGCTTAGTACTACAGGAGACTTTGAACCTGATGTGGTTGGTGACAGGGAGTCACCGTACATTTTTAAACAGGGAGGGGACATGGACCAAGTGGTGGTTTAGGAAGTGGCCTAACAGCAGTGGTTGACTCAGGATGGCTGCTGTGGCTGATCTCTCCATTCCTGGCATGGCCACGGTACTTTTTGTGTCCTTCTATGGACGTAGCTCATTCTATTGGAGTTCTGCATCCATGTGTCTGCATTCCTCATCGACATCAGGACGTCCTTAAAAGCAGTGGCCATGTTTTATCCATCTTCCTATTCTGACATCTACCTAGCTCAGAGTAGGCACCCAATGAACACTGAATAGATGAACAGATCATTTAATTTCAATCCACTGAATTACAATGACATACCATAAAAGGATAACTACTGTCAAAGAATTTGACAAAACTGTATACAACACTAAAGTAAGACAAATCACAATTTGATCTTTTCTTAATGATTTGTGGAACACTAGGATCTTAGTCTTACCCCATCTCGGTAAGCAGCAATTACTGCTGTATAATAATTTCTATATCACAGGATACTAGATGAGTTTTCTTTCTTTTTTTTTTTTTTTGAGATGGAGTCTCCCTGTGTCGCCAAGGCTGGAGTGCAGTGGTGCAATCTCCGCCCACTGCAACCTCCGCCTCCCAGGTTCTCCTGTCTCAGCCTCCTGAGTAGCTGGGACTATAGGTGCACGCCACCATGCCTGACAAATTTTTGTATTTTTAGTAGAGATGGGGTTTTACCATGTTGGCCAGGATGGTCTCGAACTCCTGACCTCAGGTGATCCACTTGCCTTGGCCTCCCAAAGTGCTGGGATTACAGGCGTGAGCCACTGCACCCGACTCTAGATGAGTTTTCTACATATGGATTTGGATATATCATTTGGATATGATCACATTCGACTAAACCTGTATCCATATAGTATTGCACATATAGTATTGCATGGTATACCTATACTGCTAATTCTTATGGTGGAGATTTGGCTTGTTCTCCCAGAGTTCAGAAGGGATTTGGTTGAAGCTGAAACTGCCCTTAATCAAACCCAATATTAAAAAAAAAAATCCAGACTGGTAATAATTTTTTTTATATACATGGAGTTTCACAACAGGACTCTTGAAAGTAGTAACAAATTCCTCTTAAATAAGATTTGATGTTTTTAGGCCGGGCGCGGTGGCTCACACCTATAATCCCAGCACTTTGGGAGGCTGAGGCGGGCGGATCACCTGAGGTAGGTAGCTTGAGATCAGCCTGACCAACATGGAGAAAACCCATCTCTACTAAAAATACAAAATTAGCCAGGCGTGGTGGTGCATGACTGTAATCCCAGCTACTCGGGAGGCTGAGGCAGGAGAAACACTTGAACCCAGGAGGTAGAGGTGGTGAGCCTAGGTTGCACCATTGCACTCCAGCCTGGGCAACAAGAGCAAAACTCCATCTCAAAATAATAATAATAATAATAATAATAATAATATTTGATTTTTAAAAGTTAAGCAATCTAAAATGCCAAACAATGAGTTGACTTGTGAAACTCTGAATTGTATTCCCAGGAAACAATCTGTAAAGTGAGGTATGCCCATAAGCATATTTTAGAAAAAAGGAGCTTAAGAGAGGACAGATGTCTGGCATGAGGACGACAGGCAGAAGAGTCAAGAGAAGATGGTCCTTCCACGAGTCCGTCTCCAGGTTTAACTGTGAAGCACCAGGTCTCGGAACTCAGATTTGTAGTAAGTGCCCTTTCTGTCCCCTGCAGGACCCAATCCAGTTCTGGGACAGGAGTTGTTCCAGGTTAAACGGAGTCTATTCCATACATTTATTTGTTCACTAATTCGACAATGGTCTATGAAGCACTTACTATGAAGCAGACCCTGTGCTAAGCTCTGGAGATAAAACCGTGAGCAAGGCCTTAATGTCAGGGCTCCTGCTTCCAGGAAGTCATGGGCTAGCAGGGAGATACATACACAAGGATGAGGCTTGGAAGGCTGGGAAAGTCCTCAGAGATAGTGAACTTCCTGAGAGGAGAGGAGGGGAGTCGAGTGTTGTGGGCTGAGGCCACAGCAGGTGTGTGCAAAGAGGTCTGGAGGGATGAGGGAAGTTTGGAAATGAAAGGAGTTTCACGGGAGGAGTAGGGCACGAATACGTGGCTGAGAAAAATCCTGCCCTTGGTGGGTGCTGCAATTTGCTTGCTTTCTAATAGGCTTTCCTCCTTCACCCACCTGCCCCCTTGACAAGAGAACAAAATTTAATTTAGAAGAATCAGAATTTATTTCACTATGTGAACATTAAGAATTTGCCTACATAGTTGAAAATATTCACAAGGGACTTGATCATTCACACTTATACACAGAGAAAGTCTGCAGAATAAAAAAATGCTCCTTTACCCATCCGACCCTTCGGGGTGGCACTGGGTTTGCCAATTCCACTGCGGGGCTTCA
This sequence comes from Colobus angolensis palliatus, assembly GCF_000951035.1. Taxonomy (NCBI): domain Eukaryota; kingdom Metazoa; phylum Chordata; class Mammalia; order Primates; family Cercopithecidae; genus Colobus; species Colobus angolensis. The sequence goes on from NW_012114699.1 coordinate 6,632,058, forward strand.
GTCTTCATGAATGTTGAATAGTTTGGCTACTTCATTGAGATCTTCATGCTGCTCACCGTCCTTAATGATCTGAGGGAGAGAGAGTAACAATAGGTCCCTAACTCACTCCATGTGCGTTCAGGCCATGCCCACACAATGGGGCCACCTGGGGCAGTCCCCATATCTCACTGGGAGGGAGTTGTGGGAACAGCTCTCTGCTAAACCCAAACAAGCAGCCTGCCAACTCCCAGGTCACCCAGCCAAGTCCCAAGTGAAAAAGAATGTTCCTGAGCCAAGGCTATACCTTTGTTCTGCTTAGGCACAATTTGACCTGGGGGACAATGCATCTCAGGGCACCTGATGAAGTTACAGGAGTGTTTCTGAGCCGTACTTCCCATCTTCCTCTAAGAGTTATGACGGGCACCTACCTTCCTTGCTATTGGCATTCGGTTAAAGATGTTCCATAGCACAATCCCCACGACCACTTTGTCCCTGAGGTAGAAGATGACACCTTTGCCATAGTCCTCCCCCTGGACGGGGGCCTGTGGAACTGCCGGGGTGCTGGGAGGAATAGCAATTTCTGAAGCCTCGGACTCTGTCTCACTCTCTGATCGGATACCAGTTCCTGTGGCCAGCCCCCAAAACAAATAAACACAGGAGCAAAATCAAAACTTCAGTTATTATGAGCTTGGGAAATTCTAGAAGCCAACAGTCTTTCAAGGCCTGCTTCAAGCTACTTCTAGAGGATTTGTTTCTCTATGCCCCCTCAGTAAACCCTGGCCTTTACCAGCCCCTCTCCAGTGACAAAGCCAAGGAAAGGTCTTCCTTGCCAGCTCCTGGGCACAGGGTCAGTCTGGCCCAAAACTTCCCTCCCTTATTATCTCATTTTAAATTCATGCTATGAATATTTCCTGATATCTGGATTTCTTCAAACTGCAGAAGGCTGGTTCTTGTCCTCTAAGAAATATTCTAGAGCGGCATGGTCCAAATACAGTAGCCACTAGCCACAGACATGTAAATGAACATCATTTCAAACTGAGTAAGATGTAAAATTCAGTTCCTTATCTGCACTCACCATGTTTCATGAGCTCAAAAGCCACATGTGGCTAGTGGCTAATGTACTGGACAGAGCAGAGATGGAACATTTTCATCGCAGCAGAAAGTTCTGTTGGACAGTGCTATTAGACAGATACTTTAGCCAAAGCAGAAGGCACTTCCATATGGAAAAACCATAGTGAAGGCATTTCTTCCTAGAGAGAGATAAGAGGGGAAGGGAAGGGTGGCATGGGAAGGGGGCACCTTGCCTTCTGAGAACCACTAGCCTCCAAATAACACTGTCCAGTGGACAGAGCAGTGACATGAATCCACTTACTAGGTTACTAGGACAGATCAATTAAGGAATATGGAATACATTAGAATTACACAGGAAAAGGAACTACATATCCATATAATGTCTTACTTTCTCCTTCTTAAAGAGCACCTTGCCCTTGAGACACCTCTGGCAAAAGGACACAGAGGTTAAATAACTTGAGCTAAGGTCAAGGAATAAGGTCTCGGAGTTACTGAAAGAGACGTGTGTGGGAGAGAAGTTCATTCCAAGAGAGGTGCCTCCCATCTAAAGAAAACCTGGCACTAGGATCTGCCAAATGGAATGAGAGGCAGCTAAAGAACTACTCAGCCCAGTTCCTCCCTGCCCAGGACCCATGGAGGACAGCCAGTCTTAAGCTAAGGCTCTCAGGCTGTGTTCTTGAGATTTGCCTGAAGCAAAATAATAAAAATGACAACTGAAAGAAAGAAAAAAACGCAACCTAAAAAGCTCAGGTTTTCTTGTTTTCTTCCTTAGATAGGTCTTCCCAGAGACAAATGAAACAACCGTGTCGTTGAGTTAGCCACTCACTGTCCACTGTCTAGGACAGATACCCGCAATATTTGAATCTATGCTTTGCCCAGGATACCTGATTTTGCCAAATCTCAGACCACTAAAGAGTGAGGACTTGAGGTTTGGTTTCTTTTAAAGCACAACATGAAGAGAGGCTTTCACTGACAGCCCCCGCTGGCCAATACAGAAACCCCTTGTTCAGGAGAATGTGGACCACTGCTTCTCAACACTCTCTAAGAGGAGTGCTGGGGCTTCCTTACCTGACTGCTCTGTGGCAGATTTGGGGTTGTCTTGTGCAGTTGCTTTTGCAAAAACACCAACTGTGGGCAAACTACTGTCCACAAGACCAATAGCTTCATAGCCAACGTCGGGGCCCAAATCACTCCTAACAAGAGAGAAGAGGGTGTTCTGTCAAGGAACTGTAAGGAATGACATGGTAGCACATATTCACCACAACAATGCACTTTTTTTTTTCTTTTTTTTTTCCTGAGACGGAGTTTCGCTTGTCGCCCAGGCTGGAGTGCGATGGTGAGAACTCAGCTCATTGCAACCTCTGCCTCCTGGGTTCAAGTGATTCTCCAGCCTCAGCCTCCTGAGTAGCTGGGATTACAGGCATCCACTATCACACCTGGCTAATTTTTGTATTTTTAGTAGAGGCGGGATTTTACTATGTTGGCCAGGCTGGTCTTGAACTCCTGACCTCAAGTAATCTGCCCGCCTTGGCCTCCCCGAGTGCAGGGATTACAGACGTGAGCCACTGTGCCCGACCAACACCACACTCTTATGCTAACCAAAGAACTCAGTATGCATATCACGAGATGCCAAACTGGTCTGCTGTTGCTAGAGCATCTAGGGATGACCATGAGAAAGTAAGATTAACCCTAACAGCTTTGACTTTTCCTTAAAAAGCCATTATACACGATCACATATCCATGCAGTGATTGAAATGTTCTTCAATTTATTCATGCTTTTATCCCATGCCACATTTGAAAAGTGATGAGGTCCCCACTTTTGCTATTCACTACTTTCGTCTTGAAATTCCCTTTTTGAAGCTTTAAAGAGTGTTCGACATTTACAGAATTCAGAATTTGAGATGTTTTATGGTTTCATTAACCTACGGTATTTCCCCTTAGCCTCCACTTCTCTTTTCTTTAGCTTTTAAAATGTTTTTATTTTAAAAATTCAGACGAGCTCTTGGTATGTTGCCCAGGTTGGTCTCGAACTTCTGGGCTCAAGCAATACCCTGGCCTTGGTCTCCCAAAGTGCTGGGATTACAGGCATGAGCAACCACACCAGACCAGCCTTCATCTTTTAGGACTGGAATGCTTTCTGTGCTTTCTGACATTCTTTTTTTTTTTTTTTTTGAGACGG
>NW_012114699.1:6636741-6637769 GCF_000951035.1 Colobus angolensis palliatus
CAGTCTATTCTGCTTCCATAAAGCTAACCTAAATCTTCTATAGTTCGGTTTACTTATGCCTACTTCCTGTTCTTTCCTTAACAGACAGGATATTTAATAACCATGATTTGCAGAATATTCTTTTCTATATGTAGAAACCAGTTTTTGGATGTGACTGCCTCTCACCTAGAAATGTTTTCTTAGATTTCTTTTTGTCATTCAGTATTCATTCATTTGACAAATATTTATGGAGTACTTATTATATACAAAAGTATTATGTTGTCCGGGTTGCTGAGACAAAACTGACATGGACCTTGACTATGAGGAGCATACAACCTAGTACAGAAAGATACAGCCTTGCTCATAACTACAGAGCAATGTAAACAGTAATGTGCCATATGAAAGGTACAGATTAAAGGAGTCAAGTATTTCAAGCAGAGGGCAAGAACCTCCAGCCGGGGGTGAACTGGGCCAGCTTCACGAAGGATGTGGTATTTGAGCTCTCTAACCCTTTGTTCATCTTTGTGGCTATTTAGACTCCCCCAAAGCAACCTAAAAATCCAACGAGTAAGCAACGGTAAAGTAAACTGTGAATTCACTTAATGGAACATATAGTCATTAAACTGTTTACAAAGTCTGAAGCAACATAGAAAATGCTTACATTTATGGTGTTAAGTGGAAAAGAGCAGAATATTATATATAGTATGCTTGCCACGAATAAAACAAACCAACAATAAAACCTACATGCAAGGAAACAAAGGGAAGGAAATTCACCAAAATATTAACAAAATATTAATGGTTGCTGCAGGTGACTTTCCTCTCTCCTTGTCTGTCTTCTACATTGACCACATATTACTTTTTTTTTTTTTTTTTTTTTTTAGAGATGGGGTGTTGCCATGTTGCCCAGGCTGGTCTCGAACTCCTGGGCTCAAGCAATGTGACTGCCTCAGCCTTCCAAAGTGTTGGGATTACAGGTGTGAGCCACCATGCCTGGCCTGAGATCTCATTTTAAAATATCGATTCCAGGCCAGGAGCAGTGGCTCATGCCC
>NW_012114699.1:6638633-6651619 GCF_000951035.1 Colobus angolensis palliatus
GCCTCCCAAAGTGCTGGGATTACAGGCTTGAGCCACCGCGCCCGGCCCACACATCTCTATTCTGTACCCTCAGCCTCTAAACACTCTGACCCTATTTGGTTAGGCTGATGAGCTTTAGCACACCACCGGGCAGACCTGTTTACAGGCTAGGGAGAATGAACTGTGCCTGGTCATGCTGTAGCACACTTACCACCCAGATGTTAGAGCGTGCTTGTAGCTCTGCATTTACCCGGAAGCCACCAAAATCTGAGTCTATTTCCAGGCCACCAGTCTTGGCCAACTCAACATTGGGCTCCAGGCCCACAGCCGCCACTATGTGGTCAGTTTCTACCTGAGGTAAAAAAGAAATAATTCAGTCAATTACCACAGTTCCCATGTATGCCTACAGGCGTAACAATGGCCCATCATGCCATTAAGAATTGGGACTTCAAAAAATCATGGGTTAACTTACCTCTGGTAAATGGATTTTAAGTTCTATTTCATAAGCCTCCACCACCCCATCCCATGCACATCCCCCATGTCATTCGAACAGAAATCTGCCACCCTAGCCAGGACTCAAAACTCTGTGAGACAGATAGAAAGGGGCTAAGGGAAAGTGGTTCACAGGTGTCTCCTCTGGCTCTCATCATTCTGTTTTAATGGAGGGGTAGTTAATTCCGAAAATTATATCAGGTTAATGGCAACTGCCAGGAAAAATAATCTACTGGTGTCAAATGAAGGAGTAAGAATGAGGCAAGGGGAGTGGAGAACTGGAAGGCCTCCTGGTGGGCTGTCTTTTCCTTCCTTACCTTCCTGCCGTCTTTCAGCTTGATAAGTAACTTGCCACTGCTGACTCCAACCGATTGAACAATAGCATTGGGCATCACCTTAACCCCCTCTGTGAAGGCAAACAAGACCTGAGAGTGAGCCTACGGGGCTGTCACTTTCATGGGAAGTAGGGAAGCTGACCAGTGGTCTCCTTCATGGTAAAACCAATAATCAGTACACAGGCAGTTTTGGAGAGCCGCAAGGACCTACACCCATGGCTCATTTTCAGCACTTCCAGGAATTTGGGGCATGTGATTCAGAACACCTAGATTAACTTAGCTGACTGGAGAATGGTGGAAGCATTTTACAGGCCAGGTGATAGGGCTTATGTCAAGAGGGTTCCCATAGAAGCGAAGTTTGCCTTAGGTCACACTCAAAGGAAATAGAGTGGCAGCATATAGAAACAGTCTCTCTACCTCGTCTGACTTTTTCCATGGTCCAGTTGCTGAGGTATTCGGGGAGGATCTTTCCCATATTTCCTTTCTCGGGGAAGAGCTGAATCACTTCTGTGCCCAAGGCTCGAGCTGGGAAGAAGAAACAGAGTAGTTACAGCAGGAAGCAAAAGTCAATCCTAGGAAGACAGTAAGAGAAGTAAAGGAGCAGCAGGCAGCCCTCACTAAAGACAGGGCAGAGCTGCAATCCAGGCCAGAGCGCCCACTTACAGGACACTGGGCATGAGGGCCTCGGTGCTCAAGTTCATTTGTAACGCAAATACAACAGGTATCAGAACTTCTGGCTCCAGATTAAGCTTCAGATGGTGAACTCTGTGTACTTCCACCCATGCAGTCACCTAAGGCTTAAACAAGTGCTTTGCAACCTCTGAATAGGAAGCATCCTCCTGAAAAGAGCCCTGGTTTCATATATCTGAGAAAGAACATTAAGATAACTAGTTGCCATGAAACATTCCAACTGGAGCTCACAGATCTGTCAAGCTGGGAACCATCATGTGCCCAAAGAAGGTTTTGGCTTTTTACAGGAAGCAGCAGTGCAAAGACACCTATAATTCTGAAGTCTGCATTGCCCTTATCATCTTCATAAGTTACTTTCCTTAATATTTTATTTCTAAGGAGTCCTGGCATAGAGGGTAGAGGAAAGGAAAGGAAAGGAAAGAAAGCACTGCTGTTGGCAGGGTGCAGTGGCTCACACCTGTAATTCCAGCATTTTGGGAGGCCGAGGTGGGTGGATCACCTGAGGTTGGGAGTTCAAGACCAGCCTGACCAACATGGAGAAACCCCGTCTCTACTAAAAATACAAAATTAGCCAGCTGTGGTGATGCATGCCTGTAATCCCAGCTACTCCAGAGGCTGAGGCAGGAGAATCGCTTGAACCTCGGAGGCGGAGGTTGCAGTGAGCAGAGATCGCACCATTGCACTCCAGCCTGGGCAACAAGAGCGAAACTCCGTCTCAAAAAATTAAAATAAAATAAAATTAAATTAAATTAAAAAGCGTCGCTGTTAAGTTGCTCAGGTGACAGCTTTTTGGTCACCAAGGGATCCCTCACCAGAACTAATCTCAGTGCTTAGCTTTTCACTGTATAAACCTTAATTAAACTCTTTCTACAGATCCTGCCAAACACATCTCTGGGATTCACAGAAAAGCTGTATAAGACTAGAGAAAGAATATCAAGGTCACTCCTCAATACTCACCCTTTCTGCCAAGAGCACAGGCCAGTTCGCTACCAAGGAAGCCCCCACCGATAATCGTAATTGATTTGACTTCCCGTGAAATCTTCTCCAAGCTTCTAAAGTCTCCAATCTGCAGGATCACATCAGTTTAGTCCATTAATTTCCAAAAGGGGCATAACATAATAATACTAGGAAGTAGTTTCTTTTTTTTTTTTTTTTTTTTTTTTTTTTTTTTTGAGACGGAGTCTCCCTCTGTCGCCCTGGCTGGAGTGCAGTGGCCGGATCTCAGCTCACTGCAAGCTCCGCCTCCCGGGTTCACGCCATTCTCCTGCCTCAGCCTCCCAAGTGGCTGGGATTACAGGCGCCCGCCACCTCACCCGGCTAGTTTTTTTGTATTTTTTAGTAGAGACGGGGTTTCACCGTGTTCGCCAGGATGGTCTCGATCTCCTGACCTCGTGATCCGCCCGTCTCGGCCTCCCAAAGTGCTGGGATTACAGGCTTGAGCCACCGCGCCCGGCCGGAAGTAGTTTCTTCTAAATCTTTGGCAACAGTAAATTTTCTCCTTGTATAAAGTGACTCAATTATAACTTCTATGTTATTAATGCAAATTTCTTTCTTCATGGTAAAATTCCTTCTATAAACAGTGGTTCTCCATTGGTGGCAATTTTGTCCCTATCTTCCCCAGGAGGACATCTGGCAATATCTGAAGACATTTTTGGTTGTGAGGGCAAGTAGGTGCTCCCAGCATTTAGTGTACAAGAGGCCAGGATGCTGCTAACATACTACAATGGCATAAGACAGCCCCCACTACAATTATCCAGCTCAAAATGCCAATACTGCAGAGGCTGACAAACCTTGTTCTAGGAAGAACTTAAAAGACAGTACACAGTCTGGCCAACAGGGTGAAATCTCATCCCTACTAAAAATACAAGAAAAATCAGCTGGTCATGGTGGCACATGCCTGTAATTCCAGCTACTTGGGAGACTGAGTCACAAGAATCGCTTGAACCTGGGAGGTGGATGCTGCAGTGAACCAAGATCATGCCACCGCACTCCAGCCTGGGCGACAGAGTGAGACTCAGTCTCGGGAAAAAAAAAAAAAAAAAGACAGGGCCGGGCGCGGGTGGCTCACACCTGTAATCCCAGCACTTTGGGAGGCCAAGGCAGGTGGATCACAAGGTCAGGAGATTGAGACCATCCTGACTAACATGGTGAAACCCCGTCTCTACTAAAAATACAAAAAATTAGCTGGGCGTGGTGGTGGATGCCTGTAGTCCCAGCTACTTGGGAGGCTGAGGCAGGAGAATGGCGTGAACCCGGGAGGCAGAGCTTGCAGTGAGCCGAGACTGCGCCACTGCACTCCAGCCTGGGCAACAGAGCGAGACCCTGTCTCAAAAAAAAAAAAAGAAAAAGACAGGACAAATCATCCCTGAAAAAATGACAGCAGTTTTTATACGCACAGTGTTAAGCAGCAGAACATCCCCTTGCTTTTCCTTTAGGTACTTTTTTTCTGAAGTCTCGACACAGCACTTGCAATGAAAATGCCAACAGGCTATAAGGGGTTCCAATGAATCAAACGCATCAGGAAAAAACAACTATGGAAGAGCAATCAGAAGGATCTATTGCAAGCAATACAAACACTCCATTTTTTCCATAGGAGCTTAAAACCCTTGAGTGAGGTATCTGAGGTGCAGAGAGAGGAAGTGACTTGCTCAAGGCCAGATAACAAGTCTGGAGAAGAGCCATAAATAGAACTTGGATCTCCCAAGTCCCGGGTGGGTGCTTGGGGACTGCAAGATTATACTACCTCTTCAAAAACAACACAAAGAAAACACTAAAGCAGACAATTACCTTTCTGAAAAGCGTTGTTCTACTCTTCACCTCTGCTCCAGCCCTATCAATGGCAGACAGACTTCTTGGAGTACCTCCTGGAAATAAGAGAAAGAAAACCCTTTAGCCCAACAAGCAGAAGCTAGCCCAAACAATACTCCCTCCACCACACAAAGGTGGAGCCCTCTTCACTTAGCACCATGGCGGCAACAACAGGATAGGATATGAAGGCTTTGTTTGCCTTCAGCTCGCCTCACAGCAGGCTTTTTGTCAGTTGTCTTTGAGAAGCAGATTTGAGAGTCTGTCTTCAAGGGGTACACCCTCCCCCTAGGTGGCCAAAAGGCCTTACTTTTGGCTTCCATGTTCTCTTCTAGTTTCTCATGAGGATTTGCCAGCTAGCATAGCTACATGGGTTTGATGAATTGCTTCTGTCTCCTCTCTTGGTTTCTGATTGCAACTTGCAATGAAGCCACAAACAACATCACTTTCAGGGCACAGGGCACAGGGTGAAGGCTAAGCAGGGAGAGAAAAAAGGGTAACTTCTTCATGCCTTTACCGGGAGAAGAGCAAGGATCATCCAGAAGGGCTGGTGATCCAGGATGCCTGGACACAGCCAGCTTTTGTACCAAGAGAAGACACCCACTTCAGAGAGTCTGGGTTTCCATTTTCTTAAGTAGTAATACCTTCTATAGAGAAAGCTGGACTCTAAAACTTGAATGAGCTGTATCAGGGAAGAAAGCCATCTCCAGAAATGCTCACCTGTTGCAATCAAGCACTTTTCATAGGTTATTTGAGAGCCATCATTAAGTTTCACCATGTTGTCTCTCACATCCAGCTGTACTACCTGGTATAGTCACACACACACACAAAAGAGGTAGAGATGAATCAGCTTTGAAAAAAATTTATTGAGATATAATTCACATCAAATTCACCATTTTAAAGTGTGGAATTCTGTGGATTTCAATATATTCACAAGGTTGTGCCACCATCACCACTATCTGATTTCAGAATATTTCCATCACCACCCCCAAACTCCAGGCCAATAAGAAGTTGTCAGTCCAGGACGGGCAGAGTGACTCATGCCTGTAATCCCAACAATCTGGGAGGCTGAGGCGGGCGGATCACTGAGGCCACGAGTTCGAGACCAGCCTGGCCAATATGGCGAAACCCCGTCTCTACTAAAAATACAAAAATTAGCTAGGTGTGGTGGCATATGCCTGTGGTCCCAGCTACTGGGGAGACTGAGGTAGGAGAATCACTTGAACCTGGGAGGCAAAGGTTGCAGTGAGCCGAGATCATGCCACTGCACTCCAGCCTGGGCAATAGAGAAAGATTCTGTCTCAAAACAAAATAAAACAAAACAAAACAAAAAACAAACAAACAAACAAAAAAGTTGTCAGCCCAGAAAGAAGAATTAGTTCTTGACCTAAAGCGATCCTTAAGAAACCATATCCAAGTAATCATGGGAACCACAGTTTCTGGTACCCAGTTTTTTCAGGCAGTCATATGGTGGAAATAGACAGAAAGCAGGTAACATTAGAGCAAGTCATGACAGTCCCAAAGCCCTGCCCCATGTGTGGAAAAGGAGAATCAGAATAGCCTTTCTTATTTGGCTGTTTGGAATTACTTATTATTACTTTGTTAATAACCCTCCTCCGTCTACAACATTTTTACAGAATGCTTTCTCCAACTTGTAGCCTTCACTGAAACTTGGCTCTCTCTTAAGGAGAGCTTACATGTAGAGGCTGTTAGTTTCCCCACACTCCACATCGCAAGGCCAGGAGGAGCTGTTGGCATTTTGCAAGCTTCTTGAGGTTACTGGTCTGCTGTTTCCGGATTCTTGTACTTTCATTCTCTTCTGAGGGACATCAGAGGAGTCCTATATTCCTATGAATCACATTTTTGAGCCACCTCCTCGCTACTCCTCCTGATTCACTGAAGACCTTGGAAACTGGCTCATACTGTTCCTCATCTTGTTATCTCCTAAACCGCTCCTTCTACCTCAGTTATCCTACTTGTTGGTCACAATTTTCCATCCCTTCAGCTTTCGCTCAGTCTGTCTCCTATACTTGCTTTCAATTTTCTCTGTTTATTTGACGAGCTGCTCCATTCTAACTAATTTGGGCTGATGGTAGAACATCCAAACTGTTCTTTTGCCAGTACCTTTAATTCCCTTGCACCCTACTCCTTCTTATGGTTAAGAGCTTGAGCTTTGGAGTCAGAGAGACTAGGCACCCAGTCTTTGCTCCACTCTTTACTAGCTATGAGACCATTCAATTAAGCACCTACTATGTATCAAGTTTAGACAGTGATCCTCACTGCTTTCAGAGTTTAGTGGCCAGGACAATTTAATAAGCACTAACAGTAATCAAGAGTGATAAATGTGATATGAGTGGTAAGAACAGTGCAGGTAGTACTGGGAACATATGACATATGCAATCTAGTCAGGGTGGGTTAGGTAAAGCTTTCTAGAGGCAACGACATGAACTGAGATCTGATGCAGCTTCTTTAGCCTCCTTTGATTTGTCCTTGGTAAGCTCCCTCTTCAATCCAATCCCGCTACTCAACCCTCACATTGCTCGCTCTCAGATAACCATCTTATGTTCTATTGTATTGTGAAAACAAATGAAGCCATTAGATGTGATCTTCCACAGCTTCCCATGAGGGATGAGGGCTCCCCCCACCCCCGCCCAGCCTATTAACATTCTTGTCCCATCCAACAGGTCCCGCCTTTGATTCTACGTCCTCTTCACGCTTTTATCCAATTGCCATCTCTCTCTTCTCATTTAAATCTTTTGAAAGAGTACTTTACCCTCTTTTCTAACTTCCCAATGGTATCTGTTTTACTTTATTTTATTTTATTTTTTTTTTGAGATGCAGTCTTGTTCTGTCACCCAGGCTGGAGTGCACTGATGCAATCTTGGCTCACTGCAACCTCCGCCTCCTGGATTCAAGCAATTCTTGTGCTTCAGCCTCCTGAGTAGCTGGGATTACAGGTGTGCACTACCACACCCGGCTAATTTTTGTATTTTTAGTAGAGACGTGTTTTCACCATGTAGGCCAGGCTGGTCTCTAACTCCTGACCTCAAGCGATTCACCTGCTTCAGCCTCCCAAAGGTATCTGAACCGCCAAATCTCATGGTGCATTTTACAGTTCTTTTCTTCCCAGATTCCTCTGCCACAGTAATACTGTGGATCACATCCTCCTTCTTGAAACTCCCTATATCCTTGGCTCCTGTCCTCAGGTTTCCTCATACTACTCTTTTAAGTTCTTTCCTAGTCTCCTTTGTGGGTTCTTCTTAACCCTGCCTCCTAAAAATTGGGGTTCCCCAGGGCTCTATCCTTGCCTTACTCCTCTTCTCACCAGATCAGTTCTCCCTGGGAGGCTTCACCTACTCTCATGGTTTCAACTCCTACACATATGCAGATGATTCTCGACTCTCTGTCTGAGCCCAGGTCCCCTGAGCGTAGCAGTCATATGTCCAACTGCCCAGAAGACACCTTCACACAGATATTCCACTTCATACTTAATGGTCCAAAACTGAATTTTATCTTCTCCCTTAAACCAGCTCTTCCTCTTGTAATGTCTTTTTCAGCTGAGACATGCAGGCTAGAAATTAGAAAATCATCTTTGCCTCCTCCATCTCCTACCTTTAACCAACCACCAAGCCTCATCAAGCATGCCTCCTAAGCATGCCTCAAGTGTGCTCCCTACTTCTCTTCACCTTTCTATCAAGAAGTAATACTGGCTGGACATGATGGCTCACGCCTGTAATCTCAGCACTTGGGGAAGCCGAGGGGGGTGGATCACCTAAGGTCAGGAGTTCGAGACCAACCTGGCCTACATGGTGAAACCCTGTCTCTACTAAAAAGACAAAAATATTAGCCAGGTACGGTGGCGCATGCAGCTACTTAGGAGGCTAAGGCAGGAGAATCACTTGAACCTGGAAGGCAGAGGTTGCAGTGAGCCAAGATCACGCCACTGTACTCCAGCCTGGGCAACACAGTGAGAATCTGTCTCAAAAAAAAAAAAAAAATTAATACACTGTACACTGATGCTATTAATAGTTCAGGCTCTGGAATCAGAATATCTGGGTTCCAATTCTGTGGCCTCAGACAGACCCGGGTTCAAATTCTCTCTCTACCGCTTACTAGCTATGTGAGTTTAGGCAAATTATTTAAAATTTATTTATTTTTAAAAATTTCAACTTATTTCTCTGTAAGAGGGAAATAATATCCACCTCGTAAGATTATTGGGAGGATAAAATGAGATGGTACACATAAAGCATTTAATAACTGTGCTTACAAGATTAGAATAGGTACTATACAAATTTTACCTCTTACTTTCGTCTTCTTCATCATCATCATCACACCACTACTATTCTAATCTGGGCTCTCATCATCTGTTGCCTAGATTATTGCAATAATCTCTGAAATGGTCTCCCTCTAGTCTTTTCTCACTGAAATCCATCCTCCTCACAGCCAATAGTGATTATTTAAAATTCAATTGCCTAAAAGGCAACAGCTCCCCAGCTCTCCAGTGCAGAAAAAGCTCTTTCATGCAAAGCCCTCCACAATCAGGCCCCTTGCTTCATCTCTTGCCACTTCCTAACTTGTACCTAACTGCTCTGTCAGTACCGAGCTGCTTCTATTTCCTGGCACCAAACATGCTTTTTTGTACCCCTGTGCTTTTGCTTAAATGCTGTTCTTTTTTACTTGAATGCTCTTCACTCTTCTCTAGTCTGGTGAATGCCTCTTCATTCCATAAGACTGCCCATTCTGCAAGACCTTCTCCTCCAGAAAGCCTTTCCTGATGTCATCACTCAACTGGGCATGCTTCCCAGTGTCTCCCACAACATACTGCACAGGTCTCTCTTACTACACACCTATGTGTTATGATTATGTATTTATGTTTCTGCCTAATACAGTTAGCCCCTAGAGGGCAGGGCCTGAGTGTTGTTTACACATAGGGGACACAATGTCTCATTACCAGCTTATCAACAAACCTATATCCATCTTCTCTGTCTAATGTCCCCTTACAGGAGAAGTGGGTATGTTCTTAACGAAGGACAATCCCTCCATTTATGCTGTGTATCTCATCTACTCTGGGCTTTGGCTCCTTCAGAAAACACCTCCCTATTGGAACACTGCCATTAGTTTACACACACACTCTAGTACCTGCCATTAACAACAATAAAATATAACAAAACCATCCTGGGACTCCAGAAATACCCTCTAATAACTGACCTTATTACTCAGACACTCACTTTTTAAAGTCTAACAATATCTTCTATGCTGAGTTATGTCCAAATTATTTGACTATAATGAATAATACATATTTGTCAATCTTTTCTCATCATTAATCCCAGAGAGAAGTTAGTGTGGGAAAATAGGAAGGATGAGAAAGGGTAGAAGAGCAAACAGGAGAGATAACAGCTTTTAGGGTCAAGTTGAGTCAGCATGCTACCCTAGGCTTTGATACTAGTGCTTTCCCCAGAAAGACACACTCAGCATTATTAAACCTAAAGCAGCTCGATCCTTCTTTGATGAGCGACAATGGCAGGACAGATATAAATGGTAATGGAAACACACATCACCATAGTGGCTGGTGGGCACGTACGTAGAGCCTGACAAAGGAAGCGGTCTACTAGCTCACCTTCTTCCCAGTGAGGACGGCCACACCACCATTCTCAATGTGAGGCAGGTCCTGAGCAGAGACATAGAAAGAAGGTGGCTGGAAATATATGCTGTATGGAGAAGAGAGGGAGAATATTATAAGCATGTGGAACTGTTATCAGCTTCCCCCATAGCTTTAATAAAACTGTTTCCATTATCAGAAACTTTAAGGGACATTTTCCAAAGTAGGTCTCCAAGTCTATTAAATCGTGGTCATGACTTGCTTACATACAGGCATCCAGATCAGTAGTTCTCAACTTGGGGCAATTTTGCCCCCAGGGGATGTTTGCCAGTGTCCAGAGACAATCTACGTTGTAACAACTTGGGTAGGGATGCTGCTCATATCCAGTGGGTAATGGCCAGGGATGCTGCTAACCATCCTATGATGCACTGAACAGCTCCCCACCCCCAGCAAAGTGTTATCCTGCTCCAAATGTCAATAGTGCTGAGGCTGAGGATCCTGCTCTAGATTTAGGTTCATTTCAAAGTAAGAACAAGTGGAGCACTCACGGAGCTGGTATTCACATATCCACCCAAATGGGTTGTCCAGAATGGTGCTCTTCAATGGAACAACTAATTCTAGCTCCTGAGATGACTCTGCCTCAGTTATCAACTATGATATATTAATATTAATTAGTTTATTAATATTGGCTGGGTGCAGTGGCTCAGGTCTGTAACCCCAGTGCTTTGGGAGCCCAAGGCGGAAGGATCACTTGAGGCCAGGAGTTTGAGAACAGGTTGGGCAACATAGCAAGATCTCATCTCTAGAAAAAAAATTTTTAAATTAATAAAAAGCACATGGTGGTACGCACCTATAGTCCTCGTTACTCGGGAGGCTGAGGTGGGAGGATCACCTGAGCCCAGGAGTTTGAGACTGCAGTGAGCTATGATTTGGCCACTGCACTCCAGCATGGGTGACAGAGCCAGACCCTGTCTCTAAAAATATGTATGTATGTATATATGTATGTATGTATATATGCATAAATATACATATAAAGTTAGCCACTAACTTAATTGAAAGTATACATCCTGTTTGAAAATGGAACATGATAGTGGGGGTGAGAGAGAAGGGTAAGTTTGTAAAATTTGGTCCGGTATCAAAGGGGTCACCAATGAGAAAAAAATTGGAACCCAAAGAACATGGTACTAGAATTAAGAGATCTAAGTTGTCCTTCAAAAGGAAAAAGCTTCTGGACCTGTATCTCCAAGTCTGTCATGCAAAAATTCTAACAGAGGCTCTTCCTTACAGTCTTCTTACTCTACTCCTGAAATTCTAAATGTCTGCTAGGCTGTCAAAGAGAGTGCTGTTAAATATTTTCTTTTCTTCTGCTCTTGTAGGACATGTCTAGGCAAGTATAAAGAAGTGATGGCTGGGCACAGTGGCTCACGCCTGTAATCCCAGCAATTTGGGAGGCCGAGGCGGGGCAGATCACAAGGTCAGGAGATCGAGACAATCTTGGTCAACATGGTGAAACCCTGTCTCTACTAAAATACAAAAAAATTAGCTGGGGCGTGGTGGTGCGTGCCTGTAATCCCAGCTACTTGAGAGGCTGAGGCAGGGGAATTGCTTGAACCTGGGAGGCGGAGGTTGCAGTGAGCTGAGATTGTGCCACTGCACTGCACTCCAGCCTGGTGACAGAGCAGCAAGACTCTGTCTCAAAAAAAAGAAGTGACAATACAGGCCAAGTTGATCTTCACCTAAAGAAACTTAACATAAAGGTTCCAGAAATAGGAACATTAGTATTTCAGAGGCCAATATTACACCATCGACTGTTGGTAGATCTGGTAACAGAATCCAGGACTCTTGCCCTTTGTAGACTGTTATCTCTAAGCTGTACCAAGTGTGGACCATAGTAGACTCTAGTGGACAGCCAAGTCATCCCTCCTATTCACTGTACACAGTCAGTGGCAAAATCCTAACCTACTCCCTGTGCTTAGCTGAAGTTGCTAGTCAGGCTCGTTTTACATAAGCAAACACACCTTCTCTCTTTTCCATTCCACTGTTTGAATCGCAGTGTCTTTGTGACATTTGGGTCATCTGAAAACCACAGTTCTTTTGAAAGAGGAGGTCGCATGTATGGCAGCTCAGGATCTTCAGATACAATCAGTACCTTCAGACATAAAAATCATGATGCTTATCAGAGCCAAGTAATTTAAGAGGCAAATGTCAAAACGTTCACATTAGCTAAATACTTGCAGACTGTACCCTCTGTGCCAAGCAAAAAAAACATGTACCTTACCCTAGCCCCAGGATCCCGAGCCCGGATGGATCTGGCTGCAGCAAAAGCAGCCGTGCCTCCACCGATTAGCAGAAAAGGAACATGACTTGGCACGTTGTCTTGAGGAACTTCCTCTCCTTCTGAAGCTGAAAGCAACAGAACACACTGGATGAATCTTCTTGAAGTCTCAGATGATTCTTTGCCACTGTTAAAAAATCACCTTGCACTTGTCTCAATCCTCCACATAAAGCTAGCAAAACATAGGACCTACACTAACCTTAACAATCTTCACAGTATCCTGATGGGAGAGGAAAAGCAAGTATCCCTTTCATTTCATAAGTGAAAAATAGGAGAATGATTTCACCAATGTCATTCATTCATCAGTTCTGAACTGGTACTAGGACATGGCTTAAATATTTAGTTACTTCTAAAACATTTAGAAAGTATACATCAGTAGGCTTCTGCCCTTCCCATCAATTTCCTAGAGATCACCAGGAAAATATCAAGCTCAGTTTCACCTTCCGTTAGCAACAAAGGGAGAAAATCTAGGAGGTCAGTTGGGGATTATTATACAATGGTCAAGAATAAGGAGGTGCTTTTGAAAAAAGCAGAACAAATTGCCTACCCGGAGTTGTGGGGCTTACTAAAGGATTAAAACATTCCTCTCTGAAAATTGAAGCAAATCATGTGAAATGGAAGTGATGGCTAGGGTATGTGCTTTAGGAAAGCAAATATACCTTTAGCAACTCGAAACTGCAAAGACTCAAAAGGGGAACAAAACAGGGGAACAAAACCAGAAGAATTCCCTCATTTAAAAAATGGCTTTTGG
>NW_012114699.1:6652189-6663592 GCF_000951035.1 Colobus angolensis palliatus
CTTGCTCTGTCGCCCAAGCTGGAGTGCAGCAGTGTGATCTTGGCTCACTGCAACCTCTGCTGCTTGGGTTCAAGTGATTCTCATGCCTCAGCCTCCCGCGTAGCTAGGATTACAGGTGCCCGCCACCACACCTGGCTAATTTTTGTATTTTTAGTATAGATAGGGTTTCACCATGTTGGCCAGGCTGGTCTCGAGCTCCTGACCTCAGTTGACCTGCACGTCTCGGCCTCACAAAGTGCTGGGATGACAGGTGTGAGCCACCGTGCCCAGCCAAGAGACTAATATTAATATACAGAAAAACAACCAATCATAATCATCACTGGCTTTATTCTCAAACCCAAATTTCAGCCAAATGCTTTAAATCACTCCCAGTTCTAGGGTAATACCATACTTTCTAGATGCTTACAATCTCATACGACCATTGCTTCTACAAGACATCCATGAATCACAGCACCCCAACTGTTTATAACTTTCCCTTTGTGAGTCTCAAATCATAGCAAGAATTAAGGAAATACTCACCAGATAATGCGGCCTTTTTCTGTTTCTGTTCTGGTGTCAGCCCTAACCCTGAAATTCTTTCATTGTATCTTTTTTTGTCCTCTTTTATAGTCTTGTAGGCCTGCAGATCCAAACATGGAGAAAGTTTATTTCACCATACAGATAGCTCATACTGTAAGTAATATTATCTTTCAATTAAATGAGAAGCTTTTGTCTATCTGATGTTAGTTCCTCTATGTCAAAACCACTAAGACAAAGTTGTTTTCTTAAGAAATAAAAAATACTGGGTGTGCACATGCTTGGTATGGAAAAAATATGTGTAAGCAGATGAAAATATTCCAGTTTCAGATTTTTAGGCTCTCTGTAAAGAATTCTCCCCATATTTTATTCTGAATATACAGTTTAAGAAAAAAGAAAAAAACATTTTATACTAGAAGAATAAAGCACTAGAAAGGGCTAATCTTTATATGAAGCACAGAACGGGGGTTTGGGCTATGCTGGACACTAGCTGTGAAATCAATCTATAGGGGTCCCGGGTAGGAAGCTGGGACATAAGTTTTCCTGGTCAACATTCTGGCTTTTGCTGCGTACTCACATAGTGGTCAGAAACATGGCCGCCTGTATTCTATTTTTAGAGAGTTACCCATCATTCCCTCAATGGTCTGTCCTTTTCCTAAACTCAGGAGGTAGAAGGGATCTCATTCAGAAAAACTACACACAGATTATTTACTAGGGGGTCAAACACCTTCCTTAAACACCTGTTATATTTCAAATATTCTATCTTCTCTAGCCTTTCAAATTGGAAAAGGGTAATTTTACCATTATGACTAGTTGTGTGTTGTTTTTTTTTTTTTGAGACGTAGTCTCACTCTGTTGCCCAGGCTGGAGTGCAGTGGCATGATCTCAGCTTACCACAACCTCCGCCTCCCAGGTTCAAGTGATTCTCCTGCCTCAGCCTCCAAAGTAGCTGGGACTACAGGCACACGCTACCATGCCCAGATAATTTTTGTATTTTTAGTAGAGGTGGGGTTTCACTATGTTGGCCAGGCTGGTCTCGAACTCTTGACCTTGTGATCCGCCCACCTCAGCCTCCCAAAGTGCTCGGATTACAGATGTGAGCCACCGCACCCAACCCCATAAAACATATTCTAAGAATACTTCTATGACTTCCTTCCAGAACAGCCCATCAGGCAATGTGCTGCAATTGAGGAACCTGGACCCTGAGAGCTGGGTTTAACCTGGAAGCATTTAACATTGTGACAAATGAAGTAGAAAGAAGTACTGTATGCAAAAAGACAATAGTTACTCCTTGAATTTACCACTAAATTTATCAAATAAACGAATTCAATTAACATTAATTTCAGGAAGAGTTTTTATCTTGGCATCAGATACTAATACACAAGTCCAGTATTTACTCATACCTTAAAGACATTTAAGAAAGGGACTCTGGCTGGGCATGGTGGCTGACGCCTGTAATTCCAGCACTTTGAGAGGCCAAGTTGGGGGGATCACTTGAGGCCAGGAGTTCGAGACTAGCCTGGCCAACACAGCAAACCCGTCTCTATTAAAAATACAAAAAGTAGCTAGGTGTGCTGGGGCGCGCTTATAATCGCAGCTACTAGGGAGGCTGAGACAAGAGAATCACCTGAAACAGGGAGGTGGTGGCTGCAATGAGCCGAGATCGCACCACTGTACTCCAGCCTGGATGACAGAGCGAGACTCTGTCTCAAAAACAAATACACAACAAAAAACCCTAGAGGGGAAAACTTCAGAAGAGAAGAGAAGAGAAGAGAAGAGAAGAGGTTTTACCTAAAAAGATGGCTTACTCTGGTCAACATGAATGAAAAGAGAAATAAACAGGGGCCATGTTCATTGAGAGGAAAATCCCAAAATAGCCTAAGCCCAGCTCACACTTCCTAATGGCTTACACATGAAGGGAAGAGCAGACCAAGAAATATCTAGGTTTAGTGGGGAAAGGGCAAGAATGAGGTTGATATGTCTGATATATATGTAAATGTATTTATTTCTTTACCTTTCCCCCAAGGGTTTCTGTACTCCTAGTTTGCACAGATTTCCAATTAATGACATGAATACATGTCAGGTTAAGAAAAACTACAAATTTATGAAAACTATTAGTGAAGACAACTTTTCCAAACAGATGAATATGGTGGCATTTATCCAACTTAATGGGATTTGAAAGGAAACAGGTCATTTTCTGAGTGAGGCAATGCAATCCTATAGTTTAACAATGGCAAAGGGCCCAAATACTAAATCTCATTAAATATTCTAAAGGCTACTTTGGCTCTGCCCACCAACAAAAAATAGAGGACTGAGATTTGAGGATCTGCCTCAGGTCCTAGTGAAAGTTACCAGCAAAAAGAGGAAAAACTCTCACATCAATCCGAATCAGAAGTTCATATTTACAATCTAAGCAGCGGAAGCACTGTTGAAATGTTTCTTTTTTCTTTCTTCTTTTTTTTTTTTAATGAGACGGAGTCTTGCTCTGTCGCCCAGGCTGGAGTGCAGTGGCCAGATCTCAGCTCACTGAAAGCTCCGTCTCCCGGGTTCACGCCATTCTCCTGCCTCAGCCTCCCGAGTAGCTGGGACTACAGGTGCCCGCCACCTCGCCCGGCTAGTTTTTTGTATTTTTAGTAGAGACGGGGTTTCACCGTGTTAGCCAGGATGGTCTCGATCTCCTGACCTCGTGATCCGCCCGTCTCGGACTCCCAAAGTGCTGGGATTACAGGCTTGAGCCACCGCGCCCAGCCTTTTTTTTGTATTTTTAGTAGAGACGGGGTTTCACCGTGTTAGCCAGGATGGTCTCGATCTCCTGACCTCGTGATCCGCCCGTCTCGGACTCCCAAAGTGCTGGGATTACAGGCTTGAGCCACCGCGCCCAGCCGTAATCAGTGTTTTTCAAACTGTGGTTGCGTGCCATTAGTGGGTTGTGAAGTCAATTTAGTAGGTTGCGCAAACACAAATAGAAGAGAACAGAAGCTAGAGTAATTACATGACACCTAGTAAGAGTAGTTTTTGAAGTTCTGTTTGTTTTATGTATTTGTAGTCATAAAATGGGTTGTAAGAGAAATGTATTTCTCACTGCAGATCATGGTAAAAATTTTTGAAAGTCGCCAGTTTACTCTCTTCTTTTTGGAGGGTAAAGTGGGAGGGAGGTAAAGAGCTCTCAATACAGGAATTGCCAAAGTAATATTTATACTTAAGTTAGGAACATTTCTTCAAATGAGAGAAAAAAGTTACGAAGAAATACTGCTCACTGTTATGGACTGAATGTTTCCTATTCCTATATTGAAGCCTTAACCCCTTATGTGATGGTATTTGGCAATGGGGTTTTGGGGAGGTGATGATGGTTGAATGAAGTCTTAAGGGTGAGGCCCCAATCAGATAGGGCTGGAGCTCATATAGGAAAGGGAAAACACCCGAGTTCCCTTGCTCATTCTTTCTCCCTCTCTGCCCCCCAACCCCCAAAACCATGTGAGGACACAGCAAGAGGGTGGCTGTCTGAAAGCTAAGAAGAGAGCCCTCACCAGAAACTGAACCCTGTCTGACCTTGATCTTGGCCTTTCCAGCCTTCAGAGTTATGAGAAAATAAACCTCTGTTGTTTAAGCCACTCAGTCTGTGGTGTTTTGTTATGGCAGCCCAATAAACGAATACAAACGTTCCCAACAACTTATAGCAATATCCGATCAAATCTGAACATCGATTTTAAATTCATCGTTCTCTTGAGACTAATACCAATTTCGGACAAAAAAACTAAGCCACCTCAGATCAAGTTTTCAATGATTTAAAACCTAAAACAAAACTGTACATAACAGTTCAATAACAGTTGTAGGTAGACAAAAGCTTATCATTTAACCTGGAACCACTTTATAATACAGTAGCTTCATTATTACCAGTGTTGGATAAACACAGAGTACAATGAGGCATTTAACTGAATGACTTGAGAGGAACTTGTGCTTCTTAGATATTTCTAAGGCAGGAGAAAAGAACAGTGACCAGCCCTGTCTTGTAGCTTGGCATCAAGAGAATTTGCATGGTCAACTCTGTGGAAGCCATCCAACTCTGGTACAGCAACACAGACCAGGAATTTATCAGGTTTAAATTGTTACCAACATACTGAACACAAAGGCTTTAATCTATTTTTGAATGAATGGGGTGGAACTGATGGGAAAAGTTGAGAGATATGAAATGGAAAAAGGAAGGCTCAGAGGGTAGTATCTGAATTACGAATGAGAGGCATTAAAGAAAGCAATCTACGTGAATGTGTTAGCTTGTACTGCTTCAGCCACTTTTGACCAAATTAGAGATTACAAAGGGACACTGCCAAATGAATTTACTTCGAAATAGAGGCTGCAGGTGGAAAGGTGGATAGGGAGAATATTGCAATTTCTATGGCTTTTTGGATCTCCTCAGAAGCATTCAATAAAATGCCTTTTCACAGTCAAAGTCTGGTTAATTCTTTCCCACAAGACACAAAAATTACATTTTACCTAAAATGATTCAAAAACGGACGGTGTTCACATTACCTTTATTTGCTTATTTAACATTTACTCTGAGACTGTCTTGTTAGATATGCAGCACTAAAGCACAATATAATTTGGTATCATACAAAATCATTATAAAATTGGCAAAAGTTTCAAAGAAAGAGGTAATGATGAGGATTTGTGATCATCATTAGACTTGTGGCTTTAGCTATATCTGGTCGGACTTCAACAGTTTGAAGAATGAGATTTGAGGACTCTCTAGTGACTGACAATGTCCCTTTAATAAACACCCAGAGAAAGCACATGCTGTGAATGTTTTATTATATTCTAATGTATCAAGTTTTCATTAGTGCCATGGTCTCACCCACCCTACCCCAAAATATATTTTAGTGTAAGCATCTTACATAATAAACTCCTGCCCCAGTGACTGTTGCTCCTACAATTAAGAAGTACACTAGGTTGCTGCCATCTTTCCCAGAAGCACCTGTAGATGCTAGTGATCTAGAAGGGGATCCTAGGTGATGAGACTGCACAACTGTAGGTAAAGATAAGGCCAAGAGAGAAACAAAAGGAAATAGAGCACTAAGAATTAATGAAGAAACATTCAATACAAAGGCAGGGAAGCAGTTTTGGTTACCCTGTGCTAAAAAAGAAAAAAGAAAAAAATGCTGCTCCAGGATTGCAGAATGTATATTTCACCAAATCACATTATCAGACAGCTCTCGCCTATTTCTTACTCTGATTTGACTCACAATAGGCAAGAACTATCTACTTTTCTTGTCCATTTGGGAGTCACATCAGGGCATGAGGATATAGGTAGCTTCAAATAATTTTCACGTCCCTTTCTTTAACCTAGCAACCAAAGAACAAAGATAAATTCACTGTCTTACCAATACAGAAAAAAACCCCTAAACTTGTAATGGCTTAATAAGTAAAACAAACAGCTTCCTTCAATCAAGGGTGTTACTAGGTGTTATCTAAGTTGGTTCACTCAACCTTACAGGATCCAACTTTAGACTGATCAGCTTAGTCACAGTAAACCCTGCCAAGTTAGGAAAAAAACACCCACAGAACAATTCCTCTGTGACCTGCTAAGCTGATCGGAGTTCATTTAAGGAGATATAATGGTGCTAATACTACGTAGCAATTAAACACCATATTTCTCACCTCAAACAAACTCCATTCTAAAATCAGTGATACTAGCCCTGCTTCTGTAATTTAGTCTTTGGGTGAGATTCAGGGATAGCTTTCCTTTTAGGAACACTTAATATATTTTATTGAAGGCTGTTGTTTTTTAATGTGAACCTCAAGCTGAGGAAAAATAAAATGTCTGACAAATAGGTCAAAATCAAATATTGTGCTAAGGAGCTGCAATGGATTTTGACTTTATTCACAAGTTAGTGTGTGACATCCAAGAAAACAGGTACAATTTTGTGGGTTACTTGAATCTAGGAAAACACAGTGGCTTTCAAGTAAAGAGGAAAAAGACAAGTGAAAAGAGCAGAAATCAATCAACATGAGATTAAATTTCAGTCATTCCCGAATTGGCTCCCATAAGATATTAGGCAGCAGGCACTTAAAAGAAAGCTTTTTGAAATGTTTTCCAAAAGGAGAAAGGGGAATTAGTTGCAAAAGTTTTAAAGCAGAGTACTATCGAGTCTATTAATGGGAGCTGTTTGGCAGCTTCTTTACACACGCTGCTTTTCTACTTACATAGGCACCAGCTCCTACTGTTGATAAGCCCACAATAAGGACTAACACAGAATTATCGATTTTGCCCCCTGATGCACCAGAGCTAGCCATTTGTCTTGTCATCTGGAGTTCTAGAGGAACATGCCATCGCTGGAACAAGTTGCCTAAGAAACATAATTTATTAAGACACACACATACAAAAATAAAATAGTTAATACATATTTATGATTAAACGTCAATGCACTGTACAAGACTTATTGCCCATAGATATTCACCGTTAAATGATCAAGAAAAACATCATAAAAACTGCATACATAAATACTACAGACAGCTGAATGAACACTCTTAAGCTGCTGAAGTTTTTAAGAGTAAAATTTAATGCTGCCCAGTGAGGAAATCTTCAGCTTCCAGAAAAGATCATGAAAAACATGAATAGTTCATCAAATACCTCTCCCTTCATGTCTTTCCCATAAATGAAGTAAACACAGAAAGATGACTGAATAGGTAGATATACAAAGTTAACCATGGGCTACCTGGGACATTATAATAACCATTTAAGGAGTAATCTAAATGGCTCCAACCTTGCACAAAATAAAACACAACGCACTCTAACCAGGACACAGTTCAATCTTGCATGAAAGGTAATATGTCCTGGAATACAGAAATGTTAAAGCTCAGAAGAAAATCAGAAAAAAAAAAATTTAAATGAGTTTCTCTCCCCCAAAGAACTAAAAAATTTTGGACTATGAAATATTTTTTATAACGACAACATTTAAAGTGTCCAGCAACTCCTTGGCTCTTACTCCTCCAAAATAATACAAAGGTTATTTTGACGTCAAACTATGCAGAACTATGTAACGATGTGATGATCATAACAACACCCGTACACAGAAATATGAGTTCTGCAGATTTCTTTTTCTAGGGAGACGCTGACATTTTCAGATAAAGGAAGGTCTCAGTGTACCTTCTCTGTGATTATTCCTCGTGTTTGTTGACTATCAACCTAGAGCAGCAAATTTTTTCTGCAAAGAACCAGATGGTGAATATTTTCAGCTTTCTGGGCCATTTGGTGTCTGCTACAACTACTCAATTCCGCTGATGCTGCATAAAAGCAGCCAAAGACAATACATAAATGAATGAATGTGGCCATGTTCCAATAAAACTTTATGGACACTGAAGTTTATATTTTATATAATTTTCATGTGTCATGAAATTGTCTTTAATTTTTTTCAGCCATTTAAAAAATGTAGGCCAGGGGCTCACGCCTGTAATCCCAGCACTTTGGGAGGCCTAGGCGGGCAGATCACAAGGTCAAGAGATCAAGACCATCCTGGCCAACATGGTGAAACCCCGTTAAAAATTAGCTGGGCAGGTGTAGTCCCAGCTACTCGGGAGGCTGAGGCAGAAGAATGGCGTGAACCCGGGAGGCGGAGCTTGCAGTGAGCCGAGATCATGCCACTGCACTCCAGCCTGGCGACAGAGTGAGACTTCATCTCAAAAAAAAAAAAAAAAAGGAAAAGAAAAAAGAAAAAAGGTCAGCTCACACCTGTAATCCCAGCACTTTGGAAGGCTGAGGCAGGTGAATAACCTGAGGTCGGGAGTTAGAGACCACCCTGACCACCATGGAGAAACCCTGCTTATACTAAAAATACAAAAAATTAGCCAGGCGTAGTGGTGCATGCCTGTAATCCCAGCTACTCGGGAGGCTGAGGTAGGAGAATCGCTTGAACCCAGGAGGCGGAGGTTGCGGTGAGCCGAGATTGTGCCATTGCACTCCAGCCTGGGCAACAAGAGCGAAACTCTGTCTCAAAGAAAGAAAAAGAAAAAAGGAAAAAAAGAAAAAAAAAAAGCAAAACCCACTCATGGCTCCTGGGGAACACAAAAGCAGGTGACTGACTGGCTTTGGCCTGTGGCTATAGTTGGCAGACCCCAATCTAGAGCAGTGGTTCTCAAACTTGAGAGTGTATCCGAATGCCCTGAAGGGTTTATAAAACAAAGCCAGCCAGGCCCCAGGTCCAGAGGTTCTGACTCAATAGATCTGGGATGGGGCTCAATAATGTGCATTTCTAACAAGTTCCCAGGGGATGCTGCTGTAGCTGCTGCTGCTGTTAGGATGGGGACCATACATTGAGAAACATCCATCTAGAGCAGGTACATCCTATCTTTTGGCTTCCCTGGATCACATTGGAAGAAGAACTGTCCTGGGCCACACACACAAAAAAATATACTAACACTAACCATAGCTGATGAGCTTAAAAAAAAAAAAATCGCAAAAAAAACTCATAATGTTTTTTTTTTTTTTTTTTTGAGACGGAGTCTTGCTCGCCCAGGCTGGAGTGTGCAGTGGCCGGATCTCAGCTCACTGCAAGCTCCACCTCCCGGGTTTACGCCATTCTCCTGCCTCAGCCTCCCGAGTAGCTGGGACTACAGGCGCCCGCCTCATCGCCCGGCTAGTTTTTTTTTTTTTGTATTTTTTAGTAGAGACGGGGTTTCACCGTATTAGCCAGGATGGTCTCGATCTCCTGACCTCGTGATCCGCCCGTCTCGGCCTCCCAAAGTGCTGGGATTACAGGCTTGAGCCACCGCGCCCGGCTAAAAAATCTCATAATGTTTTAAAAAAGTTTACAAATTTGTGTTGGGCTGCAGGTTGGACAAGCTTAGTCTAGAGGCTGATATATATGTTCCTGTCCTGTCTAGGCTTTAAAAGACAAACAGAATGGACACTGGTAGTAGCATCCCATGTATACTTGCAGAGATTAGAGAAGGAATTTCCCCCTTGCTTTCATAATGTTAGGCCACAGACGGGTAAAACAAGCCCAGTGTGGATCTGTGGTCTCTCATCTGAAATCCTGGGGACCATGTGTATTTTGGAACTTTGAATTATCTGGTCTTAAGCATATGGGGCATATACCACATAGTGACAGCTAGCAAGGTAAAGGGCAGCAACTTATCGTCAAACATATTAATATGACCAATCATGCTAAGTGATATTTTAAAAAGATTATAAAGTAGCCTCTCTCCAGTTCAGGTCAGGTTTTACTGGCAAATGAGTTATGAAAACTTGATAGTCTTAAATTTTGGTCATTCTAAAATTTCAATTTCAATTTCTGAATTACAGATAAGAGACTTTAGATCTATACTCGTAGAAAAGGAAATGTATTTTTCTTTACTGTTCTTACCTGCTTTTAGAACTCTTCATCACCACATGAAATAAAATGGTTGAGATTTGGAAATAATGACAAATCATGAAAATAAAAACATGAGCGGCGCAGAAGCTTATCTCAATCTGGGCAAGCTTTTCATTTTCAGAAGCTTACAAAAATAATGAACCATCAGAAGTAGAAAGTGGTAACTCTCAGAGCTTAGAAAAGGAAACTGGGTAAGAAAAGTTCCACGTGATTTAGTTCAGTGAATTTAGTTTGTCCTCCACCCCTACCCCTGGTTCATTTAGTAAAAATAAATGTTT
The DNA here is from genome assembly GCF_000951035.1 of Colobus angolensis palliatus. Lineage (NCBI taxonomy): Eukaryota > Metazoa > Chordata > Mammalia > Primates > Cercopithecidae > Colobus > Colobus angolensis. The sequence continues at coordinate 6,662,349 of NW_012114699.1, forward strand.
TTTGTTTTTGTTTTTTTTTTTTAAATTCTGTTTACTCCTCCAGAAGACCCTAAATACAGACATTATAACAAATTTGTTTTAAGATCATACTTGTGTTTATTCTCTTTCTGCTTGCTTTTCACACACTGATAATACTAAGTGTGTAGATTTCAGAAAGTTCAGCAGCTTTTGTCTCAATTTGCCAAAACAAAAAAAAAGAAAAAAACATTTAAAAGTAAATTGAATTTTTTTTTTTTCTTTTAGACAGGGTGTCACTCTGTCCCCAAGTTGGAGTGCAGTAGCACGATCTCGGCTTACTGCAACCTCTGCTTCCTGGGCTCAAGAGATTCCCCAGCCTCAGCCTCCCATGTAGCTGGGACTACAGGCATGAGCCACTAACGCCCAGTTAATTTTTCTATTTTTTGTAGATACAGGGTTTCACCATGTTGCCCAGGCTGGAAAAGTAAATTGACTTTAAAAAAAAAGTAAACTGGTTAATATTTAAACTACTGCTTGAAAAGAAATGTAATATACTACTATCATTAATAAACCAACTTTTAAAACTTTTTGCATACCTACACAGTGACTTTAATTTTGTAAACCATACTAACTATTGTCTGTTTACATTCCCCCTCCCCCCATTTTCTTTTCCCTATGAAATTCCTCACAAACCTTTCTCCCCAGAGCTTCAAAATTTTAGGAAATACCGAAACATGCCTTTTCACTTGTCTTACTAACATGGAAAAGCCAACTTACTCCTTTTCATTATAGAACCAGTTTACTTATTTTAGGTTTTCTGCAGTCAGACCATACATACATACAGTACAATTTCTTCCTCACACTTAGGATTTCATTCTTAAGAAGCCAGTTTGACCTGCGCAACAGCGCCTGATGCATAGTAGGTGTTTGCTCAATAAATATTTGTTGAATTAATGAATGAAGGAAGAAAACAGAAATTCTTCCTAATTCTATTGATATTGACTGAACATTCTTATTACTATTAACTTTTTTTTTTAAATGAAAGGGTATCGGTATGTTGCCCAGACTAGACTCAAACTCCTGGGCTCAAGTGATTCTTCCACCTTAGCCTCCAGAGTACGTGGGACTACAGGCATGCACCATCATGCCCTGCTAACTGAACATTTTAAATAATTCTTTGCAAAGAAATTTTAGGCCGGGCGCGGTGGCTCAAGCCTGTAATCCCAGCACTTTGGGAGGCCGAGATGGGCGGATCATGAGGTCAGGAGATCGAGACCATCCTGGCT
>NW_012114699.1:6667577-6668067 GCF_000951035.1 Colobus angolensis palliatus
TTTTTTTTTTTTTAAAGTTTTAGCCAGATTCCATTTATTTCAGGTTGCTTAATCATAAATGAGTAACCTCAAACACCACAGACTAGCTTTAGAATAGTAGCTAACACTAGCAAGTTCATTTCTGTAGGTTTTGCAATCTCCTGTTTTTCCATACTCCCAAAAGGCCTTTTCCAAAAACACATCTTCACAATTGAGGCACCCAGGGATCCTCAATGGTTAAGAGGTCTGTATGTTCTTCAGACTTGTTTCCTGAGTGTCAAACTGATTTTTCCAGCATGGAGAAAACACAGGATGGCCAGGTGTCGTGGCTCACGCTTATAATCCCAGCACTTTGGGAGGCCGAGGTGGATGGATCACGAGGTCAGGAGTTCGAGACCAGCATGGCCAAAACAGTGAAACCCCATCTCTACTAAAACTACAAAAATTAGCTGGGCGTGGTGGCAGGTGCCTGTAATCCCAGCTACTCGGGAGGCTGAGGCAGAAGAATGGC
>NW_012114699.1:6668215-6669662 GCF_000951035.1 Colobus angolensis palliatus
GGAGTGCAGTGGTGCTATCTCAGTTCACCACAACCTCCACTTCCCGGGTTCAAGCAATTCTCCTGCCTCAGTCTCCTGAGTAGCTGGAATTACAGGCATGTGCTACCACGCTTGGCTAATTTTGGATTTTTAGTAGAGATGGGGTTTCTCCATGTTGGTCAGACTGGTCTCGAACTCCTAGCCTCAGGTGATCTGCCCACCTTGGCCTCCCAAAGTGCTGGGATTACAGGCGTGAGCCACCACGCCTGGGTATCAGCCTTTTTGTGTTTTTTAGTACCAACCTTGCTGGAATTTTAGAAGAAACAGAGTAGTAATAACTACAGTACAGCGTGAACCATTCTGATGAAAGACACACAAGGAAAAATTGTTTAGATAACAGAAAATAAAATCTCTCTTCTGCAAAGTTAAGTCCTTCACAATGCTGTACTAGGGTTCAGTTATGAGAATTTACCATGTGCCAGAGATGGTACAAGATGCTAACGACACAAAAATAAATAGGACATAATCCATGTCCTCAGGTAGTGTTTAGTTTAGGAGAATGGCTGCTACTATTCTGAATATGAGAAAATGAGCTTGATACAAATTACAAGATACTTTAGATTGCTCAGTTTGGTTTTTTAATCCTTACATCAGTGAAACAGAAGGGGAAGAGTCACTACTCATCCAAAACAGTATTTACCAAACTTGCCTGATCATATGAATGTCAAAGGGCTTGTTAAAATACAGATTCCCAGAATTCTCTCCTGGAGAAGGTTAGGAATTGGTCCTCGACACGATTCACATGACCAGGCAACTTTTGGAAACATGATCTCTAAGAAAGCTAAGACATGCAGTAACTCCCTCAAAAAGTTAGAAAATTTCTAGAAAATCTAACTTATTAACTGGTTACAGAAAAGGCTGAGTTGCCAAAGAATTTCTTCTGCAAAGCCTTGTCTCAGCAGAAAGAACGGGGAAAGACTAATCCTTTAGGCTTCAAAAAGAAGTCACATTTGGCAGTGTCCAGGAAGCCAGGATCCTTGCCCACAAGGAGCTCCGTTTCCTTTTTAAAGAGGTGAGAAGGATTCCGAATAGAGAAAAATGTTCAAACATTTGAACCTACAGTCAGGGAGTCGGTGATCAGTTTGATAACATGGGCGGCAGTGTTTGGTGACCAAACAAAATATCATAGAACAGAAAATATCTATTATCTAACCTATCTGCTCCTCTGTGTCTGAATGCAGACATAGAGTGATGATAATGAGTTACTGTCAATCATTTCTGGAAGGAGGCAGAGCATCCAAATAAATAAAGTAAATAAATAGTAGCTATCATGGTTTTAAGGCAGAATGCAACATCTAATGGAAATGAACCTGACAATGGTGACAGACGTCAATGAGATAGTTGCAAGGCAGGTTTAGAGTTTAAAGGTTTGGGAGGCCGAGGCAGGTGGATCACGAGGTCAGGAGTT
>NW_012114699.1:6670002-6684976 GCF_000951035.1 Colobus angolensis palliatus
AAAAAAAAAAAAAAAAAAGAAGTTTAAAGGTAAGGTGGAGGGAGAAATGGTGTATAAACGAACCTCGCTCTTTCCTACCTGTGCAAAAACACATGGTAGATGCTACTACATGAAAAAGAAATCAGATTAAAGGCAATTAGTAATCAAGCCACAAAACAGAGTTAATTCCTATAATGAGAGTATCAGAACTTCTTTTTGAAATGGTAACACTACTCTCACCCAGTTTTAAAGGCAGGTGATGTCATACTTTGGTGCACGGCCAAAGGACAAAGAATAAGTGTATGCAAAGAGATGGATGGATATGTCAGGAAGTCTGAATATATTCTACAGTAGACTGCCTTCAAACAAAGACATGCAGTGGAAAAAACCATTGGAGTCTGTATTTTTCAGTAGTTCTAACATCACCCAACCACTTTCCAATGTCTAATACATCAACTTAACTTTGCAAATGCATATTTAATTGATGAGAACTTTTGGTCAGACTTTAGAATGCTGGTAAAAGTCATGAGACTTAAGCAAAACAATTACTCAAAGTCTGAAAGGCCAGTGTGGATGAAAAAATTCAGGTTATTGCCAGGTGCCGTGGCTCACGCCTGTAATCCCAGCACTTTGGGAGGCCAAGGCGGGCGGATCACAAGGTCAGTAGATCGAGACCATCCTGGCTAACACTGTGAAACCCCATCTCTACTAAAAATACAAAAAAAAAAAAAAAAAAAAAAAAAAAAAAAAAGCAAAATTAGCCAGGCATGGTGTTGGGTGCCTGTAGTTCCAGCTACTTGGGAAGCTGAGGCAGGAGAATGCCGTGAACCCAGAAGGCAGAGCTTGCAGTGAGCCGAGATCCGCACTCCAGCCTGAGCGACAGAGCGAGACTCCGTCTCAAAAAATAAATAAATAAAAATTCAGGTTATCTCAATTTCTGTGCAACAAGCACAGAGCACCATCATTTCAATGCACAAAACCCACAAAGATGACATCCATTGATAAGGCATCAGTTTAAAAGCTAAGCAGAGGTTTTAAGTTCCAAGAGCAATATGTCTCAGGACATAACTCAAATACACCTATCAGGAAACATTTTCATTGTGCATAGCAACTGGAAAAACTGTTCAAATGCACATTTGCAAAGACCCTAACAACCCAAGGAAAACATTCTCCACTTTTTATTTTTAAAGCACCCAGGTGTTTCTGTACTGTAAAAGCTTCAAGGATAACTTCTGACATTGCAAATGCCCTGGGGGTGGACACTGAAAGACTACTGATTTTTTTTAAAGTAGCTCCTACAGGTGGATCATTCATTGTCCCCATGAAGTAATGCAGTACGAAAATAAGCAGGCTCAAGCCATGCTCAGATAAATTCACGGATATCTGATGTATAATGGGCTAATTACTGGGAAGAGACCCGAATTCATTCTTAACTTTTTGGGGTCAACTTTAGGAAGCAGCATGGAGTTGCAGCAAAGGGATTAAGGACCTGGAGGCTAGCAAACTATCCTTAGCTCTACCTATTAACGATGTGACCTTTGGCAAGTAGTTTCACCTCTCTGTGCTTCAGTTTATTATCTATAAAATGAGTGGGTTGAACTTTACCACAAAACCCTTCCAGCTCTAAAATTTGATGAAACAACTTAATGGAGGGCAAATACAATGCGTTCTGCAAACTGTTTCTTTGAAGCCTTAAAAACCACCAAGAAGTACACGGCTCAGGCATCTCCAATTAATTCTGGGCCAATTCTCTACGTGTCTGGTGCACAACCGACCGACTCCTTACTTGCCTTGCACCGTTTCTGTTTCACTGGGCATTCAAATCCATGGGTCCCATCTATGGTTTGGGAGGCTGAGCAGGTAATACCCTCATTTACACAAGAAACTTAGGCTTAGGGCTTAAACGTCCTGTTTAAAGTCTCATTCGGTAAACGACAAAGTCTACTTGACCTCATTGTTCTAAAAAGGGGGGTGGGGAATGGGGATGGCGGGGAGACGGCGACGGCCAGTTGTTCTGGGATCCCTGAACAGCAAACGCTCCCAGGAAAAGGCCTCAGGCCGACTAATGGGTTCAAATCTCTTGAAGGTCAGGTCGGCATGGCTGAACCAATTCCTCCGCTTGCAAGACTCACGGTTCGGAGTCTGCCAATTTGGAATTCACGCGACTATGTGTTAAGTTTCTCGGGGGCCGCGGGGGTAGAGGGCTGCAAGGCACAGAGAGCCTAAGGCGCCAGGCCCTTGGACTTGGAGGCTGCCTGGAATGGGTCAATCACCTGGGAGCCGGTTCCTCTGCCTCGGGCTTCGGACGCACACGGTCCGCACCAAGGGCACCAGCTTCTGCTTCAAAGCACCCGCCGCCAGGCCTCCACACCGGAACATTTCGGCGACCGCTATTCGGGTCCTCCTCCTTCCCTTTCCTCTCACGCACGACCGACGGGTCAAACACCGCGAGCCCCGGCCAGCTCCCCCGGTCTCTTCACACGCACACTACGCAGACTCCTCCTCCCAGCTCCGGGTGGGCATTGGACAGAGAAGCCGGCCTGCTAGAGCCGGGGAAGGGAAACGGCGACCGGAGGCCTACTGCGCAGGCGTAGCACTCGCTGCCACATTGCGATTGGTCCGCACGGCGAGAGGATTTGCGCATGCACTACCTGACTGCACGCTCGCAAAGACCTTGGCTGTAGGTAGTCAGTTTTCGCGAGTTGGTGGCACAGTGTTGGACTGAACGAGTTAAGGAAGCTGTCCCAGGAGGGACTCGTGGGGCCGCTTTGATTGGCGGTTATGCCTGGTGCTGTCGCTGTGTTGGTGACGGGAACTGATAACAGCATCTCACAGCAGCGTAGCCCCAGCACCGCACTTTGTTTTTTGGTTTTAGGCCACTAGTTACTTGATACCGAAGCCTTCCTGATTCTTTTGCCATGATCCAGATCCAGTTTTTCCATGAGTCCGAGGCGCGGAACCTGGCTTCCCAGATCCGGCTTGTACTGCCATCTTTTACCAGTTGCCGGCTCTTTCCCACCCAACCCCTGTTTCGCGGACGAGTAATTCGGCGCTCTCCTTCCCGCCTGTCACCTTTATTTTTTAGTGCAGTTGTGTGTCCTAGATGCTGTGCCAGGTGCTACAGATACACACGGTCTCCTGCTGTGGTTTCCGTGCTTGGGAGCAGGATGTTAGCAAAAAGCGTTTGTGCTTCTCAGACTTTATGGGAAGAGAAGTCTTATAAGCAGAACTTTCAGTTATGGGAGTAGGGTGAGGGGCTGAGTGTAAATAGGTGTTTTGACTCTGCCAGATATAAGCTAAATTGGAAATAATGTTTTGGCTGCACGCAGAGCCTAAAATGTGCCTGTTTCAAATAGTCAACTGACATATTCATTTAACAAGTATTTATTGAGCACTTGCCTCTTGGATTGTACTATAAAAGGGGCTCTAGTGGGTATGAAAAGTACGGATGGTCCCCGACTTACCCCTCACAATGGTTCGACTTAACAATTTTTCGACTTTATGATGGGTTTAATGAGACCTAATCCCATGTAAGTCGAGGAGCATCTGGATTTAACCATGGTTCAACTTACGTTTTTTCGACTTTATGATGGGTTTGTCAGGGTATTAAATGCAGTTTTGACTTAAGATATTTTCAATTTACAATGGGTTTATTTGGACGTAGCATCTGTATAGGAAGTGGCCACTGTCTAGTTGGGGAGATGACATATACAGGTCATTGAAATAAATAATATCTGGTGTCGTGCCGGACAGAGCAAGAGAGAAGACTATGGGATGGAATCGCTGTGGAAGAACTTCATACAAGAAGTTATTTGAGCTGTGTCTTGAAAGATGAGTAGCAAAATTCAAATAGTGGAGGAAAAGGAATGATATTTCAGATGGTGAATACTTTGGGACCAAAGATAACATTTTTCATTGTTAAACATGTTGACCTTGGATCCAGACCAACCCAGATTGAATCATGGCTCTGCCACCTGGGCAAGTCACTTAATTGTGCCTCATTTTCCTCATCTACCAATCTCACGAGGGTGTTCGGAAGACTAAATGAGCTAATATTTGTAAAGTGTCGTAGAGGAAGCACCACGCTGTTTGTTAAATGAAAAGGCTTGGAAGTGTTTAAAAAAAAACAAACCCCAGCACATTTTCGGGGGACATCATACTAAGAAGTACTGATGTGGTCAGGCTCCGTGGCTCATGCCTGTAATCCCAGCACTTTGGGAGGCCTAGGCGGGTGGATCACTTTAGGTCAGGAGTTTAAGAACAGCCTGGCCAACGTGGTGAAACCCCGTTTCTACAAAAAATCCAAAAATTAGCCTGGCACCATGGCGTGCGCCTGCAATCCCAGCTACTAGGAAGACTGAGGCAGGAGAATCGCTTGAACCTGAGAGGTGGAGGCTGCAGTGAGCCGAGACTGTGCCACTGCACTCCAGCCTGGGTGATGGAGCAAGACTGTCTCCAAAAAGAAAAAAAAAAAAGAAAAAGAAGCAGTGATAAGCACAGGCAAGTATGATGGAGCCAGATTTGAACTGGCAAAAGAGTTTGGCCCTAACTTTGCAGGTAATGAAGTTACTTATTTTATTTTATTTATTTATTTTGGTGGGATGGGGATAAAGAATGAAATTACAGGGCCGGGTGCAGTGGCTCATGCCTGTAATCCCAGTACTTTGAGAGGACGAGTGGGAAGATTGAGACCAGGAGTTCCAGACCAGCCTGAACAACATAATGAGACTTCATCTCTACCATTTTTTTTTTTTATTTTGCCAGACGTGGTAGTATGTGCCTGTGGTTCTAGCTACTTAGGAAGCTGAGATGGGAGGATCACTTGAGCCCAGGAGACTGAGACTGCAGTGAGCAGTGATCGCTCCCATTCACTCCAGCCTGGATGACAGAGCGAGGCCCTATTTCAAAAAAGAAAAAGATTTTTTTTTTCTTCTTGAGACAGTCTTCCTTTGTCGCCCAGGCTGGAGTGCAGTGGCAGATCTCGGCTCACTGCGACTTCTGCCTCCCAGGTTCAAGCAATTCTCCTGCCTCAGCCTCCCAAGTAGCTGGGATTACAGGCGCATGCCATCACGCCTGGCTAATTTTTGTCTTTTTAGTAGAGATGGGGTTCCACCATGTTGTCCAGGCTGGTCTTGAACTCCTGACCTCAGGTGATCGCCTGCCTCAGCCTCCCAAAGTGCTGGGATTACAGGCATGAGCCACCTCGCCCGGCCTACAAAGACATTCTTTTTTTTTTTTTTTTGAGACGGAGTCTCACTCTGTCGCCCAGGCTGAACTGCAGTGACCGGATCTCAGTTCCCTGCAAGCTCCGCCTCCTGGGTTTACACCATTCTCCTGCCTCAGCCTCCCGAGTAGCTGGGACTACAGGCGCGCCACCTCGCCCGGCTAGTTTTTTGTATTTTTTTTTAGTAGAGACGGGGTTTCACCATGTTAGCCAGGATGGTCTCCATCTCCTGACCTTGTGATCCCCCCGTCTCAGCCTCCCAAAGTGCTGGGATTACAGGCTTGAGCCACCGCGCCCGGCCAAAGACATTCTTTTATGAAGTTTAACCAAGGAAGCAGTTTTGTTTTTTGGTTTTCTTTAAGAGACAGTCTCGTTATGTTGCCCAGGCTGGTCTTGAATTCCGGGGCTCAAGCAATCCTGCCACCTCAGCCTCTCAAAGTGTTGGGATTACATGTGTGAGCCACTGTGCCAGGCCTAGGAAGTAGTCTTTATTGGGTGAAAATGATCCAGGGTTCCCTTACCCATTAAGCAGAGTAGATCAGTGTTCAGAAGTGCAGGCAATGGGTGACATTTTATCTAGAGCTCCTTTGGATAAATATTGAAAATGTGGTCAGGCTCTGTGGCTCATGCCTGTAATCCCAGCACTTTGGCAGGCCGAGGAGGGTGGATCACTTTAGGCCAGGAGATAAATATTGAAAATATCAATTCCAGAGTAACGTAAAAATTATTTATATTTACTTAATATTTTAACAGCCTTGCAGACATTGATTTTTATTGGTATTTCTAAAAACCAGTGATCATGGATTGATTAAATACAAAGTTAATTATATCTGATTGCGAAAGGGACTGGAAAACACTGTCAAAATCACGATAATCAGGTACCTATGAAAACAACTGCATGTATTTGAAAGTCAGTAATTTAATAATGCACAATTAACACAAAGGGCATTGTACAGTACGTTTAATTTTTTTTACAATAGGTACAATACGGTAGTTTTCCTGTCCTTTTAATTAAAAATTATATTTTTATCTTTTTTTTTTGCAAAAGCAATATATACTCATTGAATTAATTCCAAAAAATATAAGTGGAAGTCCCCCAAAGTCTCACCCCACAGAAGTAACAGACACCTTTTATTAGGGCAAGAAGCCCATTTTGAGATATCATATTTTCAGAAATCAAAGTTTCTTCCTTACAAAAGTAGACTCAGTGACAAGTTTTTGCTAGAAGCATACATTGAAATAATCTTATTATGTACATATGTTTATTTTTTTATATCTCTCAGGAAGTTGGCATTAATTCTAGCTGTGAGTTGGCGAAGGGCAAAGCCCCTTTCTACTTTGTGTACAGGATGTGCCTAATTAATAGTTACCCCTCTCCGCCTTAAAGCTATGCTGTAGATAAAGATCATCAAGAGCATTAGCTTCCAATACAGAGGGGAACGATCCAGCAAACCAAAACCAAAAATACTGTACAATGATGATTGATACATAATACAATGAAAATTGGTATTCATAAGGATGATTTTGGATTAGCCAACTAAGATTAAATCCTTATCTGGGTAGTTTTAATGCTGAATAGTATAATCCAGGGTTTTAGGAATGGGCGACCCGCATATATGATAAAAGGGTTAGCTGTAAATATATCTGCTAGCTCAGCTAATAAACTTATTAACTGGAAGACGCCATTCTGAGTAACTTGGACGTCCTTGAGTAGTTACATTCCAGTTTGCTCTCAGATATATCACTTATGCACTAAACTGTTTTTCTCTCAGCAGAAGTGGATTTGGTCATATTTGTCTCTTCCTGCAGCTCAGCCTCCCAAATAAGATGGCAGCTCAACTGTGATGCTTGAGTCCCTGACCTTGATGGCATTAGCAATAACTCACAAGTCAGTGCTAGTGACATGTGTCAATGTTACCTTAGCTTATGAAATATGTAGGGGGAGAGATGAAGTCTTAAAAATAAATGGGTGCACTTTATCGTATGTAAATTGTACCCCCAATAAAGTCAATTTCAAACAAATTCTAAATCTGCAGATGACTTTAGGGAGAGGGAATACTGGTCTTGACCAAGATGTGTGTGATGATTAGTAAGCTTTGGGAAGCAGCCCCCTAATATTGTAAGGAGATTGTGTTCATTTATCATCTTCCAAGCATAATCTAGGCTTCTGGCAAATTAGACCCAACCACTTTGTTCTACATTCAGCTGCAGGGGGAGTGAACCCTCCTAGGGATTCCCAACTCCCTCTGAAACTCCACCCTTCTGGAAGGACTTACGGTTATATGGAGGGCTTGGGAGTGGAAGGCACTGTGGAGCTTATGCCATGTCCCAAGATCCTCCACCTGGGCCAGTAATGGCTAGCCCCATAAACAAAGTCCCCTTTTGCTGGAACTGCCACCACTAGCTTCCCCCCTTCTCCTAGCCTCTGTGTGGCCCTCTCCCGCGGCGAGCCTTCCCAATTGGCCAGCCAAACACAACCGACTGCGGCAGCCAATAGGAGCCGCTCTCCTGAACATTCGGAGGATGAGTGCTCGTGGTGTGATGAGGGGATGTTGGCGCCTGGTACGCGCCCCCCTACATCTGGCAAGTCTGTGACAGAAACAGTAACACCCCCTACACACGCACACGCGCGCCCGCTGGCTCCCTCCTCTCAACTGTGCAGGCCCGGGACAACCCACTGCGTGTCTTGGCAGCGCCCTCTTAGGCTGCCTGGGGCCCGTGAGTGCACCTGCTCACTCAATAAGACAGAGCATCCCTTTATCCCAAGGCGCGGCTCGGGTAGAGGGTGGGGGTAGAGGGGACGGGGTAGCGGGGACAGGGAAGGCGCGGCTCAGCTGCCGGCTGCTCCCGAAGTGAAAGAGGTGCCTTCGCCCCCACCCCGTCCCTGCAGAGTTGCGTTGCTCCAGGGAGGCCGAAGTGATCCAGTGATGCCTTAGGGTGCAGCTCTTTGTCCTCCCCAGCTGCGCTCCCTGCCCGCTGATCCCGTGCGCTCCGAGCCAGTGGGGATGGGGAGCCCGAAACCTATAACATAAATGGGGGCAAGGAGAAAGAAGTCTATCCCGGGGTGGCGTGTGCTGCTGTCTCCACCCCCTCCCTTTCCTCCTGAGGCTTCTTCCCTCCGGTCGGTCTCGGGGGTCCAGGCAGGGGAGAGTGTGGGCCGAGGCGCGGCGGCGGCTGGAGCAGCGCCGTAGGGTCCTTCGCCAGAGCATCCGGTCCGAGGGCGCACACAGGCAGAAGGCTCGCTGCTGTTCACTCTCCTCCCTCTCTCCTCCTCTCCCTGGCTTTTGTGTTGGTGCCTCCGAGCTGCAAGGAGGGTGCGCTGGAGGAGGAGGAGGGGGGCCCGGAGTGAGAGGCATCCTCTTCACGCGCGCGCGCACACGGTGCCGGCGCACGCACACACGGGCGGACACACACACGCGCGCACACACACACGCACAGAGCTCGCTCGCCTCGAGCGCAGGAACGTGGACGTTCTCTTTGTGTGGAGCCCTCGAGGGGGGTTGGGGCCCCGGTTCGGTCCGGGGGAGATGGCGCAGCCCATCCTGGGCCATGGGAGCCTGGAGCCCGCCTCGGCCGCTGGCCTGGCGTCCCTGGAGCTTGACTCGTCGCTGGACCAGTACGTGCAGATTCGCATCTTCAAAATCATCGTGATTGGGGACTCCAACGTGGGCAAGACCTGCCTGACCTTCCGCTTCTGCGGGGGTACCTTCCCAGACAAGACTGAAGCCACCATCGGCGTGGACTTCAGGGAGAAGACCGTGGAAATCGAGGGCGAGAAGATCAAGGTGATCCAGGGGGTCAGGTCCAGGAAGGGAGGGACCTGGGAGGGGACCTCGCCCGAGGCATAGCTGTAGCGGTTGTTATCGTCCAGCGTCCAGCGCGTGGCGGTTTCGCCTCTTGCTGAGCCGAGGACCCTCGGCCCCTCCTCACCCCTTTTCACCTCTCTCAGTGGGGTCCCGTCCCCATATCACTCAGTTTTTTAGGGCGGTCGAGAATGGTTGCATCCTTACCCTTTGCTCCTGCCTGACAGGTCCTGCCAGGAAAAGCATGTTGGAGCCCATCCTTGACCCCTAGCCCGAGCAGCAGCACCTGTGGGCAGAGGGAGGCAGGAGGCATCTCTGGGTCCTAGTCTGTGGGATGGATCCCAAAGCACTTTACACATCCTGATGTCTCTTCTACCGCTTGGGTGCCGATAGGCTGCAAAACCCCACTTCAGCTAAGCCTCAAGGCATTAGAGGGAAGGAAAGGATGGAAATCCACGGAGAATGAAAAAGCTGCTTTATTTTTTATAAATTGCAGTTTATAGTTAAGATTAGGGCTGAGTTGAGATGGGGGTGGAGTGAGGTGGTTCTGGCAGAAAGCCATGAGCCCTTTTAAAGAAATTGAGGTAGGGGTCACCAGCCAGCCCTTTGTAATCAACAAAACTTGTTTTTTTTTTTTTTTTTTTTTTTTGTAACAGGCCCCCTGGAATGGTATTTTCTTTACTTGTCTGGGGTATCGAATACATGAACTGCTCCTTATTCATTCTGTTGGTATTGTCTTCAGAAGGTCTTTGTAAAAATGCAGTGACTTAACCGAGGGCCAGGGAAATGTTCAATCCTCCCCCTCCGTGAGTTTATGTAATAGGCTAAGTGCAAATATTCTTGTCTGACCATTTGTGCTCACCTTTAATTCAGAAAAGATAGAAACCTTTTCTATGACACGAATATGTCAATGTGCAGGGGATGGAGGGAGGGAGGACATAACAAGGGCAACTTCCTGTGTCAGGGGAGCAGAGGGGGGCCTCTATAAAGGCAATGGAATCACTGAAGACAACTCTTCTAGACTCACAGCTGGCCTTTCCTTGAGCGTATGGTTGGACCCTAGACAGAGTCAGGGGTGACAGTAAGCCTCCTTCTTGCTGGTCAAACGGCCAAAGTGACCACAAGGCCCCTCCTCTGAGTGACGTGGAAAGAAGGGCTGAGTAACGGATGAAACACTTGAAACTGTGCAAGACTCCTGACTCCTTGATTATTAAAATGAACCTGTTCTAAAAATGGCTTCAGAAACTGGGCCAACGCACTAGATGTCAGGAAGATGGACAGCTCAGTACTGATAAGGGAGAGCCCCAGGATCAGGAAGATAGAACATTATTTTGAAATCGTGATCTTTTTTGCCCCTTGCATTTTGGAGGGGAATTGCTACATTTCCTTTTAAAGTCAAAGGCAGCATCTGTCTTTGTCCTTTCCTGGGGCTGTTGACATTTGCTTGGTTAAGACTTCCTCTAGTGTGTCTGGCTTCTTTAATGTAAGGCTATAAGATTCTAGAATTTCTAAAACATGCCTTTGTAATCCAAAGTAGAAATATCTTCGCGGATGGGCTCTTAAACCCTCAAAAACCTAATGCTCTCATTTGCTTAAAATCAAGTGCTACAGCGAGCCAAAGAGTTCCCTGGATTTAAAAGGTGGGAAATAAGCCCATCTGAAATTTAAATGGAAAAAAATGAAGTGTTTGGGAATCTAAAGAAGGAGGGAGGAGGAAGCTAGAAAGTGAGGGATGGGAGATGAACACGAGTGGAAGAGTCACCACCCAGTGGCCTCGGAGGAATTTTTAAACCATTCCTTCTCTTCCAACACCCCAGTACTTAGCCAAACTGGACTTTACAGTCTCTGGCAAAGATTCCAGACTTTTTCCCAGAGGGCAGAGCCTGTGACAGTGTGACTCACTAGAAACAGAACTCAGCACAACACCACGTGCAGATAAGTGCTTAGTACAGGCTTTTTTTGGGGAAGATGATATTTTCAAGAGGACAAAGCCTTGTGACACTGCCCATGGAGGAGTCCTCTGAGGGCAGATTCCGAAGGAGCTCAGAGTGGCGTGTGAGAGTGGGGAGATGGTGATCCTGCTTCTTGTAAAGCTGCTGCAGTCTCAGGACCAGAGCTAGCAGGCGAGAGACCAGCATGTCTGTGGGAAGATGGCAGAGCCTGGCAGCTAGCACGTGATCTAGATAGGAGAAGATTTGGCCTCACACTCTGGCTAGCCTGAAGTTGTTCAAGGAATACATGCCAAAGCCATGCTTGGAGATGACTGCCAAGGGCTTTGCCCTTTGGGAGAGAGAGAAAAGTCCGGTGTGACAGTCCGAGGTCTGGCCTAGACCATGGCCAGCAATAGAAGGCTTTTGGGCTGTAACATACCAGCCCTTGCAGGAGAGTGGTAGAGAGATCTCAGCCAGTTCTTCTCAGTCTAAGAGCAAGGGTGTGGCCTCTTCTGGGCTGCCTGCCTGTGTCCCGGGGTAGCACATACATGAAACCCTGCTAGGGACAACTGATTTGGTGTAGTTAGAGCCACGCTGTAATTAATTTTCAAGGCCATCCCTAAGGTATTGAAGCCCCATTTGCTGTCTCCAATCATTATGTTCCCCACCCTCACCCCATCAAAGCATTTACAATTGAGTCCTGGTGAACTCAATTGTATGAACACCAAGAAAAGCCTCCAATGAGTAGGCAATAATAATAATGATAATAATAACTATGTATTGAATAAGCAAAGAGCCCAGGCTAGGCACTTTACATGCATTATCCTATTTGCTCCTCACAGCAGCTTTATCAAATCAGCACTATTGTTATCATTCCCATTCTATAGATAAGGAGACTGAGGCTACGAGAGATGAAATAACCCAATGGCCTATGGATCTGAGCTTCAGTCTCTGACTCTTGAGCCCAAGCACTTCGCCACCTCACTATCCTGCCTTTCCTGTTACAGGGCCACAATTTCAACCCAGATTCAGAGACCATACCCTTTACCACTGCATTCCACTGTACAGGGGAATATTCAGTCCCTTAGATTGGGGGAGTTTGACAGAGGGAGGTAGAATGTCAGTCAGCCAGTCTTGCTCTTTCTTGTAGGCCAGGGACTTAGGGTTATAGCCCAAGGCCCCAGGAGCCTTTCAGATGCCTCCTTCAATTTGTATCCAGGACACATGGAACTCAACTGGGTTTACTTTTTTTTTTTTTTTTTTTTTTTGAGAGGGAGTTTCACTCTTGTTGCCCAAGCTGGAGTACAATGGCATGATCTCAGCTCACCGCGAACTCGGCCTCCCGGGTTCAAGTGATTCTCCTGCCTCAGCCTCCCGAGTAGCTGGGATTACAGGCACCCACCACCATGCCCAACTAATTTTTATATTTTTAGTAGAGATGGGGTTTCACCATGTTGGCCAGGCTGGTCTCGAAATCCTGACCTCAGGTGATCCACCTGCCTCAGCCTCCCAAAGTGCTGGGATTACAGGCGGGAGCCCTGGGTTTACTTTTTGCACTTTGATTGTCTCAACTCAGGTGTGAAATGCAGAGAATGTTCAGAGATAAAAGAGACGTTACAGATTCTGTAATCCAGTGTCCTCCTCTTGCAGATAGGAAACTGAGACCTCCCTCAGAGAAGGAAAATGACTTGCCCAAGATCACACAGGGCCAGGCCTAGAACTCAGGTCTCCTAATTCCCTTTCTGGTCTTTCCACACATCATGCTGCCTGGCTTAGAAGAGCACAAAATCCTCTCTCCAGCCTAGCTCCATGGTCCATCCAACCCACAAGGTTACCTATGACAAGAATTCAGAGGGACATCATAAGAGATAGCTGACAATCTTTCCTGACATTAGCCTAGGAAGGGTGGAGGTATCCCCCAACCCCCAAAGGAAGAGTGGAACTTCCCTTAATGACTATGATGTGTCTGTCACCTACAGATGTAGCTAAATTTATTGAGTCTGTCTCCTAAATACATTAGAAAATGCTGAATAGGGGTGTGTGTGTGTAGGGGGGGAGGGTATGTAGTAGAGGGGAGGCTAAGAAACTAATTTTTGAATCATTCTTTGTAAATTTGCATGGAAGCTGCACTTCTGTCTATAATAGTTTGGTTCTCCCACAGGCTGGGCACTCCCTGTGCCCCAGCCCTGGGGACCAGATACACTGCAAGTCAGCTGTGGCTAAGGGCAGGTACAGTTCAGGACTGTGAATTTCTGTTCCTCTACTGATCACTGGGGGAAAAAAATACCTTCCTGTGTTACATTATCAAGTGGATGGAGGCTGAGCTAAGTGTTCGTTGGAAGCTGCCTGAAATCAGAATGACATCATGTCTTCCTTAGGGCTTCTGAGCTTCTATCTTCTGCCAGTTAGCTTAATGGTTAATTATCCATCAGTGTGAGTTTCTCTGTCTCCCTTGCTGCTTTTTTCTGTGTGTGAGTTTCTCTTTGTCTCTGTCCTCCTTTGCCATTCTCTGTGTCAGCTTTGTGTGTAGATCTTAGATGCAGATGGGACAGTCCAGCTAGCTGAAAACAGGTTTCTTTTAAACTTTTCCCATCATCCACTGGGGCGTGCTCCAAAGGTTACAGATGTATTTGTCTCCTTTTTTTGCACTTCTACCCTCCCCCATCAGCCTCCAACAAAAGGACATTCATGCCTCATCTATAGAAAGATGCCATTTATGTTTCCAAGGGAAAAGAAATCCCCCTGTCAGCTAAGAGCACATGCAGGGGGTGGGGGGCTTGCTGAAGCTCACCCAGAAAATAGTTCAAAAGGTTAGATTTCTCTTTGGCAGTTCCCCACGCTGTGCCCCTCCATCCTCCTCTAGCACCTCATCAGTTCGGGCCTGCCCCCCAGCCACCCATGGCATGTTGCCAGCATTCCTCTCTCCTCCCCCTCCCCACTGGATGGCCTTTAGCTCTGTCTCACTTTCGAGAAGCCAAGCTTTCTATGATTTCCAGGATGAGAAACCAATGGATTCAAGGAACCATACCGACAGAAGAGGGCTTGATGGCCTTTCTGAGACCAGAGCAACAACTAATATTTGCAGAGTGCTTGACATTTTCCAAAATTCCTTTCTCATATGTTATTTCACTGGATCATCCCAGCAACCATAGGAGGATCAAGGTCCCATTGTAGAGGTGAGAAAAACAAGGCTCAGTTCAGGGAGATTAAAAGACTTGTCTGGCATTTACTCAGCTTCTGAGCAGAAGAGCTGGGATGCTTGCTGCCTTTCCAACAGTGCCTGCTCAAACTGTTGCCCATCTAGACTTAATGGTGGAGATTTCAGGCCATGAAAGAAGGGAGAGTGTATATTACGCACTGGGTCGTGTACTTACAAGGACTACTAATCCTCATAGCATCCCTACCTTACTATTGTTATCATCACTTTCCAGATGAGGACACTGAAGACAGAGAAAGTAACTTACCTAAGGACACCTAACTTACCTAAGGGCACCTAACTTACCTATGGACACCTAACAAGTCATTTACTAACATGACTTGGGCCGAGATCTGCACCCAAATTGATTTGACTTCACTATACTCCATTGGCCATCTGAGAGAAACAAGGATCTGGGGTACATGTATGTGGCTAAGAGGCAGTCTTCACCTCCATACACTGTATGGATGTGGTGCCCACAGGAAAGGAGGAAAGGGTGAGAGGAGAGGCAGCTGCAAAAGAGGAAGGAGATGCGTTCACTGCTTGGCGGGGGCCAGGGGTTTATGAAGATGCTGAGAACAGGAACACCTAACTCTCAAACAAAATGAGATCACTGCTAGTCAAGGTGGCTCACACTTGTAATCCCAGCACTTTGGGAGGCCGAGGCAGGATAGTTGCTTGAGCCCGGGAGATCCAGACCAGCCTGGGCAACATAAGGAGGACTCCATCTCTACGAAATAAAAAAAATATATATGGGCCGGGCGCGGTGGCTCAAGCCTGTAATCCCAGCACTTTGGGAGGCCGAGACGGGCGGATCACGAGGTCAGGAGATCGAGACCAT
>NW_012114699.1:6688636-6693277 GCF_000951035.1 Colobus angolensis palliatus
TTTCACCATGTTGGCCAGGCTGGTCTCAAACTCCTGACCTCAGGTGATCCACCCGCCTCGGCCTCCCAAAGTGCTGGGATTACAGGCATGAGCTACGGTGCCCGGCCCCACTGTATAGACATGAACTTTAGCTATTCCTTTTCTGGTGAGCATTTAGGTTTTCCCTGTTTTAAAAAAAATTCTAAATAACACTGTAAAATATTAGTACAAAATTTTGACCACATCCCTATTTCTTTTGTATAGATTTCTGGAAGTGAGATTTCAGGTCCTAAGAGTTATGAACATTTTTGAGGTTCTTGATAATATTGCCAAATTGCTCTCCAGAAAAGTTGACCAATTTACATCCAGTTTTTCAACTAAAAATCTTAAGATATTTTTCAACTCAAAATTTTCAGTTAACAATCTTAAGAAAAACTTGACAAATCCTGAAACTTCTCTTTATGCTTTGATAAGTCCATTCTGCTCATCTGTCAAAGAACCACTTCCTGTGTCATGGCTTGTCATTCAATTTTTTTTTCTTTTTCTATTTTTTTTTTTTTTTTTGAGATGGAGTTTCGCTCTTTTTGCCCAGGCTGGAGTGCAATGGCGTGATCTCGGCTCACTGCAACCTTCGATTCCTTGGTTCAAGTGATTCTCCTGCCTCAGCCTCCCCCGTAGCTGGGATTACAGGCACACGCCACCACGCCTGGCTAATTTTTTATTTTTAGTAGAGTCGAACTTTCTCCATGTTGGTCAGGCTGGTCTCGAATTCCCGACCTCAGGTGATCCGCCCGCCTCGGCCTCCCAAAGTGCTGGGATTACAGGCATGAGCCACTGTACCCGTCCTGTCACTTCATTTTTATAGTGCTACAAAACCATGTTTTCTCCTCTCTGTTCATGTTCCCTTTTCTGACTCCATCTCTGCGTTTTTGTATGTTCCAGGTTCAGGTGTGGGACACAGCAGGTCAGGAACGTTTCCGCAAAAGCATGGTCGAGCATTACTACCGCAATGTACACGCCGTGGTCTTCGTCTATGACGTCACCAAGATGACATCTTTCACCAACCTCAAAATGTGGATCCAAGAATGCAATGGGCATGCTGTGCCCCCACTAGTCCCCAAAGTGCTTGTGGGAAACAAGTGTGACTTGAGGGAACAGATCCAGGTGCCCTCCAACTTAGCCCTGAAATTTGCTGATGCCCACAACATGCTCTTGTTTGAGACATCGGCCAAGGACCCCAAAGAGAGTCAGAACGTGGAGTCGATTTTCATGTGCCTGGCTTGCCGATTGAAGGCCCAGAAATCCCTGCTGTATCGTGATGCTGAGAGGCAGCAGGGGAAGGTGCAGAAACTGGAGTTCCCACAGGAAGCTAACAGTAAAGCTTCCTGTCCTTGTTGAAACCAAACGGTGTAAATACAAGATAAATTATCACTGGAGTTTTTCTTTCCCTTTTTTCTGTGCCTGCATAATGCTGACACCTGCTTGTTTCCATACAAATTGATATCAAAATAAAATTTGTATAGATTATCACATGGCTTTTTGTCTTGCTTTCCTCCAAGACATTCCTGATTGTGATGAGTGGAACAGGCAGTTTGTCTTACTAGAGTAATATTCCCCATGCCAGTGGCACATTCCCTGCCAGCTTTCTAGGCTCTCTGAAATTCTCATCGTTTGAGTCAATTCTTCAGGACTAATTCATTCTCTCACTCAGTGTAATCAGTGGGCAGAAACACCCGGTGGGGTTGGGGCACAGGCCAGATATGTTTTTCTAGAGAGCAAGTACAGGCAGAGTGATATAGAGAAGTCTTGAAAGGAGATGTGGACTCATTGGTATTTCCTAGGTTCCCTAGATATGTGCCTTGAATGCCCGGATAGATTACTCTCTCCGTATTTTCCAGTTTAAAAATAAAAAGTATGGCCGGACGCAGTGACTCACGCCTGTAATACCAAGACTTTGGGAAGCTGAGGCGGGCAGATCCCTTGAGGTAGGAGTTTGAGACCAGCCTGACCAACATGGCGAAAACCCGTATCTACAAATAATACAAAAATTAGCCAGGCATGGTGGCACATGCCTGTAATCCCAGCTACTTAATGGCTGAGGCAGGAGAATAACTTGAACCTGAGAGGTGGAGGTTGCAGTGAGCCCAGATTGTGCCACTGAGCTCCAGCCTGGGTGACAGAGTGAAACCGTGTCAAAAAAAAAAAAGGGACAGTTTGTTCAATGGGTCTGATTACTTCCAGAATAGTTAGATTCTGCTTCCTATTTTTCATCAATCAGTCTTGAACCCTAAGGCTCTTCCCACTGTGACCCCCACCCCCACCCTTTCTTGGATAGGCAGGGCTCAAGCAACAAATATCTATCACGTCCCCAGGCCTTTGCTAGGTGCTAGGGAAGAAATGTTACAAGAGGATACGTTCCCTATGTTCAGAGACCCTATGATCCAGTTGCAGGAACTATGTACACACTGAAACTACATGCAAACAAAAACTAGACAACATTACCAAGTGTGAGGTTGTGCCATGGGAAGTGAGAGCATTATATATTCAATATCAGGGAGGGCTCACAGGAAAATACTTAGATTTGTTTTGTATGTTAACTAACGTGTAAGGTTTAGATTGGTAAAGAAGAGGGGAGAAGAGTGGGCAAAATCAGGGGGGCAGGAATGACCTTGGAAGTTGGAAGAGAGGACAACTGGGGATCTGGCCCCAGGAGAGCTGAACAGCACTAGTGGGAGCTGAGATTGGGGAGGGCTTATGCATCAGGCAGAACAGTTTGGAGATTTTTTTTTTTTTTTTGAGACAGAGTCTCGCTCTGTTGCCCAGACTGGAGTGCAGTGGCACGATCTCAGCTCACTGCAACCTCCACCTCCTGGGTTCACGCGATTCTCCTGCCTCAGCCTCCCGAGTAGCTGGGACTAGGTGCCCACCACCACGCCCAGCTAATTTTTTGTATTTTTTAGTAGAGACGGGGTTTCACCGTGTTAGCCAGAATGGTCTTGATCTCCTGACCTTGTGATCCACCCTCCTTGGCCTCCCAAAGTGCTGGGATTACAGGCGTGAGCCACCGCGCCCGGCGACTTTTTTTTTTTAATGAGATCATTTCATGTGTTTAGGGAACCTGCCTGCTGTGATCTTCCTTTCTGATGCTTCTGAGGCCACACCACTGGTTCTTCTATTTTCTGCTGCGAGCAGCCTGCTTCCTGGCTCCCTTCTCACGACAGACACGTCTGCAAAGAACTCAGGGTGGGGTTTACAAAGAGCTGGAAGGGAGCAGTGCCTGCAGTTTAAATTTGGAGCCTCCAAATAAAAGCTTCAAGGCTCCCAATAGCATTGGAAAGACAGAGGAGGTCTCCAGCAGAGAGGGCCCTCCTGGCAGTTCCGGCAACTTGGGCGGCATACGCAATTATGAAGCCAAAGAAAAGCCAAATGGCCAACCTCACTCAGCCTCAAACACCTCACACACTCCCACCCGTGTTCCTGCTAGTGGCAGGTATTTTTAGAGTCCTGAGCTCATGGTGTTAAAGCATCTGCCACATGCCTGAGGGCTGGTAGGGATTCAGCCTTCTTCAGAGGCAAAAGGCAAGAGGGAAGACTGCTGGGGGAGGTGGGGTGGGGTGTGGGGATCAGGAGCCAAGTGGTAATGATATTCCTGGGCTATGCCTGCTGTCTTCCTACTGACCTCCATTCCTCCTGTGGTCTGTTCTCCCTTTCTCCCTGTTCAGAACACCACGGAGAGGTGGAAGAAATGAAAATCTTTTCTGTCTCTTGCTTGCAGAAGCAAATCAGTCTTTGAGGACTTCTGTTTTTTCTGTGTGATCACAGTCAGACGTTCCCTCTGAAATCGCCTTGGCAGATATCTAGGATGCCAGACTGCTTGTAGTTTCAGTGGTTCAGGCCATCACTGCCTTTTGATAACGTGGCTGCTGCTGATAATGATGATGGTGACAACCTCAGTGACGAGTGTGGTCTGATGCAGAAAAAGACTGCTTACAGTCTTGCTGGAGAGATGCCAAGAGCACTGACGAGACAATTAGAAAACGTAAATCTATTCGAAATGGTATGATGCAGACTCAAAGTGCAACAGAGATTCCTAAGAAAAGAAAATTGAAGGGAAGTTGGCGAAGGTTTGAGGAAGAAGCCAGAAGCATGAGCTTAACCTTGAAGAATTAGTGAGATTTGGATAGGGCAATGAGGGGCAGCCGATTCTATAGGGGAGGAGTGGACTAGCATGACCCAAAGTACAGAGGAGGGAATCAACCAGGTGTAGCTGAGTAGCTTGAAACCAGGTTGGGAAGGGTGAAATTATGGCAGACAGAATTCCACATTTGGAATCCATGTGATGCCACATGCAGTAGAGGGCTACAGTAGTTTCCTGAAGAGGTGAATGGCATGCTGATACCAGCAGGGATTGAGGAAAACTGGTCAGAAAGTAGTATTCAGAGGTCGGGCATGGGGGCTCACGTCTGTAATCCCAGCACTTTCAGGGGCTGAGGCAGGTGGATCAGGAGTGATTGGGCCTCCCAAAGTGCTGGGATTACAGGAGTGAGCCACCATGCCCAGCCTCCAATTTATTTATTTTTATTTATTTTTTATTTTGAGACGGAGTCTAGCTCTGTCACCCAGGCTGGAGTGCTGTGGCACAATCTTGGCTCACTACAGCTC
>NW_012114699.1:6699482-6719005 GCF_000951035.1 Colobus angolensis palliatus
GGTTTCACCATGTTGGCCAGGCTGGTCTCGAACTCCTGACCTCAGGTGATCTGCCCACCTCGGCCTCCCAAAGTACTGGGATTACAGTCGTGAGCCACTGTGCCTGGCCACCTTCTAGGCTTTCAACAAACATTCATTGAGAACCCACTATGTGCCACTATTCTGAATCCTGGCGTTACATACATGAACAAAGTCCTGCTCTCCTAAAGGAGACAGACACTAAACAAGAAATGAGGCCCCTAAACAAGTTCATTTGAGAGAGTGATAAGGACTCTCAAAACAGGGTAAATGAATTGAAGGTGACAGACGTGGGGGAGGGCAACATATTGCTGGAGTGGCACAAAAGACATCTTTGAAGAGATGCCACTTAAGTTGAGAAATGAATGAAGAAAAGCAACCAGGGACACGTGCAGTGACTCATGCCTGTAATCTCAGAGCTTTGGGGGGCCAAGGTGGAAGGATTGCTTGAGCCCAGAAGTTCAAGACCAGGCTGAGACCCTGTCTTGGTGATATGGTGAGACCCTGTGTCTAGAAAAAAACATTAAAATTAGCCCAGTGCAATGTTGCGTACCTGTAGTTCCAGCTACTCGGAAGGCTGAGGTGGGAGGAACCCTTAAGCTGGGGATGTGAAGGCTCCAGTGAGCCAAGATCGCACCAGTGCACTCCAGCCTGTGTGAGAGAGTGAGATTCTGTCTCAAAAAAAAAAAAAAAAAAAAAAAAAAAAAAAAAAAAAAAAAAAAAAAAAAAAAAAGAAAAAGAAGAAGAAGAAAAGAAAAAGGGAGAAGAGAACCCCAAGCAGCAGAAACAGCAAATGTCAAGATCCAGAGGCAGGTGGTGTAACATTGGTGTGTTTGAGGGACAGAAAGGGGGCCAGTATGGAGATAGCTGGAATAGAGCAAGCAAAGGAGAGTGGCAAGAAATGAGGTACAGAAATAGGTAAGGCTAGGTCTACGGGGGCCCTGTGGGCCATGACTGGGAGTTTTCGTTTCTTTTCCTATTTTATCATTAGAGATGGAGTCTCACTCTGTTGCCCAGGCTGGAGTGCAGTGGCACAATCTCAGCTCACTGCAACCTCCGCATCCCAGGTTCAAGTGATTCTCCTGCCTCAGCCTCCTGAGTAGCTGGGGTTACAGGTGCACCACCAAACCCAGCTAATTTTTGTATTTTTAGTAGAAATAAGGTTTCACCATTTGGCCAGGCTGGTCTCAAACTCCTGACCCCAAGTGATCCACCGGCCTCAGCCTCCCAAAGTGCTGGGATTATAGGCGTGAGCCACCATGCCCAGCCTCCTATTTTATTTTTTTGAGACAAGGTCTCACTCTGTCACCCAGGGTAGAGTGCAGTGGCACAATCTTGGCTCACTGCAGCCTCTACGTCTCAACCCAGGCAACTCCCCCTTCCACCTCCCGAGTAGTTGGGTCTACAGACATGTACCACCATGTCCAGATAATTTATTTTTATTTTTTGTAGAGATGGACTTTCGCTATGTTGTTCAGTCTGGTCTCAAATAGCTAGTGAGATCTCTTTTGCAGTCCCAGAACTGAATGATGGCAACAGCACGGTTGTATGAAGGTGCTCAGGCCTCCCTCAGATTGAGGGAGAGGATATGGGAATGGCCTTGACCCACAGCATACCCAGTAGAAGGGGACCCAGGAGGTCAGAGAATCATGAGACTCTTTTTTCTGTGAGGTTGGTGAGGAGTGGAGGGATTCAAAGGAAGGAGAGTGCCTCCAGCATCATTTGGCCTTACTGTGTCTCTGGAACTAATCATGTTGGTCCCTATCTTTCTTCTACGGCTCCCCTTCACTATCTACATTTGTACCTTTGGGACTTTTCCTGTGCTACAGAGACAGAACCTGGAGAAATAATTACTAGCATGTGAATGCCTATAATGTACCAGGCACCATGCTAAAACACTCTACATTCATTCACTAGCTCATTTAACGCTCCTTCAACCCTATGGAGCAGGACAATGATTTCCATTTATTTATTTGTTTGTTTATGTATGTATGTATGTATGTATGTTTGTTTTGAGACAGAGTCTCACCCTGTCGCCCAGGCTAGAGTGCAGTGGTGTGATCTCAGCTCACCGCAACCTCCGCCTCCCGGGTTCAAGCGCTTCTCCTGCCTCAGCCTCCCGAGTACCTGGGATTACAGGTGCGCACCACCATGCCCAGCTCATTTTTGTATTTATTTATTTATTTATTTTTTAGTAGAGATGGGGTTTCACCATATTGGTCAGGTTGGTCTCAAATTCCTGACCTTGTGGTCTGCCCACCTCAGCCTCCCAAAGTGCTGGGATTACAGGTGTGAGCCACCACACCTGGCCTCCATTTTTATTTTTTGTTATTTATTTTTAGTGACAGGATCTCGCTGTGTTGCCCAAGCTTGAGTGCATTGGTGTGATGATGGCCCACTGCAACCTCAAACTCCTAGGCTCAAGCGATCCTCTTGTCTCAGCCTCCTGAGTAGCTAGGACCATAGGTATGTGCCACCACACTTGGCTAATTAAGGAAAAGTTTTGGCTGGGCGTGGTGGCTCACGTCTGTAATCCCAGCACTTTGGGAGGCCAAGGCAGGCAGTTGACCTGAGGTCAGGAGTTTGAGACCAGCCTGGCCAACATGTGAAACCCCGTCTCTACTAAAAATACAAAAATTAGCTGGGCGTGGTGATGCACACCTGTAATCCCAGCTACTCAGGAGGCTGAGGCAGGAGAATCGCTTGAACCCGGGAGGCAGGAGTTGCAGTGAGCTGAGATCGTGCCACTGCACTCCAGCCCGGGTGACAGAGCAAGACTCTGTCTCAAAAAAAAAAAAAAAAAAAAAAAGAGAGAGAGAGAGAGAAAACGGTTTTTGTGTAGAGATGGGGTCTTGCCATGTTGCCCAAACTGGTCTTATACCCCTGGGCTCAAGTGATCCTCCTGCCTTGGCCTCCCAAAGTATTGGGATTACAAGAGTGAGACACCATGCCTGGCTGATTTCCATTGTACAAACAAAGAACATGGATACACTGAGACTTAGTGACTTGTCCAATGCAGTAAGTGATGAATGGGGATCTGTCTCACGTCAAGTTTCGGCTCTTTCTATGATATTACACTGTCTTTCTAGCCAGTTCCCAGCTCTGGGACTCTTGTAGGGATGCCAGGTTTACCCCAACCAGTTTCCCTGACCCATGGGGACTTGGCCAGCAGGCCATTCACTACCCAGGAGGCCTGTCTAGGACATTCCTCCCTGAATCAGATGCCGCAGACTGGATACCTCCAGGAAGCCTAGTGGGTTGACACTTCTGTCAGCTCTGGGCCAAAGGAATCTTCAGGATGTCCTTGCATTGGACAGAAGCTGGGGACCACACAGCGAGCTGACTCTGCTGCCCTGTCTTTGGGGCTATAGCATCTTGCCACTGGGCCCCCCAAACTATCCTTTTCCCCAATACCTGCTCATTTGCTCAGGCCCCTGGATCCAGCCTGGGGACTGTCTTGCCAGGGTCCTTCCATCAGAGAGCCCAGGACCAGATGCTGCTCTGAGCACCACCACCTAGAGCAGTGCCAGGGATGGATGCTCAGCCCAGAATAGCTGGAGCAGCTCCCACCCCTTGAGGGAGCTGACTGAGCCCACCCTCAGTGTGTGCTGGGGGCAGAGGAGAGAGCGCAGATGTGCTAAGAGCTCCCTGGAAAGCAAGGCTCAGCTGCTTCTGCAACTGTCACCAGCAGACGCAGAGAGAGGTCAGTATTTATCCGCTTGTAACACCTGAGGGGACATAATTGCCGCCTTACCTTAAAGAGGCCCCTCCTTTATACACCATCCCTCATTGCCTCACTGGAAGGGGCCTTCCTGCCTCTGAAAGGGCCTCCCTAGTCTCCTGAACCACTTCCAAGTCCCTTGAAAATCTCAGCATGATTCAAGTGGCACAGCCACATGAGTTAAAACCTTGTTCTGGGCCAGGCAGAGGCCGAGATGGGTGGATCACCTGAGGTCAGGAGTTCGAGACCAGCCTGGCCAACATGGTGAAATCCTGTCTCTACTAAAAATACAAAATTAGCCGGGAGTAGTGGTGCATGTCTGTAGTCCCAGCTAATTGGGAGGCTGAGGCAAGAGAATTACTTGAACTAGGGAGACAGAGGTTGCAGTGAGCCAAGATCACACCACTGCACTTCAGCCTGGGTGACAGAGCAAGGCTCCATCTCAAAAACAAAAACAAAAACAAAACAAAAAAAAACCTTGTTCTGACTCCAAGTCATCTTGACTTCCGTGCCCCTAAGAGGCGGTGCTGGGGCAGGAGTACTGAGATGGGTTCCCAGAGATTCCCCTAGATTTGTGGTTCCCAAATGCCAGTTCACAGCTGACAGCATGAAATCAGTGAGGGACTTGCTAAAGTACAGACTCCTGGGGCTGCAGTCCCCAACACTCTGGTCAGGTAGATCTTGGGGGTAGGCCCAGGAATTCATTTGTAGTGTTAGAATGTCCACAGCTGATTCTGATGTGCCTCCAGGTCTGGGGCGGGGGTGGGGTGGGGGCGGGGTCGTTTCCCTTAGGCTTCCTAGCGAGCCCTAGACTCAGAAATGACTTTTCCTGAGTCAGAGCTTCAAAGCCAGCTGTATGAACCCCAGGGCGATCTGGGTAACAGGGGAACTCAACCTGGTAAAGTGGATCTTTTCAGGCCTTAAACTTAGGGTAAGTGAAACAGTTCCAGTTATACCCAATGTCCCTGGGTTGTTCCCTTGAAACCAGGAAGCAAGAACCTCTTAACTATAAGAGACAGCCGAAGACTAATCCCGAGAATAATCTGAGTACCAACCACTCTGGACACAAGGCTCAAGATGAGATTGAGAAAAAATAGATTGCATGTCTGCCGCGCGCCTCCTGCTGGTAAGATCAGTGAAGGCAGGAGGCAGGAAAGTTTCCAGTATTTTTCTGACCAGTACTGACCATTTCCTGGGATGGACGCTCAAACAGAAGGAGCTAATCCTGGTCCCAATCTGTGCATTTAGACACCTGGAGCTAGAGGGGTTACTCATAAAAGGGAATGGGCTGGGAGTGCCCTGAAGCTACCTCTGCCAAATCACTAGGGCTTAACTCTTCTAAGGGGAGTCTGTGAAACCTACTAGCCTGGCAGCAGGGAGGGACGGAGAGGAGACATTGAGAAACACCTCACCTGCCCAGGGAGACAGATTTTGAAGCTGGATAGGTAAGCAGCTCTGGTAGTCTTTTTTTTTTTTTTGACGGAGTCTCGCTCTGTCGCCCATGCTGGAGTGCAGTGGAGCAATCTTCGCTTACTGCAAGTTCCACCTCCGGGGTTCATGCCGTTCTCCTGTCTCAGCCTCCCAGAGTAGCTGGGACTACAGGCGCCCGCCACCACACCCAGCTAATTTTTTGTATTTTTAGTAGAGACGGAGTTTCACCGTGTTAGCCAGGATGGTCTTGATCTCCTGACCTTGTGATCTGCCCGCCTCGGTCTCCCAAAGTCCTGCGATTACAGGCGTGAGCCACTGCGCCTGGCCAATCCTGGAAGTCTTTAAGAGAGACCACTGGCTAGGTGCGGTGGCTCACGCCTGTAATCCCAGCACTTTGGGAGGCCGAGGTGAGCATATCACAAGGTCAGGAGTTTGAGACCAGCCTGACCAACACGGTGAAACCCCGTCTCTACTAAAAATACAAAAATTAGCTGGGCGTGGTGATGCACACCTGTAATCCCAGCTACTCAGGAGGCTGAGGCAGGAGAATTGCTTGAACCCGGGAGGCAGGAGTTGCAGTGAGCTGAGATCGTGCCACTGCACTCCAGCCTGGGCAACAGAGCGCATTCCAACCCTGAGAGGAGGATGTGCTCCTGGGCCTGAGGTTAATGGTCCCATCTCTGCTTCATTTAGGATTAACTAGTAGATTAGATGGGAGTTGATGTTAGATGCCAGATATTATTTTATCAAAATTCAAGAAAATCCTGTAAAAATGATTTTCAATTCCATTTTGCAGAGGTGGAAACTGAGGTCACTTGTCATTCAGAAAATAAATGGTTATCAGGAAGTACTGACTTGCTCACATTATAGAGCTCCATTTTCCTTGCCCTGGTTTTAATCAAATCAGAGCATTTTCTTTAATGGAAGGTCTGTACTATTCAAAGCTGACTTTTGATCTGTCGACAAGTAAACAATCCTTATCTGGAGATCGACAACTTCATTCCCTTCATTCTTAGCTGAATTCATTCTTAGGTCAGGCTTAGGCCCAGAACCTGGGGGTAAGGGCTGAGCAGACTCCTGAGGAACAAATCATCCTCCCAGGAGGGGAGGGCACTGCAGGGGAATGGAAAGTCTAGGAAACGGGTGGGCCAGCTTGAACAACTGTAACTTTTTAAAAAGAGGTATTTTAGAGGAGCTTCCTTCACCATTTGAAGGATGGGAAGACATGACCTCTAAGGTCCTTTTCAGTTCTCCATTCCTCTGAACAACAAGAATAGTGTGATTGTGCACTGGTTTCTATGGCCATTGCATGTTAAGACAGCTATGAAGAGAATGAAGTTTTAGGTCTCCAGATAAGGACTGTTTACTTGTCAACAGATCAGAAGTCAGCTTTGAATAGTACAGACCTTTCATTAAAGAAAGGTAAGAGATTAAAACCAGAGCAGGAAAAATGGTGCTCTATAGTATGAACAAGCCAGTACTTCCTGATAACCATTTATTTTCAGAATGATGTTACCTCAGTTTCCATATTTGCATAATGGAATCAAAAATCACCTTTATGGGATTTCCTTGAATTTGGACAAAATATAAAATGTATTTTGTGCATAAACATTTGTGTATTATTCCTTATCCAATTCCGCTGACATAAAGGACACTTGGAAAGAATGAAAATGGAAGATCATTCATGTAGTTCCCAATCATTCAGTTTTAAAAATGAAGCTGTGCTGAATATGTCCTCCTTTTAAATTATTCAAAACTGAAATAACTTGTCCACAAAGTCACTTGGAAGTTACTAAGAGAACTAAATCAACTTTTTAAAATTACTTCAAATTGTGGCCTTTAAGGATTTGACTCAATCAATAAGACAACTGGTTAAGTAGCTGAGTTTTCCAAGCTTGGGGTATCTACTAATTTGTCAAGGAATCTTATGTTCTGAGGCGCTGAAGGTTTGCTAGATAGAAATATCCCATTCTGTTATTTTATCAAGAAAAAAGAAACTTGTACGACTTAACACTTTCCTTTGATTCTATGTTATGATAATCTATTTAGGTGGACATACTGGAGAATATAGACGAGGGGAAAAATGGAGATAAGGTGAAAACAGAAAAGGACAATTTCAAGATTGAGTGAAAATATCCCTACTCTCTGAGAAAGCAAGGTATTTCTCAATCATTTTGAAAGTCCTACAAAACGAAAGAACACTTTACTACTGCTATTTAAAATTACATGTTTTCAGCCGGGAACAGTGGCTCACGTCTGTAATCCCAGCACTTCGGGAAGCTGAGGTGGGTGAATCACCTGAAGTCAGGAGTTCAAGACCAGCCTGATCAACATGGTGAAACCCTGTCTCTACTAAAAATACAAAAATTAGCTGGGCATGGTGGCGGGCGCCTGTAATGCCAGTTACTCGGGAGGCTGAGGCAGAAGAATCGCTTGAACCCGGGAGGCAGAGGTTGCAGTGAGCTGAGATTGTGCCATTGCACTCCAGCCTGGGTGACGGAGTGAGACTCTGTCTCAAAAAAAAGAAAAAAAAATTACATGTTTTCATATAACTAATTGTATTGAATAACTAGCCAAGATTTCATTGATTCAAGATTCATTTCTTTCTGGAAATGAATTCCTGGTAATGAGTAAAGAAGTTTCTTTTAAAGAAGGGGTTCTTTAGCACAAAAGGAATGCTTCCCTCCAGAGCAGACAGGATTCTGTACTAGTTTTCAAAAAGGCAGTGTTGTTTCATAGTCCTTAGACAGAAAAAGCCAGAGCTACACTCATTTCCGACATGAGAGAATTATGCCACTTGTAATTGAAGCACTGTGATAAGATGTCATCCATTCGACAGTTTGAAGGAATGTACTTCAAGACCTGGGAATTATAAGCCAAAGTTACGAATAACCACAATGTTGATGGATTGCCACTAAAACTGTCAGAGAAGATTCCACTGATGTGTCATTTCCAGGGTCTCAGCAGTAGCAGCAGTAGTGACAGTAACAGCAGCAACAGAAATAACAGCAACAACAGCTGAAGCAACAGCAGGAGTAGCAGTAACATCAGTATTGTTTATTCATTGTCTACTCTGTCATGCCAGAGCCAAACGTTACACATATACAATATACAGATGGTCCTCGAGTTACAATGGTTTGACTTATGATTTTTGTTGTTGTTGTTGTTGAGACAGAGTCTTGCTCCCTTGCCCAGGCTGGAGTGCAGGGGCACTATCTTGGCTCACTGCAACCTCTGCCTCCTGGACTCAGGTGATCCTCCCACCTCAGCCTCCAGAGTAGCTGGGACTACAGGTGTGTGCCACCACACCCGGCTAATTTTTGTATTTTTAATACAGACGCGGTTTCGCCATGTTGGTCAGGCTGGTGTTGTGGGAAGTCAGGGACCCCAAAACTGAGGGACCTGCTGAAGCTGTGACAGAAGAACATAAATTGTGAAGATTTCATGGATGGATCCTGTCAACATGTGATGCCTCCCCCGGACACCCAGCTTTAAAATTTCTCTTTTGTACTCTTTCCCTTTATTTCTCAGATCGGCCGACACTTACGGAAAATAGAAAAGAACCTACGTTGAAATATCCTGGGCTGGTTCCCCTGATAGGCTGGTCTTGAACTCCTGGGCTCAGGTGATTTGCCTGCCTCTGCCTCGCAAAGTGCTGGGATTACAGGCATGAGCCACCACGTCCAGCCAACTTACGATTTTTTGACTCTATGATGCTGTGAAAGGGATACACACGCCTTCAGTAGAAACCATACTTAAATTTTTTTTCTGGGCTAGCAATATGCAGTAGGATATCATCTTGTGATGCTGGGCAATGGCAGAGAGCCACAGCTTTCAGGCAGCCACGAGATCACAAAGGGTAAACCACCAAAAACACAGTGTACTGTGTTGCCAGTTGAGTTTGCCCAACTGTAGGCTAATGTAAGTGTTCTGAGCACATTCGAGGTAGGCTAGGCTAAGCTACGACGTCAGGTAAGTTAGGTGTGTTAAATGCATTTTCAATTGATGGTATTTTCAATTTAGGATGGGTATGTCATAATGTAACCCCACTGTAAGTTGAGGAGCGTTTGTGTATATATATTCCTTACATCAACTTTGCAAAAATATCACCATTACATGCGTCTCACTGATGAGGAAGCTGAGACTGAACAAGTTCAGGTAATTTACTCAAGGCTACACAGCTGTTTAGATACAAAACCAGGATTGAAACCTAGGACTGTGTTATTTCGAGGCTGCACTCTCTTCGGCAGCCCCCCAGCCACCGTGTATCACAGTGGTATGGATAGACAGGTATTTTTCAGTGTGGAGGATTGGAAACAGTAGAAGACATGCACAGCAGCCTCTCCAAGTCTGTTGATATTAAGCTTTTTCAGGTGGTCAAATATCAAACTGACAAGAATCAGACTGCAGAAAGGTTTCAAAATCAGAGAAGTGTATGAGTATCAGCATGAGGTGAACCATGGTGTGGCCAAGTATAAGGTAGTATAATTTAGGGGAAATATCTTAATACTATTAGATTGGTGCAAAAGTAATTGCGGTTTTTGCGCCATTGAACATAATGGCAAAAACAGTGATTACTTTGGCACTAACCTAATATTTATAAATGACAATCATGGCTAAAGCAAACCCAGGAGCACTGACATTCCTTAAAAATATTAGTCTGGTGAGCTTGAGAAACCAAGAAATATAATGGTATGCCTATCTTTAGTACTATGTGCTTCAACTATGACCCTCAAGAAAGCCACTGGGTTAGGATAAGAGTTAACAGTCACTGATTGTGAAGGTGGTGTGAGGAGGTTTGAATGAAAAACTGGGCGAAGATTCGAGCTACTTCTATCTGAATAAAATTAAGACAAATAAAATCAGGAAAGGTAGTCACAAGGTAGCAATAATCCTAACAATGTTGGATTGCATTCCTGTGTGCCAATCACTGTTCTAAGTGGGATATACATATACTGTATTCACTCAATTAATTCCCTCAACTCTGAGTAGATGCTATTACATGCAATTTACAAATGAGGAAAACGAGACACAGAGCCTAAAGTCACACAAATCTAATCATTGGTAGGGCAGGAACTCCAACCCAGGCAGTCTGCTGCAGAGCCTGGGCTCTAACCACTCCACTGCACTGCACCTTTAAGGGTGCAGAGAGGGACTGCAGTCAGGTATTGAATCTCGAAACTTGTAATCCTAATATTAAGAAACTCTCTTGAAGCTGTTTAAGCAGGAAGACTTTACAGAGTAAGAAACTTGTTAATGGATAATAATAGGCTGAAAATACTAATAGTTCCAAGAAAAGTAGGTAGATTAATAAGCCAAGCATGAGTTATAGAGAGAAGCTAGATACGATTAAGTCTGAAAGTTCTCAAGTTTGAAATCGTGTAAAGTGACTGTTGCAGTTATGTATTCCTTAGGTTTCACAAACACAATAATGACCATACTATTTTTCCTGATATAATTTCTAAAAATATGAAAATGACTTTTTGAGACAGTCTTGCTCTGTCACCCTTGAGTGCAGTGTGTGGGTTTACTTCTGGACTCTCATTCTATTCCACTTCTGTTTCTATCCTATGAAAGGACCACACTGTTTTGATTACTTTAGCTTTGTGACAAGTATTGTTTTTTTTGATGGAGTCTCACTCTGTCACCCAGGCTGGAGTGCAGTGGTGCGACCTTGGCTCACTGCAACCTCCACCTTCCAGGTTCAAGTGATTCTCCTGCCTCAGCCTCCTGAGTAGCTGGGATTACAAGCGTGCGCCACCACACCCAGCTAATTTTTGTATTTCTAATAGTGACGGGGTTTTGCCATGTTGCCCAGGCTGGTCTCAAACTCCTGGCCTCATGATTCACCCGGTGCAGCCTCCCAAAGTGCTGGAATTACAGGCATGAGCTGCAGCGCCTGGCATGAAAATGATTATTGCTAGCCTCCAGTTACATATTCCACCTTAGAAGTGGTTCATGAACACCCTCAACAGTGTCTGTTGTTGTTCCCTTCTTTGTGTTCATTAGTTCTCATTTTTAGCTCTGAGAACATGTGGTATTTGGTTTTCCATGCCTGTGTATTTCATATAAATGGAACCATACAACATATGACCTTTTGTGACTGATTTCTTTCACTTAACATGTTTAAGAGGTCCATACACATTGTAGCAAGTATCAGTACTTTGTTCTTTTTTGTGGCTGAAAAATATTCCATTGTATGGACACACCATATTTTTTTTGAGACATTGAGTCTTGGTCACCCAGGCTAGAGTGCAGTGGTGTCATCTCAGCTCACTGCAACCTCTGCCTCCCGGGTTCAAGTGATTCTTGTGTCTCAGCCTTCCCAGTAGCTGGCACTTCAGGCGCCTACCACCACACCCAGCTAATTTTTGTATTTCTAATAGTGACGGGGTTTTGCCATGTTGCCCAGGCTGGTCTCAAACTCCTGACCTCAGGTGATCCGCCTCCCTTGGCCTCCCAAAGTGCTGGGATTACAGGCATGAGCCACCGTGCCTGGCAACACACCATATTTTATTTATCCCTTTATCTGTGGGTGACATTTAGGCAATTTCTATCTTTCAGCTATTGTGAATAGTGCTGCTATGAACATGCATGTCCAAGTATCTGAGTCTCTGCTTTCGACTGAGTATATAGGAGTGAAATTGCTGGGTCACATGGTAATTCTACACTTAACCTTTTTGAGGAACTGCCAAACTATTCTTCATAGTGGCTGGACCATTTTACATTGCCACCAGCAATACATGAGGGTTCCAATTTCTGCTTCAGGGCTTTTGCACTTGTTTCCCCTCTCTAGAAAGCTCCTCTGACAGATACCCAGGTGGCTCACTTCCTTACCTCCTTCAGGTCTTTACTCAAATGCCATCTTCTCAAGAAGGCCCAACTTGACCATCAAATTTAAAATGGCAACCTCCCAACCACCAACCTGTACATTGCTATCTCCCTTCCCTACAACAACTAGAACAGTGCCAGGCACATAGTAGGTAATAAATATTTACTGAATAAATGAGACCGAGGGGCTGGCACAGTGGCTCACGCCTGTAATCCCAGCACTTTGGGAGGCTGAGGCGGGTGGATCACAAGGTCAGGATATCGAGACCACCCTGGGTAACACGGTGAAATCCCGTCTCTACTAAAAACACAAAAAATTAGCTGGGCGTGGTGGCAAGCGCCTGTAGTCCCAGCTACCCGGGAGGCAGAGCTTGCAGTGAGCTGAGATCATGCCATTGCACTCCAGCCTGGGCGACAGAGCGAGACTCTGTCTAGAAAAAAAAAAAAAAAAAACTGAAAGAGGTGTTTTGCCAAAATGTGACAAAAAGAAGGGCAAGAATCTAAGTCTTTGTCATTTAGTTTTTTTTTTTTTTTAAATAATAATAGTGATGGACTGAAACTGATTCAATCATACCTTTTATTCAGTTGAAAACAAAAAAGGACACATGCATGGGATGGCTATTTCTGAATCAGGTGAAATAACTCTAACAGCCTCAAGGTAAAGAGGGATCAGATTGTCAAGCTAAAACTCATTAACACCTATTAAAACTCAACTGCTTATAACAAGTAAGCTTAGCACTGACTGCATAAATCGTTTTCTTTAAACAAAGTAAAAAAAAAAAAAAGTGATGCTATGGGACACATAACTTTCAGAGCATTAAATTTTAAGAAAAATAACCTGATACATAGTATAAGAAATAAAATCCTATGGAAGAACACAAAGCTGTACCTCTACCTAAAATACTGCTATAGCAAGAATGTGGTTTTTCGTATTTTTGAACTGTCAGAGACAGAAAATATCTGTAAATTAAAAGAGGACCAATGCTAAAAATGCAAATAAGTTGCTATTTCTGGGAAAAAGTTTAAAACTTAAAGTTAGGTGTCATTAATGCTGAATGGAAAATGGTTTTAAATGGCAAATTTTATACTACATGTATTTTACCACAAAAAAAAAAAATGGGTAGGAAAATGGTGTTTGACAAAACATCCTAGAGACAGGTATGGAAAGAAAGGAGTATCACCAAGTCCACGACTATGACATAAGCCCCTTTTGGAGATTTGGGAAAATCACTTACAGCAGAGATCTGTTCGGAAAATTAAAACTAATCGATTCAACTCCTATGAATTACAAGGAGTATACTACATAGCAGTGGCCACTGACACTGCCTTTCAATGTTTCAAAGTATATCATCAAAGCAGTTTTGATTTTTTTTTTTTTTAAAAAGACAGGGTCTTGCTCTCTGGCTTAGGCTGGAATGCAGTGGCATGATCATAGTTCACTGCAGCCTTGAACCCCTGGGCTCAAGCGATCCTTCTGCCTCAGCCTCCTGAGTAGCTAGGACTACAGGCATATGCCACCACACCAGCTTTTATATATATATATATATAATTTTTTTTTTTTTTTGTGGTAGAGACAAGAGTGTTGGTATGTTGCCCTGGCTGGTCTTAAACTCCTGGCTCCCACCTCAGCCTCTCAAAGTATTGGGGATTACTGGCATAAGCCACTGTATCCAGTCCAGTTTTAATTTTGGAGTTAAAAAACACCCACATTGAGTCAAACGACTTCAGAGCCTGCCCACCACCTTCACGATTATTAAGATCACAAAGGGGGCTTTTGCTAGCTGCTCAAGACATTAGTAAAGTATAAATAGTTTGTTTTTAACTGTGCTGGAGGAAAAAGTGCAAGATGTGCTCAGTAGATAAAGCTTTCAGTCTGCGGGTCAAGCAATCAGGCTCCATGGAACTAGGAGCAAAGCAATGCTCCTATAGTTGTATGACAGCTT
This sequence comes from Colobus angolensis palliatus, assembly GCF_000951035.1. Taxonomy (NCBI): domain Eukaryota; kingdom Metazoa; phylum Chordata; class Mammalia; order Primates; family Cercopithecidae; genus Colobus; species Colobus angolensis. The sequence continues at coordinate 6,713,427 of NW_012114699.1, forward strand.
TTATATGAAATTATTTATTAGAAATTTCCAAGGCACTTTAACAAGTTTTATTAAAAAAATAACATCAAAACTGTTCAGCAAATCTAGATTCAATGTAACCAAAATAAACAAACAACAAATTAAAAAAAATATACATCTATATATATATGAGCAAGAAACAAGTGCTTTTGGTCCCAATATTTTTTGAATATATTATCTTTATCCAGAGGAATTACATTAATGGCTAATAAGATATTATGTATTAGATGAACAGAAATGTACCTTTAAAACTTGTTTCAAGGTCTGTAAGAAGAGCTTTGCCAATTCTTTATGTCTTTGAAATCAGAATCCCTAAGCTAATGTTAACGATAGGCCCAAGATAGAGCATGTAATAATGTCTAATGGTCTGGACAAGTATGAAATTAAGAAGCTACCAATAAGTAGCTACACGAAATCTGTAGACAATTCTAAGAAATGTCTTAGAGTTTGTAATAAGAACAAAACAAACACAAAGAATTCAAAAGTAGACATAAAATGGACATCAGCAAATTTCACGAATCTGGGACAAAGAAGTGACAGAAAAACAAAATAGAGTAAAATAAATTTGATTAAGAACAATATAAAACCAAGCTACCAAAATAAAATAAAAAAAACGTTTAAAAATGTGAATATTGGCCGGGTGCGGTGGCTCACGCCTATAATCCTAGCACTTTGGGAGGCCGAGGCGGGCAGATCACAAGGTCAGGAGATCGAGACCATCCTGGCGAACACGGTGAAACCCCGTCTCTACTAAAAATACAACAAATTAAAAATTAGTCAGGCATGGTGGCGGGTGCCTGTCATCCCAGGTACTCGGGAGGCTGAGGCAGGAGAATGGCGTGAACCCAGGAGGTAGAGCTTGCAGTGAGCCAAAATCGCGCCACTGCACACTCCAGCCTGGGAGACAGAGCAAGACTCTGTCTTTAAAAAAAAAAAAAAATGAGTATCAGTATTGCTGAAAATTCTTATAACACTGGATACAACTTTAAATGAAAACATGAATAACTGACTTTGGGAACCATAATTGTAGAAATTTTGTTTTTCCAAAAACAAAGTAACCTTGGTTCCCAATACAACCAGAATTTTGATATTCCTTGGACTGCATGTCTGCTAGAGGAAGATTAAAGAGCAGCAGCCAAAATGGTTAAACATCAACCTGGATGTTGAAGCACTGATCTAAAAACGATATAAAACCAAGCTACTAAAATAAAATAAAATGTAAAAAATGTTTAAAAATGTGAATATTAGTATTGCTGAAAATTCCTAGAATACTGGATAAAACTTTAAATAACATGAACTGTGACTTTGGGAACTGTAATTGTAGAAATTTTCTTTTTCCAAGAACAGGAAAGTAACCTTGGTTCCCACACAACAAGAATTTTTATATTCCTTGGACTGCATGCCTGCTGGAGGAAGATTAAAGAGCAGCAGCCAAAATGGTTAAACGTCAACCTGGATGTTGAAGCAGTGATCTCATGGACTTTTCTTGGTTAGAATCGACCCATAAGCTTAAGATCAAAAGCCAAAGCCCCCAGTGGGAAGTTGTGCTCTATTTGGTGGGCCTTGAGGTCATCTCTGGCCAAATCAGCATCAACCTTATGGGAGGTCAGTCAGGTAGGAAGGGACTCTCCCCAAGATCTGATTTCTTAAGGCCACAAACTAGAGGAGGTCTCACAGTCAAATAATTCACATTTCTTGGAAAGAAAGAACAGGCATCAGTCGTGTCCATCAAAAGGGGACATTGTCCAGGAGTACCCTGGATATTTTTTGAAACTTATGCGTTGCTTCTTCATTTGAAAAATATGAAAAATAGAAGAGTAATGAACAAGGAATGAAGAAAAAATGGCTATCTGACCTAAACATGTAAGACTTACAAGAAATTAAGAAAGCAGACAAAACAGACAGAAAAAGATGAACAGTCATATTATCTGGAATGTAGTACTATGAAGGCAAGTCAAGTATAGCAGAGAAAAACAAAAGGTATTTTTGGAGAGAGCCAACTGGAGAAAAAAATGTGTTAAGATATGTTAACCTGACACAAAGATAAGGTGGAGTGAGAATCTAGCGGCATCTGAAAGCTGAAAAGAGCTGAATGAGAGCTAGTGTCATGAACTTGGCTGTTTAACTGCCTTTTGTGTGAGAAAACACTTCAGAACTTTGAACTTAGGAACTTCCAACTCGTCTTGCACCAGGTTGCATGAACTCCATGGAGCAGGAATCTATTTCAATGAGCAGCTTTAAAAACAAAAACAAAAACAACTTTAATATTTTTCATTTATATTAATGATACACTAAAAAATACAACAGTGCTAAAGTCCATCAAAGCAAACTGCACTGAAGGAAAATTAAACTTACCCAGAAGTGGGTTCAGAAGTTGAGGTACTTTTGGAAACTGAAATCAAAAGAGTTTTACATTTACAATAGCATATATGAAGAGTGAGACTATCAATGTAATACGTGGGTCCATACGGTATCCGATCAAAAATACTGAAATAAGTATCAGAAAATCAAAGAAACACAATTATATATACATACCATTCTCTATTATAACTTGGCAAGTATGAGTTTTACGTTGACTTAAGTGTTTAGCCATACGATCTAAGCCAGAAGAATCAGCTAGGAAATCACACTTAAGGCACACTAGAGTAATGCCCCTACGAAAAAAAAGAAGACAGTAAAAAATATTATCATTTATGAAAATCCATATGAGCTCAATAATTATTTTTCCATATACTAACTTGATTTGCATTTTAGTCTCCACAACCGTCATTTTCCAACTTTGTTATATAAACTTGATATATCTAAAATGGTTCTCCAGAAAATGGCATTGCTGGCCGGGCACGGTGGCTCACGCCTGTAATCCCAGCGCTTTGGGAGGCCGAGGTGCATGGATCACCTGAGGTCAGGAGTTTGAGACCAGCCTGAACAATATGGTGAAACCTCGTCTCTACTAAAAATACAAAAATTAGCTAGGCATCATGGCGTGCGTCTGTAGCCCCAGCTACTCTGGAGGCTGACAGAATTGCTTGAACCCAAGAGGCAGAGGTTACAGTGAGTCAAGATTGTGCCACTGCACTCCAGCCTGGGTGACAGTCAGACTCCGTCTCAAAAAAAAAAAAAAACAAGGAAAAGAAAATGGCATCACCATATTCAAATTATGCTAACATTGAGTGCTTTATAAATTGTCACCTCTCAACTTGTGCCTAGCTGAAAGCTAGGCATCAAGAGACTGAAAGCCCAGTCTCCCTTAACAACTTAAGTAACGTGTGCAAGTTATTACTTGCAAAGCAAGGATGTAATATTCATTCACTGAAATATATAAATATACATTTGCTGAGAACCTTCTTCACCCACACTGTACTACTAGGTATTATGGATACAATAGTAACCAAAAAAGGTAGTCTGTGGATTCTGCAATCTAGTATCTTAGTCAAATGAGGATAAAATTAGAAATGTGAAGGTTTTAAAATCATGTAATTATCATTATCAGTTTATTAACAAAGCATACATATACTTTTGAAGTTCATCAGATACTTTAAACTTAAATATTTCACCTGTATAGGAAACCAGTGGCATACCTTGGATTGACTTCTCTAGTTTTAACAACCTGTTGTGGATTTACACATAACCAGAACTCCTGCACATCAAAAATTATCTTCACAAAACTGGAATCATGTGCTTTCCCCATGAAATTTAGGGGGAAAAGTCTCTCTTATGATGCCATTTCCCTAAAACTGGGGCTCAAATTTCTAGTTATCTCTGACTCTCTTCTTACATAAAACATTCAATATTTCAAACATTTTATGACATTAACAATTTATTGAGTACTTACTCTATGCCAGTCTGAGGGTTTTAGACGTATTGTCTGATCTAAATCTTATGGCAACCCAAAGAGATAGGTGCTGTAATTATTACCCTTTTAGAGAGGACAGAATTAGTTTCAGTAATCTACTGAGGCCAGGATCAGGTTGGAAATGGAGCCCTTTGATTCTGAAGCCCATGCTCTTAAACATGATGTGATACCACCCCACCACCTTAGCCCAGAGCTTTATTAAGTCTTAACCACTACAACAGCCTTAACCAGTCTATGTGTCTCATGCAGCTACAACTCATCTTGTATACTCCTCCAAAGTGATCTTCCTTCAGCACCCTTGATTCTACTCAAAACATCAATGGCTTCCCCAATGTCTTCCAAAAAAAATTAAGCCCAAACTCCCTAGGCCTTGTTTTCAAGGATTCAACAATCTGGATCTAAGTTCAAAACTATCTCCCCAGACTGATCTTTTTTTATTTTTGGAATGGAGCCCCACTCTGTCGCCCAGGCTGGAGTGCAGAGGCGCGATCTCGGCTCACTGCAACTTCCACTTCCTGGGTTCAAGCGATTCTCTTGCCTCCGCCTCCAAGTAGCTGCGATTACAGGTGCACACCACCATGCCCGGCTAATTTTTTTCTATTTTTAATAGAGATAGGGTTTTGCCATGTTGGCTAGGTTGGTCTTGAACTCCTGACCTCAGGTGATCCACCCACCTCAGCCTCCCAAAGTGCTGGGATTACAGGCTTGAGTCACCGCGCCCGGCCAACTTTGATCTTAAGATAATACTATGCTATATGAACTTCGTGCTTCATCCAAATTTTACTCCTAGTTACTCCAAAATTACTCCATTGTGATTCAGAAGAATGTGTATAGTTTCTGTTTCTTCCTTTCTGAACTTCTATTCGTGTTATTTCTTCCAACTAGAATGCCCTTGTGCCTCTTCTTTTAAGTAGAAACCTCTCTCCCCTTTGAAATCAGTATCTCTTATTGCACTTACTAGAAACCTCTTTGTATTACTGTAGTTATTTATGGTCACACCTTTTATCCCTTTAATAAATTGTACATTCCTTGAAGGTTGGTATAAGCCTTCTTCTTCATCATGGTCATCTGTATAGGACTTGCTACATTGTGTTATACATGATAGGTGCACAATAAATAACTAAAGAATGAATATTTCATTTTAACAAAATAGTAATTATGAAAAAATTGTTTATAGAAATATAAAATGCTGTGTCCATACACAGATTTTTTTTTTTAATTTTCTGAGACTGAGTCTCACTCTGTCACCCATGCTGGGGTATAGTGGCGCAATCTTGGCTCACTGCAACCTCTGCCTTCCAGTTTCAAGCAATTCTTGTGCCTCAGCCTCCCGAGTAGCTGGGATGACAGGCATGCACCACCATGCCAGGCGAATTTTTGTATTTTTAGTAGAGATGGAGTTTCGCCATGTTGGCCAGGCTGGTCCTGAACTCCTGGCCTCAAGTGATCCACCCGCCTTGGCCTCCCAAAGTGCTGGGATTACAGGTGGGAGCCACTGCACCCAGCCCATACACAGAATTCGACCAATTTTCTATTTAGATGTGAGATCCACTCGAGTTGAAAAAAAAAGCGCCTCAGATCTTTCAAATCATATAGTTAATTTAAAATATAAGCATACAATTGAGCTTGACCATCATGTGGTAAAAATCAAAGTGAAATCTCATTTTTAGAATTAAATCTCTTTTCATTCCTTTTTTTTTTTTTTTTT
>NW_012114699.1:6719885-6724425 GCF_000951035.1 Colobus angolensis palliatus
CACCCACCTCGGCCTCCCAAAGTGCTAGGTTTACAGGTGTGAGCCACCGTACCCGGCCTAACATGAGTATGTTTTAAAAATACAATAAAAATTTCCTCTATGAGCTCTTGGTCCAACATTATCCACATAGCTCATTTTCAACATATACATTAACTTATTCACAACAAATATTTACCAAGTGCCTACTATGTGCCAGGTACTATGTGCCTGGCAAACATCTGTCAACATGAGCAAAATAATTAACAAAGGAAGATGGAGTCAAAAAGATATCAAAATAATGTAAAAAAATAGATGTTTTAGTGGATTCTGAGCTAAGTCTATGTGGTGTAACCAATGGTAATTATCAATGCCTTTAGAAATATTTATCAGTACTTTTTTCTGTACAGTAAAAAAGTTATATACTTTAATTCTAAAAACATTAAGAATTAGGAAGGCTATATATTGATTTCAAGTATTATGGTATTTTCAAAAACTTCCTTCTATTCAGATATGGTTGGAGAACCTTATTTTTGTTATTTTACAAACGCATATGCAAGAAGGTTTCATCTTAATGCTTGACACTACAGAGAGTTTAGTCAGAAATGATAGGCTATCTCTCCAACTTTGGTCTAAGGATATAATAAACAGAACTCTATCATTTCCAAAGTAGGCACTCCAACATCAGTTTTAAAAAGTTACTGCAATATTTCAATGGAAAGAAAAACAAAAAAAGATCAATGATTACCTGAGAGTTCCTGAATGCTTCTTGAAAATACAAAACCGTTTACCTGGATGGTTGCTATGAGAGCTTGAGAAACATGAGACAAACAAGATTTTATTAATTTTATTATACAACGCCATATTAATTTTATGACATTTCAAGCCAATGCCTAATTTCTTAGTTTTGAATAAAAGATCATGATCTAAATAATAAAATGCTGTTGGTTATTGCTATAATCTGAATTTTTGTGTCACCCCAAAATTCATGTTAAAATCTTAACCCCTAAAGTGATGGTATTAAGAGGTGGGGCCTTTGGGAGGTGATTAGGTCATGAGGGCAGAGCCCTTATGAGATTAGTGCACTTATAAAAGAGATCCTAGAGAGCCAGTGTGCCCCTTCCACCATGTGAGGACGCAGTGAAAAGGTGCTGACCATGAGGAATGGGCCCTCACCCAGACACCGAATCTGCCGGCACCTTGATCGTGGACTTTCCAGCCTCCAGAACTGTGAGAAATAAATTTCTGTTGTTTATAAGCTACCCAGTCTATAGCATTTTGTTATAGCAGCCTGAATGGACGAAGATAGTCATCTCTGTTTAATTCAAGAATTTTAACTTACATTCCACTTTACCTGTATATTTTCTAATTACGTATTTCCCTGAGAATTTTCTTAGATGATCAGTATCTCACCATTAGTAAAAAAAAAAATGCTTGAGTTAAAAATGCAGTGTCAAATTAAAAGTTTTTTAACTATTAAAAGTAAGAACGATTTAAAAGATATTTGATAATGTATTTTGCTATGATAGAAATTGTTAAAATAATTATTTTTTGTTTCAGAGTCTTGCTCTGTCACCCAGGCTGCAGAATAATAATTATTCATTACATTTTAATCTTAGTATGTTTGGGGAGGGGGATAATCTGAATGATTCTGGAAGTAAACACTACTTGAGATAAATGCCATTGCTTAATTCAATAAACATGAAACATTTAAATAATCCTTTGCAATTACCAGGAGAACTTTCAAAGAGAGCAAATTAAGGGAAGCAGAGCTCAAGAATTAAAACAATGCTTCTCCTATACACAGATCAGAAAACCACTAATCAAACTTCAAAGCCAATGGTAAGAGCTCAATGTGTGTGATGACAGTGCAGGGGCTCACCAGAAATTAGGAAAAGGTTATGAAGGTAACTTTAGGTCAGTTGGGAATGTTTGGGGATAGAATGGGGCTGAAGGTTCTACAAGACAGTTGGTAAGCCTACGGAAAATGGGAGAGAGGAGGACAGAATGACACATGGGTTTAAGTAATGCCAAAAATGTTTTCCAATTTAATCCTCTATAAATTAGGGGCAGAATTAAAGCCTCATTAGGGCAGCCAAGTGTTTGGCACAGAATAAGAGAACAACATTACTCATAGCAGTGTACTACTAGGGGAAGGGTTGGCTAGGGTCTGCTTTAGAGAAACTGGGGCATAGGTGCAGAACCACTATAGTAGTGGAAGAGGCAGAATGGAATATTGCAGAAGGTGAACTCTCAGGAAGCTAGAATGTACGGTGGCAGATCAACAGAACTCAATGGGTTTCAAAAACTTGGGATAGTAAATTATTTCTAGCTGGTGCTCCATGTTTATGCAAATGATGCCTTGAAATAGTCAAGACTGAGCTTAAAGGGTACTGAAGTAAAAGTGGTTTGAATCCTAGTAAGAAACAGAGTTGGGTCTCAGGGAAACTCAGCATTGAAATCAGAGGATTTACAGTTGAAAGGTAAAAGAGAAAACTTTAAGAATGGTTAAGGTACCAAGAAAGGGATTATAAGGGGACAAGAACAGTTGAAGGGAGAAAAGATAATTATATAGAGCAGGAGTAGCCAAAAGGAAAGAAGAAAAACGGTGGTAACAGTTTAACAGAAGTTGAGAAGAGTTCCAAAAGTAAGTGATCAAAAATGTCAAATACTCTGAAGAAGTCATAGAGGAGTAAGAATGAAAAATAATGAGTATATCCAGTGGTTAGGATATGACTGATAACCTTTAAAGGAGCAGCTTTAGCTGTACGTAGGTGGGGGCGGTGGGCGACACTCAAATCACAAAGGGTCAAAAAATGACAAACAGGCTAGTAAAGAATACTCTTTACAAATGTTGATGGTAAAATGAGGACAAGAAAACATGCAAAGTAAAGGCAGATTTTCCTCATCCTAAAAATATGCCTGAAAATATCTGCAGACACAATGAATGTGGTAGAGAGAAAGAGATGAACTGAAGGTCCAAAGTAATGAAATAAGGATGTGGAGGAAATGCAAGAGATGATGAACAGGGTTAACTTAAAAATAGTGGGACATGTCTGTTTTTTGAGATTAATGGCTGAAGGAAAAAAAACCTTGAGACACGAAAAAGTTAATCTTGAGAAAAACAAAAAGTATGACCTCTGAGTAATTATTAGGCAAGGTTAACAACTGAAGGACTAGAATAAAATCTGACAGATGTTGTAGATAAAAACAAAGTGGTATTTTTGGCTGGGCGTGGTGGCTCACACCTGTAATCCCAGCACTTTGGAAGGCCGAGGTCAGGAGATTGAGACCATCCTGGCTAACAGGGTGAAACCCTGTCTTTACTAAAGATATCAAAAAATAAATTAGCCGGGCGTGGTGGCGGGCGCCTGTAGTCCCAGCTGCTGGGGAGGCTGAGGCAGCAGAATGGCGTGAACCCGGGAGGCGGAGCTTGCAGTGAGCCGAGATCACGCCGCTGCACTCCAGCCTGGGTGACAGAGAAAGACTGCATCTCAAAAACACAAACAAGCAAACAAACAAAACACAAAGTGGTATTTTTAAAAGGGCAGGACCAAATTAAAGATCACGAATTCAGAACTGACTGAATCCAGCATGGTATGGTAGTCTAGAACCGAGACAGGGATACATCAAAAAGGATAAAAGATGCAAAGATAGCAAGACTAAGTATGACTGAAGATACAAAGGAATTCAGGACAGAAACAAAGCAGCATTCAAAACAGAAGACCTTAAGGGTGTGGTTGGCTACAAAATTGAATTGATACTATTGGACTAGAAAAAAGGAGTCAACACCCTGAAAGTCATGGGGTAACGAGAATTCAAAGTAAGTATTGTAACGAGAATTCAAAGTAAGTATTGTCTACAATGAGGTAAAATGGGATGGTGTTAAGAAAGGGGATACAACAAAGCAGAAAGGGATGTAAAGTGCTAGCACTAAAGAAGTAAAGGTATCATAAGGTCAGGCTGATCACCAAAGGGAAAAAAAACCCTGTAAGCCAGGTGCTGAAGCCATCAAAATGTGGGTGAATCCTTCAGAGTGGTAGCTGATTATGAGCAGAAAACAATATAGAGGTCTTTTGATAATCTGCAAGAAAACCACTTTCATTGGTTATACCTATTTCTTTTTTTTTTCTTTTTTAAAAATAGAGATGAGGTCTTGCTATGTTGCCCAGGCTGGTCTTGAACTCCTAGGCTCAAGCAATCCCCTTTCCTTGGCCTCTGAAAGTGTTGGGATTATAGGCATGAGCCATTGTGCCTGGCTAGTTATAACTTATTTCTAACTGAAAATAAATGGGACTATCTTAATTGGAATAATCAACTTTTATATCTGGACACTTTTTGGTTATTTAAAATAAAATCCATTCTGAAAGAATAAGGCAAGCCCCTACGAATGAGGTTCAAATGAAAGGGGGGCTCTGAAGTCTTTCCCTTGTGTAGAGTACATCATAGGTGCTCAAATTAAGTTGAATCAATGCATGAAAAGGAATTCTAGCCGGGCGCGGTGGCTCAAGCCTGTAATCCCAGCACTTTGGGAGGCCGAGACGGGCGGATCACGAGGTCAGGA
>NW_012114699.1:6725866-6756360 GCF_000951035.1 Colobus angolensis palliatus
TTTATTTTTTAGTAGAGACGGGGTTTAACCATGTTAGCCAGGACGGTCTCGATCTCCTGACCTCGTGATCCGCCCGTCTCGGCCTCCCAAAGTGCTGGGATTACAGGCTTGAGCCTCCGTGCCCGGCCCTAAATTGATCTTTAAGTAGACTCATAATTTGAAAATTTGCTTTGAAACAAGCTAGAATAAGTGCAAAAAATTTAACACCAGTTAACATTTCCCTGGAATAAAAGGGATCAAATAAACCAATAATCTATCATAAGATAAAAGCATAAAATAAAAGATTAGTGTAAAAGATGAAAATTAGAGAATAAACACAATGACTCAAGTTCTGCTCAGTAGTTGTAAAAAGTACCTTTTTCTCATTTGCTTGGTCTTTATGCCAGATAAGTGATTATCATGTAAATGTGTAAGAGAGTTCTGTGATATGGTAAATTTCATACTTAAGATTAAATTTGTATTGTATATCAGAAATAAAAGATATTACCTTAAGTTCTTCAAAGCAAGGCTCATTTTATTTTTTCTGTTGCGCGGTCGCTTTTGCTTGTAAGAGGGTTTTGCTTTGGACTTAGCTATACGTCCTCTTGGCTTACTTGTACGAGCTTTACTTGCAGTGGATGTAGGTGCATGAGGCTTACTTGTCTTAGATCTACTGGCATTAGATTTTCTAGGATTTTTAGCAGTTGTATTGTGAGATGTCGGAGGTGTGACCTGAAGAAAAGAAGTGCCTGGAGTACAACCGGAAGGTGCAGTTGGTAATTTTGACTGGTGAGGTCCAAGTGAAGCTCGAATAGTAACCTATAAAAACAAAGTCAATATGTATTTTTAGAAAGTAACCATCACATTAGTATTAAAAATATCATTGTAAGCCCTCACATTTACAGTAAATTGGTTTTTGACAAGGGTCCCAAAACATTTCCAATGGGGCAAAAAATAGTCTTGATGAATGCTGCCAGAAAAACTGATATCCATGTGCAAAAGAAAGAATTTGAATCCCTACCTCATATTATATACAAAAACTATCTCAAAATGTATTAAATACCAAATTTTAAAAGGTAAAACTACAAAACTCTCAGAAGAAAATACAGTAGTAAATCCTTGTGAGTGTGAGTTAGGCAATGGTTTCTTATATAATGACACCAAAAGCAAAAGCAACCAAAGAGAAAATAGATGAACAGGCATTTCTTCAAAGAAGATATACAAACAGCCAACAACCACATGAAGAGACAGATGGTCCACAAATCATTAGTCATCAGGGAAATGCAAATCAATTCCCAAATGAGATGTCCCTTCACACCAACCAGAATGGCTGTAATAAAGAGACAATAACAAAATAACAAGTATTGGCTAGGACATAGAAAAATGAGAACCCTCATACACTGCTGGTGGGAATGTACAACAGTGTAGTTACAATGAAAAACAGTTTGGCAGACCAGGTGTGGCGGCTTAGGCCTGTAATCCCTGAACTTTGGGAGGCCGAGGTGGGCCGATCACTTGAGGTCAGGAGTTTGAGACCAGTCTGGCCAACATGGTGAAACTCCATTTCTTTTAAAAATACAAAAAATTAGCCAGACACGGTGGCAGGTACCTGTAATCCCAGCTACTCAGGAGGCTGAGGCAGGAAAATCACTTGAACCCAGGAGGCGGAGGTTGCAGTGTGCCAAGATCGCACCACTGCACTCCAGCCTGGGCAACAGAGCGAGACCCCATCTCAAACAAAACAAAACAAAAAAAGAGAAACAGTTTGGCAGTTTCTCAAAATATTAAAGGTAAGAGTTACCATTTGACTCCACCATTGCATTCAGAGGTATATACCCAAGAGAAATGAAAACATATGTTCACACAAAAACTTGTACATGAATTTTTATAGCAGCATTACAGCCAAAAAGAGGAAGCTTTTTCTGTTGCGCTCTCGCTTTTGCTTGTAAGAGGGTTTTGCTTTGGACTTAGCTATACGTCCCCTTGGCTTACTTGTATTAGCTTTACTTGCAGTGGATGTAAAAATTCCAATAGGATAACTGTGTTTTCAAAAAACAAATGACCCAAATGGCAATTTTGATTGGCAGTTTACATGTTTCTTACCTCATCATATGATTTACAAAGGCTTTGTTACAGTTAGTATTGTACTTGCAAAAACTGCAGTGGATGTATATAGAAAAGAGAATTATGCCCACCAATAGATGAAATGATAAATAAAAGGTAGAATATCTATGCAGTGCAGTATTACCCACCGCATATTGAATTAATGCAAAGATGGATGATCAGAAAGACAAATGGATATGCCCACCAACAGATGAAAGGATAAATAAAAGGTAGAATTTCTATGCAGTGCAGTATTACTCAGCCACAAAAAAGAATGAAGTACTGGAACATGGTACAATATCAATGAAGCTGCAAAACATTATGCTAAGCGAAAGAAACCAGTCCCTAAAGATGACATATTGTATGATTCAACACGAAATGTCCAGAATGGGAAAATCCATAGAGACTAAAAGCTGACTAAAGTTTGCACAGGGCTAGTGGAGGGGAAATAGTGAATGCTAAAGGGTATGGGGTTTCTTTTGAGGGTGATAAAAATGTTTTAAAATTTATTGTAGTGATGTTTGCCCAAATCTGAATATGCTAAAAACCACTGAACTGTGTACACTGTAAATGGGTAAATTGTGTGATATATGAATTACATCTCAATAACAGTTACCAAAAAATCACTACAATACAAAAAGTTAAAATCATTATTTTGAAAGTGGCAAGTATAAAACTGCAATCAGATAAGCCTTCCACTTATTCTAAATGGTCATACCGATTAAATGAAATTTATCTTGATATTTACTTACTGTTGTAATATTAGTTTTATATTTATAACAGCTGTATGTTAACAGATATTAACAAATAATTAGGAGTTAGTACAAATTAGATGAATATTGAAAGAGCACATTCCATAGCTATTTTACACTTTGACAGAATTAAAAGGGGCCAGGTGTGGTGGGTCACACCTGCAATCCCAGCACTTTGGGAGGCCAAGGTGGGTGGACTGCCTGAGCTCAGGAGTTTGAGACCAGTCTGGGCAACTCATCTCTACCAAAAATGCAACAAAATTAGCTGGGCATGGTGACATCCACCTGTGGCCTGTGGTCCCAGCTTGCACCTAGGAGGCAGAGGTTGCAGTGAGCTGAGATGGCACCACTACACTCCAACCTGGGTGACAGAGAGAGACCCCATCTCAAAAAAAAAAAAAAAAAAACAAAAAAAAAACAAAAAAACCCTAACTAAAAGGCTTTCACAAATAGAGAGGTCAAAATGTAATATAGAGGCCTGAATTACACTCTGGTAACTATAAAACAGATTTTCAGTAAATGTGACCTCTTCCTGGTGGATCAGGGGGCACGATTTCTGCTTCCAAGGTTATGGTGGAGCTTACATCAATTTATCACACAGCATGGTAGTTATAATAATGCTCAGAATTTCCTTAATGGTAACATATAAAATTTATCATTTACTATTTGGGAAATGAAAATGTTTGTATCTATTGGTTAATAACAGAAAACAGTCACCCACTAACATTCTCTTTAATCATTTGACTATATTCCTCCCATGTACTTGAAGAACAGCTTCTGTGAAGTCCTATGAAATATATGAAGTATCACAGAAAAGCACTGAAGCAGAACTTGTTAGCTTGCAAACAGAAAATAAATTTTTTGAAAGCACTGGAGAAGTCAAAAAATCCAAGTTTAAGAACCTTAGTACTACCTCGTCCTAGCTACATGACCTTGAGTAAGGAATTTAGCCTCTCTGAATCTCTTCATCTCTTATGTGGGGATATACCTGCCTTGTCTATCTCATTGGATCACCACAAAGGTTAAATAATAAAATGTATGGAAAGGCACACTGAACACTTAATTCTAAAGTATTATAAGACATACAGTATCATTATTACCAGTATTACCATTACTACTGGTATCTTATTAATAAGGGAAGATGTGAGAGAGGACTGTTCTGCCTACATTAATATTCTGCATGTCTAATATCAACATGGAACAAATGGATTGCACAGAAGATGCCAGATGGTTTATCTTACACTAGATATTCAGATAATTGTTTTATATTATTTTTGTTAATTTAAATGGCAGACATACTCGCATTCAAAAGTATGTACTCAAAATGAAATACAAATATGTGGGGATTATCTCACCTTGGATTATGTATCTCTTCACTGGAGAAAATATTCAAGAGCTAACTTTATGTAAAGAAGTTGGAGGGCCAGGTGTGGTGGCTCATGCCTGTAACCCCGCACTTTGGGAGACCGAGGCGGGCAGATCACTTGAGGCCAGGAGTTTGAGACCAGCCTGGCCATGTTGGTGAAACCCGGTCTCTATTAAAAATACAAACAATTAGCTGGACATCATGCTGCACGCCTGTAATCCCAACTACCTGGGAGGCTGAGGCACGAGAATCACTCGAACCCGGGAGGCAGAGGCTGCAGTGAGCTGAGATCGCGCCACTGCACTCCAGCCTGAGGCATAAAGTGACTGTCTCAAAAAAAAAAAAAAAAAAAAGTCAGAGAAAACTTATGTATATAAGGCAAACAAGGAGAAAGAAATTTGTAGTCTGATGTGTGCTTGCTCATGAAAAACAGCAATGCTATGCTATTCAGGAGCAAAACGTGCTTCTCTGAGAGATTAGTAATACCCACTTCAACAAACCTATGGCATTCAAGGCACTACGACAGATGCTGGGGACACAAAGATAAATATAATTCCTGATCTTAAGTATCTTATAGCCTAGCAACTGAAAGACATACACATTGACAACTGGAATAGCTCAAAAACAGCCTACAGAACATTGAAACAACCTGCCGACTTAGTCTACAATCTAGTTGCACTAGAAATACCCCTCCAACAAACCACGTCAATCAACTAATAAAACAATGGTTAGAAGTTTTTCTTTACATGCATAAGAAGGATAAAACCTAAAATTAAAGTCTTAATAACAATCAGAGGTCAATTTTAATATTATATTCAATAGATAAAACCAGGCAGTAGTTTGTTTCTGTTATCATACAAAATGTTAAAAATACAGCATATTTAAAACTCACTTTTGGGGTGCATGTGATATTTTGATACAAGCATACAATATGTAATGATCATATCAGGGTAACTGGGGTATCCATCACCTCAAGCATTTATCATTTATTTGTATTAGGAACATTCCAATTCCACTCTTCTAGTTATTTTGAAATACACAATAAATTATTGTTAACTACCATTGCCCAGTGAGCTTCCTAACACTAGATCTTATTCCTTCTATCCATAATAATAAAAAATAAAAAATAAAAAATAAAAAAAATTAATAGAATGTGCAAAAAACCACCAAAAACCCCCTCACAAACTCACTTTTGTTCCAGGAGGCAATCCTTCTAGTTCTTTAGGCTTTATAAATGTACGATGCTGTGCCTTATGTTCAGCTTTCTCCTTGCTGGTCAAAAATTGTAGTCTGCATTTTGGGCAACGATGAACCCCTTTGTTCTGTTTACAGAAAAGATTAGATATAATAACTTCCACCACCACAAATCCTAGGACCTGAAATTGCTCTTAATTCTAAAATCTAAATAAATTTACAACCAGAATTTTATCATCTCCCACCACAGACAATTCGAAATGATCTATTATTTAAAAGTACTCCTTGTGTTAGTATTTGAGTTTCAAAAGCATTAGTTACCATATAAGGATCAAACATAAAAAGTATATAATTAGATTTTAATTGGAAAAGTTCTATACTGATTGTAGTGGCATAAATAAGAATGGATTCCAATCTATTGTTTGAGAAACCCTTGACTAAATTCCTCCTCAAACCCTAGTCCCATTATTATTTTACCAATGGGAAAGAGGACCCAAGAGAAATTTGTCACTTGCCCATAGCTGGTTAGTGTTCTTTCTACTATACATTATCAATTGCAATCTTTATGTATCTGTTCTCATTAATTAAAATATATTTTATATTTATTATAAATTTAGAACAACATACAAATACAAAAAAATGCTTTCTTTAAAGATGTATCTCCACCAGCTCATCATTATTTGCATATAAAACACAATCTTTTAGGAAAACCAAATGAGGTAACATGTATGAAAGTACCTAGCGGAGTTACTGGTGCACAAAAGGCATTTGCTAAATAAAAGCTCTTTACAAAGTTCAAAGCAATATATAAAGATAAGGTGTTTGCATTACTATTTTAGTTTGACCTTCAGACTATTTTAGAAGTGAGGTGTGATCATACCATAGGTACAGTAAACACAAACAGATTTACCTGTAGGTGCTCAAGAGAGAAGGGGAAAGAAGAAAAACTCAGCCAAGTAACAGACAGCAAATTAAGATGATGGAGAGAATGTTTCTCCAGAGTATAGTTCCCACAAATTTTTTCTCTACCTATACCTCATCCAGTTTCATGGCTTTAAATAGCATCCACCTACTGCCTACTTGACATCTCTTGATGTCTAATAGGTATTTCAAATCAACATGGACAGAGAAGTTGAACTCTAGAGTCAAAGAAGTTGACTCTAGTAGAACTTCTAGACAAAGAAGTTGAATTCTAGGGCACAAAATCTGTACCTTCCCTACTCTTCCCAATATCTCAGTATATGGGAACTAAATTCTTGCAGCTGCTCAGGACAAAAATACTTGGTCACTCTTAACTCTTCTCTTTCTCTTACATCCCACGTTCAACAAATTAGTAAAACCTGTCAGTGATACCTTAAAAAAAATTTATAATTTTTCAGTTTCTCATCACCTCCAATCACTGTTACCACCATACTTATCTGAGCCACTTACGAGGACTCTTGCAATAGCCTATCTTCTCCCTATTTCCATCCTTTCTCCTTCTACAGTCTATTCTTCCCACAGCTGTCAGAGTGATCTTAAAATGTTACAGAACTTTCACATGGTTAAACCCTCCAATGGCTTTCCATAACACTCCAGAATCCTGACTCTGGCTCACAAGTCCTTAAATTATCTGGTTTACATTCTATTGCTACAACCTCATCTACTACTATGTTTCCTCTCACTTGTTTACTGTGCTCCAGCCACACTGACCTCCTGCTCTTCCTTGAATATCCTAGGTATATGTTCACCTCACTGTCTACCTACTACTGTTCCCTCTACCTGGAACATTCTCTCCCAGATGAGTAAGCCACATGATTTACTCTCTCATTCCCTTTGGAGAAGCCCTCTTTAATCACACCATTTAAAAAACAGAAACTACTCCTTCACCGGAGCCCTGGCATTCCCTCTATCTGTATTTTCTTCCCATGGTACTTACCATCAGCTGGCACACATATACATTCAGACATCACACACACACACAAATCCTTCTTTACCATGATGCATATTTTAGCGAGCACAAACCTTGCTTTGCTTACTTCTGTATCCCCAGTACCTAAAACAGTCCTTGACATTTATTAGGCACTCAAATATTTGTTAAATAAAGAAATAAAGTGAGGCAAGAGACTGACAGAGTACAAATGAGCAGCAGGCACAATTTAACTAGTTCAAAGTGTCTGCCATTTCATTCAATGAGTATTTATTTGTCCAGAGCCCCAAGATGGGAGACATTAATCTACTATTCCCTTAGTTGGACTCAAGTCCTGCATATCTCTCTTATGTATGTATGCTTGCATTGTGCGAATGATCACGGATGATTATACTTTTTTTGTTGTTTTTTGAGATACAGTTTTGCTTTTGTTGCCGCAGGCTGGAGAGAAATGGCGTGACCCTGACTCACTGCAACCTCTGCCTCCTGGGTTCAAGCAGTTCTCCTGCCTCAGCCTCCCAAGTAGCTGGGATTACAGGCTTCTGCCACCACATCCCGCTAATTTTGTATTTTTAGTAGAGATGGGGCCAGGTTGGTCTCGAACTCCTGACCTCAAGTGATCCACTCTCCTCGGTCTCCCAAAGTGCTGGGATTAGAGGTGTGAGTCACCATGCCCAACTAATACATTTTTAAAATAAAATGTTTAACCAAAGAAACAGTAACTTGTTCCAAGGGTAGAGAAAAAGTTAAGTGTTAAGCTTCTTTACATGCATACTATATGGTTTTGGGTGACATGAGAGTTTGTTTGTTTGTTTGTTTGTTTTTTTGAGACGGAGTCTCGTTTTGTCTCCCAGGCTGGAGTGCAGTGGCATGATCTTGGCTCACTACAACCTCTGCCTCCGGGGTTCAAGCGATTCTCCCCCCTCAGCCTCCCAAGTAGCTGGGATTACAGGCATGCACCACCACACCCAGCTAATTTTTGGTAGAGACAGGGTTTCACCATGTTGGCCAGGCTAGTCTCAAACTCCTGGCCTCAGGCGACCCACCTGCCTCGGCCTCTCAAAATGTTGGGATTACAGGCATGAGTCACTGCGCTTGGCCAATTTGAGGGATTTTCAAGGGAACGATCTGTAATTTCTGCCTTTAGACCTAATGTCAATGTGGAATATGAGTCTGCAGTGGAAGCGTGGGCTAGAAATCAATTTTTGACTCCACCATTTATTAGGGAATGTGACACTGGGCAAATTACTTTCTATAAAGCTTTGTTTCCTCAACTATAAAATGAAAACAATCATATACCTGCCTCATAGGGTGGCTGTGAAGATTAAACAAGATAATGCATGTAAAAGCACCAGTGGCTGTCAAATGGTAAGTGATTAGTACATGTTAACTGCTTATTGTTATTATTAAAGAGCTAAGGAGGATATGTAACACATCTGGAGTCTTTCATCCTTTGTTAAAAAATGTATAAACTGCATTGCTAACTCCAAAATCACTCAAGACACAATAATATATTTTTAGGAAAAAGTTGCAATCCAAGTCTTCAAAAAGAATAAAATAGAATCAATAATTCTTATTATATAAAATTGCACTAATAATGCCATCTCAATTACAAGCTTATAATACTGGTCAGCTCAGGTTTTTGAGTCTTTTGTGAATAATTACGCAAACTGCAAATACCTTCAGAGAAGCCCGATGATGCTCATCAATAGAATCTTACCTCTTCACTGCTGACTGCCTACTCTTTAAGTACTCCAAACTTAACAAAAAAAATTGAGCACCTGAAATGGACTGAATGCTTGTGCCCCCCCCCCGCCCCCCAATTCATATGGTAAAATCCTAATTTCCAATGTAATAGTATTGGGAGGTGGAGCCTTCGGAAAGTATTTAGATTATGATGGTGGAGCTGTCAAAACGGGATTAGCGTCCTTATAAAAGGGACCCCAGAGAGCTCTCTCCACCCCTTCCCCCATGTGAAGAGACAGTGAGAATATGGCCATCTATGAACAAGGAAGCAGGTCCTCACCAGACACTGAACAGCTGGTGCCCTGATCTTGGACTTTATAGTCTCTAGAACAGAGAGAAATAAGTTCTTGTTGTTTAAGCTTCCCAGTCAGTGGTATAATAGCATGTTATAGCAGCTCAAACAGACTAAGGTAGCACCTGTGGCACCTCAGTGGTCCCTAAGACTACTCCCAGATGTGATGATTCAGCAGAAGGATCGATAGGACTTAAGACACTGTTATACTCACAGCTATGTTTTAGTACAGTGTAAGGGTACAGAGCAGGATTAATAAAGGAAAATGATGCACTGGATAGCTTCTAGAGGATTACCAGGTGCCAACTTCTAAGAGTTCTATTCCAGTGGAGTCACACAGGACACACTTAATCCCTCAGCAATGAACTGCAGCAATATGCATATAATCCCTCGGCACTGAACTGCAGTAACACCTATAAAGTGTTGCTTGACAGGAAAGCTCTCTTGAGTCTAAGAGCTTAGGTTTTTCATAGGGGTAAGCCACCAAATTTTCAGACGACTCCCTCCACTGCAAGAAAAGCAAGTGGTTACCATAACTTTATTTTTTTGGTGCAAATTTTCTCGACAAACTGGTACAACATGGCTCAAGGTTCCAGGCATGTAAAACACTCTTATCAATTAAGAACATTTTAGGAGCTCAATTTCTAACATTTAGCCAAGGGGCACTTATACAGGCAGGCACTTCTGAAATTGTGCAATATTTGAGCAACTCAGACCTGCTGGATAACTCTTTCCAATACATACGGTAAGTTAAGGCATACAACTTAGGGTATGAAGAATGACTACAGATCAGATAAACCACTTATGAGACACAGCTCACAAAGTGGGTTCACTGTGTCTTTCTTACCTTTCTAAGCATGTTATCACTCCTTTCGAATCTACATCTATATCACTCTAGAGCTTAGTAAAGCATAGGCGAAAGAATTATGTTAGAAGACCTATAATTAGACAGTCAGAGATACTGCTTTATGTTCCATTCTTTTCAAAATTGAAGGCCAAAAAATGAAATACAGACCACCAAGAATAGTGTTTCCCAAACTCTATACCTCAAGAAATATTAATAGGTATTGTGCAAATAAAGGGCTCAGAGGTTAAAAATGTTTGAGGACCATTACATACTATGTCCCTTGCTTAGAGATTTACAATATTAGCATATTGAAAGCTCTGAAAAGTCTTGTTTTTAAAAATAAAGAAAAAACACCCCTATGAATTTTGTAAATCCAGCCATTCACTAAATTTCTTTCACTAGGAACAAGTTAAGAGGGAAACACTTATTAACATCTGAGTGAACACTGTTGGGGGAAACCCTAGAAAGATTTTGCCAAAGGTTTTTAAGGGTGAGATGGCCTACCAGGATAAAAAAAAAAAAAAAAGACATTGATACCATCTAAGTCATAACACAAGTAATCTGAATGTATTTGGAAATTCTATCTTTATGACTTTTTTCCCAATTAACTACAAGTTGATTTCATGATTATCCAACAACTACAATCAAGGGCCACGTTAGCGCTGGTAGTGAATGAACTTGCCGAGACAATGCAATTAATACTAAGAAAATGTAATGAGCTGATCAGTGAGGAGGCAAAACTCGATTACATGACCAGATTTAGTAAATCCATTGACTTCTGATTTTTGGCAAAGGCACTATTGCTGTTTCAAACACTCAAGAATAGGCCCACTGTTTCATCAAAGTTTTCAGCCCACAGGATGCTCTAATTGAGGAAAAGAATCAGTAGGCATAAAATCAGAATTCAAGGGAAAGATGCAAGCATCAATACTGGTATCCCAGAAATTATATAGCAGAACTGGCAAAAGTCACAAAGGAAGTAAGTTACAACCTAAATATAGTTCTCTGGTGTAGTTCACATATCTGGTCATAAGTGTTCTTGCTGTTTCCTTTGTTAATGGCTGCTACAAAAGTTAATTCTAGGTTACTGATGACAACCACATGTCTCATAATAAAAAGTAGGCTAGAAAGTAGAAATAAGATTTCAAGAGAAAGAGGAAAACACAAGGCTATGAGTCCTTAATCTTATGTTCCTCCATTCAAACTTATTTTTTCCTGCTCTTGATAAGCACCTCCAAAATCATTCCCAGTCCCACCACCCTTAGGTCCTGAAATATCTAACTTCAGTATTTCATGAATCTTCTGTTTTTTCCTCCACTTTGGGGTTCCTATTTCTAGCTATCTTTCAGAACTTTGACTATTTATGATTCTCAGTGTCACCAGAAAGCAAGCAAGGAAAATAAGTTAAAGTCTCAGAAGTTATTCAGCATAAATTATAAATTAATTGTGTCATTCAGAACAACTTTGCTTTCTGTCCAGAACAAATCTAACCAATGTTCTAAGTTATATAGATATAGATGTAGCTATAGATCTATACATATAGATCTGTATCTTTTCACTAAGACAACATGAACAAATAAGAACTGCTTAATCTCACCTGATGCTTCATGTAATGATTCATGTAGGGGGTTGCCATTTTACTAATTTTGAGGCAAAATGGACATAGCAAGTTCTTAGTGTTTTCATGGGCTGCTCTAAAATGAGCTTCTACATCAGAAAATGTTGATGATCTAAACTGGCAAACCTAGAAATATAAAGAAGGCTTAGTTTAACTTGAAATTTTATAACTTCTTGCAATTACATCAAAGTAGCAATAACGGGTCATCTGTTTGGAAGAACATGTACTACTAGTACCGCTCTGCCACCTATACAACTAAGAATAATCATATTACTGCAAGTAATAAAGATAACATTTGAAAGATATCTTTCAAAGTTTAGGCATATATTCCAAAACACAGTAAGACTCTCTTCTTTTCAAATCTACCACCCCTATCTTGATGCAAATTTTCAAGCTCTGCCAAATCTTGTTCTAAAAAGTTTTTCCTGCTATATAAAACAGAGTACTCTCTTCTTCAGATTTTAAATAGCATCCATGCTATGCCAGTGTCAATTTATCTTTATCTCACTTCCTTGTTACTGGAAGCCACTTCAAATTCTGCAACACTGATCCCAAAGCATTTAAATCGGTTTTCTATAACTAAGAGATTTTCCTATTTCTCTAGCATATCTATAATCTTTCCTATAAGATAACCCACATATTTGTCTTTCTCTAGTAGGGCATTTCCTCATCTAGTGCAGAGGTCAGCAAATAGAACCCACAGGCAAAATCTACTCCACCCCCTTACTTATAATGCATGAGTTAATCCCAAGGGGGTTTCCACTAATGAAGAGGGTCTTCAATTTTAGCATAGTAACTAATTTTATTTAAATGGCTTTAAAAAAATCAAAAGAACAATACTATTTCATGGCACATGAAAATTAAACAAACACTTAACTACACAATAAAATGTGTGTGTACCTGGCAAACATATGGCATTTCACCAGGTTTATGGGTGTCCTTCATATGTTGTAAAAGAATATGCTCTGTTTCAAATGATAATTCACAGATTTTGCAAATAGCTGAAAGTGGAAAAAAACACATTATACCATTTAAGGATGTGTATAAAAAAGATTCATTTTGTACATCCATAACAACAACAAGTAATAATGATAGTAGAAGTAATAGTGATGTGGTTCTAACAATTTTATAGCTGTTAACTCTGTAATGCTGTTCCAAGGATATATTAGCTTATTTAATTCTCGTAACATCACCGAGGAAGGTACTGTTATTTTTTATTCCTATTTTTCAGATGAGGAACCAGAAGCACAGAAAAATTAAGTAACTTGCTTGAGATCTCACAGTTGCAGTAAAAGGCAAAGTTGGAATCTGAACCAAATCTGTTCGCTTCTCAGACTCTAAATCTTAACTAACTTTGCAGTTACTTTTTGTCTAAAGTGTAAATCAAGACAACTGATTTCAAATTTGAAAACCATGGAATCTGGGTGTTCTAATTTAGTCCCCTACACACAATGCATGTTATGCCAAGGAAGTTTCCACTAATGAATTGTTTATAAGAAAGATTTCAATTTTTTTTTTTTTTTTGAGATGGAGTCTCACTCTTGTTGCCCAGGCTGGAGTGTAATGGTGCCATCTTGCCTCACCGCAACCTCCGCCTCCTGGGTTCAAGTGATTCTCCTGCCTCAGTCTCCCGAGTAGCTGGGATTACAGGCACACGCCACCTCGCCTGGCTAATTTTGTAATTTTTCTTTTTTTTGGTAGAGGCGGGGTCTTACTATGCTGCTCAGGCTGGAGTGCAGTGGCTATTCACAGGTGCAATTGATCACAGCAATCTACAGTACTGAACTCAAGGGCTCAAGTGATCCTCCTGCCTCAGCCTCCTTAGTAGCTGGGAGTATAGGCATGTACCATCACACCTGGCTTTAGTAACACATTTAATCTAAGTTTATAAAAGTTATGATTTTTTTTTCAATTTTGCCCTCAAATTACAAAGTCTACTTATTTTTATTTTTCTGTCAGAATTTTTAAGGGTTCCTCATAGTTTGGATGATCAAAGTCAGTAATATTCAGGATTCCAAAGAAACTTTCACTTACTAGAAAACTCATGGGGAGTGTGTGTACTCTCAATGTGGCACTGCAGTTGGAAGGGTGTGGGATACTGCCGGTAACAGTGCTGGCAGGTGGTGTGGTTTTCCCAGCTTTCGTTGTTCTGCTTCTCAAGTTCCAAGTGATGTTTCATGTGGTTCATAAACCTATAAACAATTTGCCAATAAGAGCAAAAATTCAGACTTATAACCAAAGAAAAGTCTCTGAACCTAAATTTTAAAAATGTAATTCTATTACTCAAAATAACATCTCTGAGGCCTGAAAGCCCTCTAGAAAAGTGTGTACTTTAAATAATTTATTTTCATTAAGTGGCTCAGTAAGGTTTTTTTTCACCTTTGTTTTAAAAATAATCCATTAACATAGTCATATGAAACACCACTAATTCGCTGTTATCATTATTTTAGATTTAAAACTTTTTTTTAGCAAAGAAAAATAGCAGGCCTCTTTTCCATACATAAAATACTATTTACATTTTAAAATAAAATACTGAAAGGATGGAAACCCTACCACCAAAAGCAGCTACAGGGAATAGACAAATCTTTGAAAGCTTTGAAGGTTTCAGCGCTTCAAAAGACAAACTGCTGGTATATTTTTATTTGTGTCTTGGTTTCTAAATGCATGCAATAGCAATTTTAATGCCTATAATTACAAGAACCTTTTGTTTTATCTAATTATACTGGCTCACTGTTAGCACAAACTATTCATTTTTCTTAGCAGGCTGTGCCCTTTGTGGCACCGCCTGTTTTTCAGTTTTACCGTCTGCTATTTTAGCTTCTCTAAAAGGCTTCTGAAGAGAAGGAACTATGATGTTCAATGGCAGAGAGTACAATATAAATGGACATACCATTTTCAAAGGGCTTACTAAAACTTTTTGCTGAATTTCAAAGTAAGCATATTCAATGTAAACAACAATTTTAAGACTGCGTCAACTATTTACAATTATGAATCACTGAAGAAAATAATCTTGAAACAAAGTGATAATGTCATCAACCTAGATAGCAATTATTGTGAAGGTTTGGGTTTTTATCTTTTTTTACACCTCCAAAACACTTCTCTTTGGTTTTGGTAAATGTCTCAAATTTATTTTAAAATTGAAAAATTTGAGCTTTAAATAAGGTTAGTATGGAGAAGGTCATGCTGCATAGTGGTTCTTCTGGTGACATGAAGAAAAGTAAGATTCAAAGTCAGCTAGAAAATATAAGTTTCTCATGAAACCTCCTAGTTCAATAATAAATGCAGGGAAAAGAAATAATTTCCCCCTAAATTAAAATACATTTTGTCTTTTCTTAAGCTATCTGAAAACAATACAATTAGGTGGATCCTGGAGTCAAACTCTTAAAATACAAGAAGGAACAAAAACTTTCCAACATGATAATCTGCCTCTGTTCTTAGTAGACAGTATTATAATTACTTACTGAGGATGGCACAGCAAAGTAAAGATACTATATTCTTATCTGTCATATTCCAACTTTCAAACAGAAATAAAAATAAATATTTACATACCTAATATTATTTTTAAGAACTTTCGAGCAACTGAAGCATTTAAAGGTTGTGTAAGTCTTTGGCTCTTTCTCAGTGACTCCTTCATGCCTTCCATAATAAAACTCATTGACTAACATGATCAACTTTCCTGTCTCTGAATCAATCTTATTTCTGTCTTCAGCACATGGATGTTCTGATTTAACAATTACTCCCAAAAATTTAGTTATCATGTCTGGACAACAATGCTGAAAGAGGAAAAAAATATGAGCCTTGTCTATAGCTCTTTTAAAGATAAGATACCAAAAAACGATTGAGTTTACATCTAAGGCCAGATGATATAAAACTATGCTTGGTAATGTATCTAGAAAGATATTCACCAAAATTGTGGCTTCCATTTTTATATATTCTAAAAAAATTCAAACAATAAACACCTACTATCTTAATAAAGGAATAACTTCAAAAACAAATTGAAAACCTTAAGATCAGGGATGTTTACATATCTAATATTTTTTCTTCACAATTTTTCTTTTTAGATGTAAATATTTAATAATAATTTTTTTCTTGGCCCAAAATCACCCATTTCACATCTGTGTCAAGATACAGCTTACCTGCTTGCTTATACACTGTTGGTAGGAATGTAAATTAGTTCAGCCCCTGTGGAAACAGTTTGGAGATTTCTCAAATAACTAAAAATCAAACTACCATTTGACCCAGAAATCTCATTACTGGGTATATACCCACTGGGAATAAATCGTTCTACCAAAAAGACACCTACACTTGTATGTTCATTGCAGCACTATTCACAATAGCAAAGACATGGAATCAATCTAGGTGCCCATCAACAGGGAATTGGATAAAGAAAATGTGGTACATATACACTATGGAATACCAGACAGCCATAAAAAAGAATGAAATAATGTCCCTTGCAGCAACATGGATGCAGCTGGAGGCCATTATCCTAAATGAATTAACACAGAAACAGAAAACTAAATATCTTATGTTCTCACTTACAAGTGGGAGCTAAACACTGGGTACACACAGACATAAAGATGGAAACTACACTGAGGTCTCCAAAAGTTGGGAGGGAGGGAAGAGGACAGGGGCTGAGAAACTTCCTATTGCATACTATGTTCACTATTTGGGTGACAGGATCAGAAGTCCAAACCTCAGCATCATGCAATATACCCTTGTTAACAAACTTGCGCATGTATCCCCGAATCTACAATAATTAAAAAAAAAAATAGCTCAGGCCAGGAATGGTGGCTCATGCCTACAATCCCAGCACTTTGGGAGGCTGAGACAGGCAGATCACGAGGTCAGGAGTTCGAGACCAGCCTGGCCAATATGGTGAAACTCCGTCTCTATTAAAAATACAAAAAAATTAGCCGGGCATGGTGGCACGTGCCTGTAGTCCCAGCTACTCAGGAGGCTGAGGCAGAAGAATTGCTTGAACCCAGAAGGCAGAGGTTGCAGTGAGCTGAGGTTGTGCCACTGCACTCCAGTCTGGGTGACAGAGCGAGACTCTGTCTCAAAAAAAAAAAAAAGAAAGCTTAAAAGGTAGTTTTATATGCCATTATGTATAAACTTGATTATAAAATAACACAGTAATATTTAAGTGAAGCCTGGTTGGAACCAGACTTTGAGCACAGCTAACCTGCTATTCTTCAGACTTAACATGCTAGAAAATGTGTGGAACACAAAGAAAGAAGCATCAGTTACATTTTGAGTATCTCAACATATTCTATCTAGAATGCCTAAATATCTGAAGGGGAAATCTACCTCATGAATAAAATCAAGACATCATATAAACTGATCCTAATGTGGAATACTTTCATACAAAAGCCTTTTTTACTCAATGAGATAAAACTAATTTATTTATTGGGTATATTTTACAGTTGTAGAATTTCTCTAGAAGAATTCTCTAAGAATAACTGGAGAAAAAAATAGGAGAAACTGTATCTGAGAAAGCGTTAAAATCCAAAATATATGAGAAACTCCTACAACTCAATAGCAAAAAACCAAATACACTAATTTAAAAACGGACACAGGAATTGAAGAGACAAAAGACGACACATGAGTAGCCAACACATATGTGCAAAAGTGCTCAACATCACTAATCACTAGGGAAATGCAAACCAAAACTACAATGAGCTATCCCCTCACACCTATTAGAACAGCTATATCAAAAAGATAAAAGATAAGTGTTGGTAAGAATGTGGAAAAACGGGAACCATTTCACACTGTTGATGGGAATTTTATTGGTGCAGTCACTATGGAAGACATGGGAGGTTTCTCAAAAAGTTAAAAATAGAACTACTATATGATACAGTAATCCTACTTCTGTGTATACGGCCAAAGGAACTGAAATCGGAATCCCAATGAGACATCTGTACTCCCATGTTCATTGCAGGGTTATTCATAATAGCCAAGACATGAAAGCAATCTAAACATCTATTAATATACAAATGGATAAAGAAGATGTGGTATATATATACACACATAGAAATGGAATATTATTCACCCGTAAAAACAGAAGGAAATCTTATTTGCACCAACATGTATGGATCTGGAAAACATGCTAAGGAAAACAAGCCAGTCACAGACAAATATTACATGATTTCTGTTACATGAGGAATCTAAAATAGTCAAACTCATAGATGCAGAGGGTGGAATTGTGATTGCCAGGGGCTAGAGGGAGGACAAAATGGGAAGGTATTAGTCAAACGGTACACAGGTTCAGTTATTTAAGATGAGTAAGTCCTAGAGATCTACTATATAGAATAGTGCATATAGTTAACAATACTGTATTACGTACTTAAAAAATTTGGCTGGGTGCAGTGGCTCACTCCTGTAATCCCAGCACTTTGTGAGGCCAAGGCGGGCAGATCACCTGAGATTGGTAGTTCGAGATCAGCCTGACCAACATGGAGAAAGCCCATCTCTACTAAAAATACAAAATTAGCTGGGTGTGGTGGTACATGCCTGTAATCCCAGTTACTCAGGAAGCTGAGGAGGGAGAATTGCTTGAACCCAGGAGGTGGAGGTTGCGGTGAGCTGAGATTGCGCCATTGCACTCTAGCCTGGGCAACAAGAGCAAAACTCCGTCTCAAAAAAAAAAAAATCTGCTAAAAGTGTAGATTTTCTATTGTGTTCATATCACGAAAAGGTAATAGAGGGTAGGAGGAAACTTTTGAAGGTGATGGTTATGTTTATGACACAAATTGTAATGTTTTCATGGATGTATACTTAGCTCCAAACTCATCGAGTTGTATACATTAAATACAGATTTTTATAGGTCAATCATATCTCAATAAAATGTTACAAAAATACAAGACTACATACTAAATAAATACTAAATAAAGTGTTAAATAAAGACAAGACTACATACTAAAACAAGTTAGAGTGGAAAACAAAAGAAAAAACTTCCCTAAAATCACAAAGTGAAAGACTTAAAAAAAAAAAGGACAAAGAAGCATAACAAAACATTGTGACAAAACTAAGACAAAACCTATCAGACCAGTTAAATTTCTCCTACCAATGAATATACATGGGTTTAACTCCACTTCTAAAAGAAAAGTTTTCATATAGGATCACAAAAGAAAAAACAACTCTGGTGAAAGCAAGAAAGAAGAAAAACAATGTGATTTGGGAGGGTTGAAAGTAAAAGGATAAGCAAAGAATAAAACAGGCAGGTGGAAACAATAAGAAAGCAAGGGTTGTAAGCCTGATATCAAACACAAAGCATTAAACAGACAAAAAGGACACTATAAAAATGCTAAAGGGTGCACTCACAATGAATCATAAAAGATGGATACATCTATGTCCTAAAGAACACTACCATGAAACAGAATTGGAAGATACCATGGGAAAATAGTGGTAATGTGAGACTTGGATTCCCCTTTCCCAAACACACTCAGGGAGGTGGAAACAGCAAAAGACTCAATACAGTCTTGCGTCAGAGTAAAGACGTTTGTATTTGGAATTTTAGAATTCCTTTTTTGTAAAATGCCAAATTTTAATAAAAATTTGCCAATCTTTGAAATAGTGAACAATTCCTTTTTCTAAGTTGCTTCTTTGCTTTGCACTCTTCTCATTACTTCTTTCCCACATATAATCAACACTGACTTTTTTTCTTGCCTCCTTTGCCCCTTCCTGTCATTTACATTGGGCATGCAAAGAGAATACAGACCATCTTTATACACACATAACAGAATACTGTAATATTTACTAAAATATTTTAAGTGGAGTGTTACCTTAATCCCATACTCCATTAGTACTGTGAAAATTACCTAAAACCTAATTTCAAGAGCTTCCTATATTAATAGAAAGCTAGAATTCATTTGTTTTTTTTTTTGTTTTTTTTTTTTATTATACTTTAAGTTCTAGGGTACATGTGCATAACGTGCAGGTTTGTTACATATGTAATTCATTTGTAATTATATAAACCACACTATGGATTGAGTTAAAACTATCATTTCATATGAAATGCTCCATCATTAGAAATTTATTTGAGTGTTGAAAATTAAAACGTAAGACTAAGGTTTTCATAGGGTAATGTCACATGCATATGTCACCATGGGCAAAAACAAGCTTTTCTTAGGGTAATGTGACATGCATATGTCACCATGGGCAAAAAATAAGCTAAACAAAAGGAGCTTTTATTTTACACAACAGATTAAGCACCTAATAAAACACCTGCTTTACAGGAAGTTTGAAGAATGGCATAATTTAGTCAATAAAATATTCCAATTTGTACATTATTTTCATTTAAAATTAAAATGCAGGCCAGGTGTGGTGGCTCACATCTGTAATCCTAGCACTTTGGGAGGCTGAGGCCAGTGGATCCACTTGATGCCAGGAGTTCGAGACCAGTCTGGCCAACATGGCAAAACCCCATCTCTACTAAAAAAAAAAAAATTAGCCTGGCACGGTGGTGCCACGTGTAATCCCAGCTACTCGGGAGGCTGAGGCAGGAGAACTGCTTGAACTGGAGAGGCAAAGGCTGCAGGGAGCCAAGGTTGTGCCACTGCATTCCAGCCTGGGCGACAGAGCAAGACTCTGTCTCAAATAAATAAATAAACAAAAATAAAATACAATAAATAAATAAACAAACAAAAATACAATACACTGCAGTGCACATGAACTTAATTTAAAAATTTAAATTGATACATAATGTTTGTAAATTATCATGGGGTACATGTGATATTTTGTTAAGTGCACAGAACACGTAATGATCAAATCAGGATGTCTGAGGTATCCATCACCTCGAGTATTTACCATGTCTCTGCGTTGGCAGCATCTTACTCTCTCCTAGCAATTTTTCACTCTACTTTGCACCAAACATTAGAACTTATTCCTCCTATGTAACGGTATCTTTGTGCATAATAACCAACCTCTCTTCCTCTTCCCCTACCCCTCTACACATACCCTTCCCAGCCTCTGGCAACTATTATTGTTCTACTCTCTACACCTCTGGAAGATCAACTTTTTTAGCTCTCACATATGAGTGACAACATCCATCTGTCTTTCTATGCTTGGCTTATTTCACTTAACATAATGGCCTCCAGTTCTATCCATAACTTAATTTAAAAAATTTCATCATTGGAAAGGACTTTAAAATCTTATATAATCATTGTGAATATCAATTTTAACTTAAGTTATATGGAAATGCCAATATGAGAAGGTTTCTTATCTAAATATCTGGATAAACCAGTATTTACTGTATATTAATTTTTAATATGTTCAAGGATCTATGAACATTTTTAACAACCGAATTTTGAAAAAAGTTTTACCTTCATGTGGTATTTCAAAGGATCCAAAAGATTGAACTGAACATTGCACTTAGGACAAGCTCTTAGGTAATGTGCTCCAGCATCATATGGAGATGAGGTATTTGTACCTACAATAAAATAAGGACTTTTAAGACTCAAACTCATCTTTTTAAAACCTTAAATGACCACTAATAATGGTTTTAAAATTCATCACCATTTCTAAAATGTATGTATAAATAATATTTTTTTTTACATGCCAGATTTCATGTTTACCTTTTGATAGCATAACTTGGGAGGATGTCACTGGAGGAGAACCAATTAAAGGCAATGAAGTGGAGGGATTTATTTGAGGAACATCTCCACTGGTCTTTGGTTTTTTTGGAGTAACACTGTTTACTTTAGAAGTAGAAGGATGTTTTAATACATATGAAGTATTTTTCATACCTACAAAGATTTAAATAGTGAGAAAGATATTTGTAAATATTTCAGTATGGAATATTGCTTATGTAAAACTGCTACCAAAATGGCTTTACATTTAAAATTGAGCAAAAACAGTTTGGAACAAAATTAAAGGTAATATAATTTAATAAGCATAACATACAAATGACAATAATGATTAAAATTTATATGAGCAAGTAGAAATTGCACAGCTACTACTATGAACTACACATCTTTACTTCACAAACTTTATACACAAAAATTCTAAAAATGCTTTCAAATAAAGAAAACAAACAAGTATCATGAAAAAAGTTACAACAAAAAATTCCAAGCTAAATAAATAAAAGTTACAGCACAGAGAATACTCTGAGCTGAAATTTTACACATCAACTTATATTTAGATGCCTAAATGCATTTGAGTTTGTAAAATATTTAAAAAATTTCTTCTAAACGTTTAGAGAAACACTTTTAAATGTTTTTTAAAAAACTTAAGATGTGTAATGGAAAATTCAAATTGGTTCTTTTTCCACCTAACAACCTAACAGGTGGTTTAAATTATCTTGTTTACTCCCTATATACAAAGTAGAAACAACTAATCTTGAATGATAATACCTCACTCATTCATATGAAAAGGTTTAGAGTTAATATGATGACTTTCAAAGTATGTTCCCCTTAATCCAATCGGTCTATCTTAGAAAATATAATGGGTATGTCAGATAAAGAAACCCTTTTACGTTTTATTAATTTCTCCATAAATTTTGAGTAAGAATTTCATTGCTAAAGATAGTCCCAAGTTTGAGAGCCACCACCTTAAAGACCAAAGGATTACATAATTCAGGGCATTCCCAAGACAAGTGGGGCTATTTAGGCTATAACCAGACCCAACACAAGTGATTTTTGAAAATAATATACAATTGTACTTTGCGATAAGGTTTCTAAAACTGCATGTCATGTTTTAAAAGCTCACAACTACATTAATAGGAGAAGCAGTAGAGTAGATACATGCCAGGAAAATAAGTATTACATTAGTGAGTTCCTCTGTTAAATCTATGTTTCATTCTTTGAGATAAAAATGATTTTTTCCTTAAACAGAAATGATTTTTTCCATCCTCAAAGCACATAATTACTGCCAGCTATACTGAAGGCACCTAAGACTAATTTTTGTGTAATCACTAACATTTTTCTGAGATACTTAGGTTACTTGAACAACCAACGAGTGCTAGTACTTTGGACTAGGCAACTGATTATATAACCAGCTGGATAATAAAAACAGACTGTTAAATATGCTTATTTTAAGCATGATAAATCTAAGTTAAATAAAATCAACCTGAGTTCAATAGTTTTAAATTCTGACTCTTTAGCTTATTTATTTCTGTTGTGTTTGGCTTGCGGTGTTCCCTATCTCAACTCTTCTTATCTGTGTTAATAAAAATCCTATCCTCGTTCTTCAAAATCAAGTTCAAATCCAACTTTCTCTAAGAACTTTCCATGATCATCTCAGGAGTCTATTAATCATGTTTCTGAACATATAGCACATATTATCATTCATGATTATCATTCTAACAACTTTATTGTCAAATTCTTTATAACTGATAATGCATTTTTCACTTTCCACTTATTTTTTTTGGGCCTCTAAAAAGCCCTGAGATTGCAAGAATTAAAATTTAATACCCAAATGGCTCATTTCAGGTCTGGAGAATAAATGCTTTATGTGAGAAAAACAAAAGTATTTTAATAATGTGAGAAAACTGAGGTATACAGAGGTTAGATGACTTGATAAAGGCCACAGAAATCTTTAGAATAAAGGCTTAAACCTGTATCTTCCCAATTAACTATAACCCTATTTACCATTCAGGACAAAGTTCCACTCTCTGCTGTATTAATCTTAGAGAGACAGTAGGAGTCACTGTCTTTACCCTTTGGAAGCTTCAATAACTCAGACTTTTTCTATGAATAAAGATCATGTGCTTTGCAAAACCCGAGTTAAAACACTATTTTATCTGTTTATTTTGGTTCTTGGTTATTTTACTAACAAGTGACACCCAGATAGGTGAATATCAAACCAAGTAATATCAAATGGGAAAATATTTTTGGCATTCATATGACTATAATTTTTTTGTTTTGGTTTGGTAAAGGTTATATACTAATTTATGAGTAAATACTTACATATTCAAAAAAATTGTGTTCCTCTTTCCATTTAGTGAAACATATTAAACTAGCTAATACAGAGAACAATAATTGCTTAATAATTACAGAGAACAATAATTGCTTAAAGAATAGAGAATTTTTCAGTGAGACAAAATTCCTTTATTGGCATATTAATTTATTTTAGGTTAATGAAGAACTTTGTTATGGTGGACATCAAAGAACTCTAACACTTCAACTGAAAAATTTCCATTATTACTTCAAAGTATATTTACTGAGTACTTACCATGTGGAAATCACTGTTTCTTTAGTTCTTTCATTTTACAATACTACTCTATAATCATGTTTAACTATCACATCTACATCATTTATTTGAATAGAAAAATATTAGCATACTGAGAAATCAATTACAACCATGCACCTTTTCTCATACTAACTGTTTTCCAAATAATTACTACTTGTTTTCACAGAGTATTTAAGGCATCAGGGGACTTCCTTGACTCACAGAAATTATATTAAGATTGTTCAGTCCATGGCTGGTTCCAAGTGAAAAAGAGTGCAAAGAATATGTGCTAGCCAACTTAATAGAAATAAATAAAATATTCTATTACTAAACACAATTTTATATATCACCCGAGAAAGGCATTCAGGAATGATTAGCTCTATTCCATGTTATAATACGTGAAAATCTTAACAGGAAGGTATGGGCTTCAAAACAGAAATTCAATTCCATATGTACATTCAACAAGTCTCTATTTATAATTTTTATGAAAGAGTGGTAAACCAAACCTTCTCTAAAAATTGCTGGTATGTCTTGGGATGGTGGTAGTGATTCCTGGGTCGAGTCAAACAGTAAAACTGAAGAATTATCTGATCCAACTTGTGAATTCTTTGTAAAATCCTGTAAAAAGTTATGATTATTTTGTTTCATGAACTTTTATAGAGGTAAATTTAGCTGTACGTCAATACTATAAAGAATCTTAATAACCCAATTACTAATACGGTATAAAACACAAAGGTAATTATTAGTCTTTGCCAAAATTAGCATCTACTAGGTGAGAGGTATATGGAAACTCTGCATTATTTTTGCAATTTTTCTGTAAATCTACAATCAGTTTGAAATAAAACGTTAAAATGTAAAAATAATATTACTGGCAAAGTAGAGGTTATATTTTGGAACAACTTTTCTGCGGGGAAATTTAGGCAGTGTCTATAACAAGGTCTTTAAAAAAAAGTTCATGGCCGGGCGCGGTGGCTCAAGCCTGTAATCCCAGCACTTTGGGAGGCCGAGACAGGCGGATCACGAGGTCAGGAGATCGAGACCATCCTGGCTAACATGGTGAAACCCTGTCTCTACTAAAAATACAAAAAACTAGCCGGGCGAAGTGGCGGGCGCCTGTAGTCCCAGCTACTCCGGAGGCTGAGGCAGGAGAATGGCGGGAACCCGGGAGGCAGAGCTTGCAGTGAGCTGAGATCCGGCCACTGCACTCCAGCCTGGGCGACAGAGCAAGACTCCGTCTCAAAAAAAAAAAAAAAAGTTCATATTCTCTGGTCCAATTATTCCAACTACTCCATTTCTAAGAATCTATGCTAAAGAAATGAAAATGTTTAATGAAGAATGATTTATAATAGCAAAAACTGAAAACCTGTATGTCTAATAAAGAAATGACTAAATAAATTAAATGATACTATCACATAACATCATATTTTTTGGAAATATCCAATGATAAAGAACAATGTTCCCAGTACAATGTTCAGAGAACAATGAGGGATATCAAATATATATTAATATGGTCCCCTGATATACTCTGATGTCACCCTAACCATCTACAGAAAACAAAAATCAAAATACAGTATGTACTCTTCCCTGTCTCTTTTCTAACCTACCCCTCCTTACACATTACTTTTATAATGAGGATATAAAGATTTTGCTTGCTTATTTTGTGCTTACCATTTGAGAGATTATTAGGTTTTAGACTATGACTTAATTGTGACTAAGTGTAATCTTACCACAAAATAAATATTTTCTCTAAATATTTTTTATTTAAAAGTTTAAAAGTGGAAAATATCCACTTGCAGTTTCCAAAAATGGTTAACAGAAGTTCCTCTGAATAAAGGTAGCACTCTCAACCTTTTCCGAGGTGACATCTCTGATAAATTAAGTACCACGATTTCAGAAAGCAGACACGTTATTCAACAAATAACCTGTTAAATAATTCTCCAACTGGGAATTTCCTATGTCTCATAAAATATTTCAGAAAGGTAACAAATATAACTGTAAGGCAGACTAGGCAATAGGTTGAGATTCAGAAGACCTGTCCATTTATTTAACTATGTTACCTTGGGCAAGCCACTTCTGAGCTTCAAGTTATTTACCTTTCCAATTGAAATAAGAGCCACTAAAAATTATGTATTTAAAATGTACTTGCCTCTTTCACAGTACATGTATTATATTAATAGCTATCATAACAGTACTAATAAAGACCTAATATTATCTCACATTTTATAAATAGGTAAACTAAAATATCTTGTAGTTAAGGTTCCCAGTACAACCCAGTCTGTTACAGATGAAGGAGCTGGAATCAGAACTAAGGTCTGCCTGATTACAAAGTCTGTGTCCTTAAGCTATATATCACACTCGCTTTAAGAGAGATAATACTCTCCTTCCCTGCCTGAAAGAGTTGAGACACAGATAATGAAACAGATTTAAAATTTTTAAACAAAATTTCCTTATGTAGGATTCTCAATTCATTAGAGAATATTTGTCT
This sequence comes from Colobus angolensis palliatus, assembly GCF_000951035.1. Lineage (NCBI taxonomy): Eukaryota > Metazoa > Chordata > Mammalia > Primates > Cercopithecidae > Colobus > Colobus angolensis. The sequence continues at coordinate 6,752,323 of NW_012114699.1, forward strand.
GTCATTCTCAATTCTGGCTGCACATTACAATCACTTGAAGAGTTTTACAATGTCAACACAGGGAAGAGCACAAATGTCTGTGACAATAGTTTTAACCTCACAGACCCCTGAAAGAGACTTACGGAACTGTAAGGGTATACCAATGCTCTAAGGCAGTGCTTCTGTTTAAAAAGTACATACTTAATAGGGCTGAGCAGTGGTTCACGCCTGTAATCCTAACACTTTGGGAGGCTGAGGCGGGGGATAGCTTTAGGTCAGGAGTTCAAGACCAGCCTGGGCAACATAGTGAGACCCTCCCCACCCCGCCATCTCTAAAAAACAATTACAAGCCAAATTAGCTGGGCATCGTGGTACATGCCTGTAGTCCCAGCTACTTAGGAGGCTGAAGTGGAAGGATCGCTTGAGCCCAGGAGTTGGAGGCTGCAGTGAGCTATGATCATGCTACTGCATTTCAGACTGGGTGACAGAGCAAGACCCTGTCCCTAAATAAATAAAGTATATGCTTAAATATACTTTATAAACGGATAAACGGATGTGTGTACACGCATGTTTTAAAAATTCTGGGTTATCCTGGATTGAAATACCAGATCCATCACTTACAAGCTGTGTGTCCTTGAGTGAATCATTTATCCTCTCTGAGCCTGAGTTTCCTCAGCTATAAAATGGGAATAATAATAGTGCCTACCACAGCTTGGCACCGTGGCTCACGCCTGTAACTCCACACTTTGGGAGGACAAGTGGGGGCAGATCACTTGAGGTCAGGAGTTCGAGACTAGCCTGGCCACCATGGTGAAACCCTGTCTCTACTAAAAATACAAAAATTAACTGGGTGTGGTGGTGCGTGCCTATATTCCCAGCAACTCAGGAGGCTAAGGTAGGAGAATCTCTTGAGCCTGGGAGGCAGAGGTTGCAGAGAGCTGAGATCGTGCAACTGCACTCCCACCTGGGAGACAGAGCAAGACACTGTCTCAAAAATATTAAATAAAAAAATAAAAATTGTGCCTACCTCATAAAGATGCCATAAGAATTAAGTAAGATTAGCACAAAGACTTGTACATATTAACAGGCCAGTAAATGTTAAGTATTATTATCTATTACTTTTACTAAAAGTTTTTTGTTTTTTGTTTTTTTTTTTTTTTTGAGGCGGAGTCTCGCTCTGTCGCCCGGACTGGAGTGCAGTGGCCAGATCTCAGCTCACTGCAAGCTCCGCCTCCTGGGTTTACGCCATTCTCCTGCCTCAGCCTCCCGAGTAGCTGGGACTACAGGCGCCCGCCACCTCGCCCAGCTAGTTTTTCTATTTTTAGTAGAGACGGGGTTTCACCGTGTTAGCCAGGATGGTCTCGATCTCCTGACCTCGTGATCCGCCCGTCTCGGCCTCCCAAAGTGCTGGGATTACAGGCTTGAGCCACCGCGCCCGGACTACTAAAAGTTTTTAAAGCTAAACTATGAAAGTACCTTTTCAGAATAAGCAGCAATAATGACTTCAGAACACTTTTTCCAATTTAAGATCACCTGTTTCAGTTTATTAATTTAAAAATGTTGCCATTATGCATTATTCATGTTGCAAATATGCCAACATTTCATTACTGATTAAACTTTTTAATTTTTAATTTTGTTGTTTTTTGTTTTCATGAGATGGAGTCTCACTCTGTTGCCTTGGCTGGAGTGCAGTGGCGCGATCTCAGCTCATTGCAACCTCTGCCTCCCAGGTTTAAGCGGTTCTCCTGCCTCAGACTCCCAAATAGCTGGGACTACAGGCATGCGACAACACGCCTAATTTTTTTGTATTTTTAATAGAGACGGGGTTTCACCATGTTTGCCAGACTGATCTCAAACTCGTGATCTCAGGTGATCCACCCACCTCGGCCTCCCAAAGTGCTGGGATTACAGGCATGAGCCATTGTGTCCGGCCTTTATTTTTTATTAAAGAGAGACAGGGTTTCACCATGCTGCTCAGGCTGGTCTCAAACTACTGAGCTCAAGCAATCCACTTCTCTCAGCCTCCCAAAGTGTTAGGATTACAGGCGTAAGCCAGTATGCCGAACCTGATCATAGTTTTTCACTCATGTTTAGATAGTATAGTTTTCAATACTCTATTTATTAGCTGATTTATTAACATGTTGGATAATTCCTGCAGTTATTATTTTGGGTTTTGGTTGAGTTATATCATAAAGATGGGGATAATTTTTCTACTGAAAAGGTAACTAGCTATGATAGTTCACAATTTTGGGGGTCTGTGTTGGCTTTTGTCTTTTTCTTGAATCAGGATCTCACCCTGTCACCCAGGCTGGAATGCAGTGGTATGATCTTGGCTCACTGCAGCCTTGACCTCCAGGGCTCAAGCAATCCTCCCATCTCAGCCTCCTGAGTAGCTGGGACTACAAGTGGGGCACCACTATGCCCAGCTAATTTTTTGTATTTTTTAATAGAGACGGGATTTCACTGTGTTAGCCAGGATGGTGTTGATCTCCTGACCTCATGATCCTCCCACCTCGGCCTCCCAGAGTGCTGGCATTACAGGCGTGAGCCACCGTGCCCAGCCAATTGTGTAATTTTATAAACACTTACAGGTTTAGACACATTCTCAACAGTAACAGAGCTTTGTGAAGGTTTAGATACAGGATGAAATCCAGGCAAGGCAGCCACTGGATTTGATGGTGGGTCTCTGTAGCGTTGACTTGCAGTCCTGAATATTTCAGGAATACCTGTATTTTAAAATTACACAACATATTGAATATATTTCTATACAACCAATTATATCAAAATATTTCACTTTAAAATGGAAATACTACAGTAATACTGTACCTGGACTGTGTGGCTCACTCTTTATTCCTTTTGAAGATGAGCTGGAGTGGCCTCTGTTCAAAATATCTATAAAATTATATTTATTTTAAAATTTGTTATGTGAAAGAAATTTATACTGATAGAAAAATTCCTCCAAAAATACATCTTTACATAACCAATAATTGAAGTATATTTATTTCCTTTAATGGTGACAGGATTGTGTACAGATTCAGATTCCCGTGACTTGAAATCAAACCCTTCCCCAACATCTGGAAGTTTCATGATGGGAGGGCTGACTGGATTAACTTTCTGTACCATTCCTCTTGAGTTCTGAATAGGAAATTATCAGAGACTACAGACTAAATTAAACCTGTAGTTCCAGAGTATCTGATTAGTGTAAGGGGTTTCAAATCTATTACCACACTAGAAATCAGTTTGAGCCTCACAAAACCCTCTGGATCAGTTTAAGATTGCACACCCTTGTACCCATATGAACTCCGTAACTTCTAGGTTACTGAGGGGTCAAATTGAAATTTGGAAGAATAGTGATTTGATTAAAATTGCTTATCAGGAAAAGGTACAAAGCATTAACAAATCCCATAAAACCTCAACAATTTTCCTTTTTTCTCTCCTAGTAGAAAAGAACCAGATCCCGGCTGGGTGCAGGGGCTCACATCTGCAATCCCAGTACTTCGGGAGGCCGAGACAGGTGGATCACGAGGTCAGGAGATTGAGACCATCCTGGCTAACACGGTGAAACCCTGTCTCTACTAAAAATACAAAAAATTTAGCCAGGCGTGGTGGTGGGCACCTGTAGTCCCAGCTACTCGGGAGGCTGAGGCAGGAGAATGGCGTGAACACGGGAGGCAGAGCTTGCAATGAGCTGAGATAGCGCACTGCACTCCAGCCTGGGCGACAGAGCGAGACTCCGTCTCCAAAAAAAAAAGAAAAGAACCAGATCCCATGAAACAATTCTATCAATGTCCAGTACCTTTGTGGATTGTTAGATTTCTTTTAGAGTAATTAGACTTGGCATTATTATAATGTTAAAGTGAAGATACTGGTGATGCTTATTAGAGTATCTTCTCCCTGTAATCCTAGCAGTTCGGGAGGCCGAAGTGAGTGCATCACTTGAGGTCAGGATAAAAGTGAAGGGTCAGGGCGGAGCAAGATGGCCGAATAGGAACAGCTCCAGTCTCCAACTCCCAGCGCGAAGGACACAGAAGACCGGTGATTTCTGCAGTTTCAACTGAG